>NC_048597.1:54200923-54555923 GCF_003668045.3 Cricetulus griseus
TTTCCATTTTCCTCTGGGAGTCTCCACAGTGAGGGTAGTGTCATCTTCCCACATTTTGGCCACTAATTAGTGCTCAGGCCAGGGTGAACAGACAGCAACAGAGAGCCACTTGACTTCCCAGGACAGGTGCTACACCATTTCATAAGCTCAGGGTTGGTAGCCTGTGGTAGAGGTGTGCATCTAGGTACCTATCTATCAGGCGGGGATGCTGGGGAGAAGGCTGTAGGGCATTGGTGGTGGTCTGTGTCACAATTTCCTGTGTCAGTTTCTCTCCTAGTAGGCTTGTTATCAGGAAGGGTTGGATAGTCCCAGGAAGAGGACAGACAGATACACACACACACACACACACACACACACACACACACACACACACACACACACACACACACACACACATTCTCTATGCCTCTGTCTGCCCTTGGAAGTTGAGTTCCTCCTACTTGGGTTCTTTGCTCACTACCTTCCAGGGTGTGAGTGTGTCAGCCTGCCACCGATTGAGACATGACCTTGCTCTTTGAGACAGAACCCGCCTGACTTAGTTGCAGGCAGCCCTGGATCCTTTGGCCCTCAGATACACCTCTCAAAGCTTCCTTTGCAGCAGAGTAGCTGTCAGAAACGGTAGCAACTTGGCACGTTACAATTCCTGGTGACTGAGCGAGCTGGACCTCATGCCCAGTGGGGTCAGTGCAGAAATGTGGCTTGCTCTGATTATATTTAGATGAAGGGGCAGGCTTGTATCAGGCTTACTGTGAAATAGTAGTGGATATTTGTTTGCCACAGATATACCAATGCTGGTGTGGGGGCATTACCACCCCAAGAGAGGAATGTGACCATTTAGATCACAGAAAGCTGAGAGCGCAGAGCCACAGGCTTCTGTGCAGAGCTGGGAAGGCTGGGGGTCTGGTTTCCTCCTTCCCCATTTGCCAGAAGGAGAGACAGCCCAGAAAGGAGTTAATCTAGCCAAGGCCATCAGCAGGCAGAGTAAAGATCAGTGCCCTAACTCCTTATCCTGGCCTGGTGCTCTTCCCACCTGCAAGAGCCAGCACCTTTCATGCTGGGGCTGCCTCTAGTTTATTGCTTAATTATGCTTGTAAATGGAGAGAAAGGAGGCATGAAAATCCCCAAAGTCGTTGTACTCATAGTCACAAATTTTCCTTTCTAGTGGCATTTGACTCTGGTTCATTTGCCATCCCTGACTAAGTAAGGAGGGCAGCTTTTAGCTGTGCATGTAGGAGGCTGCTCTCAACATCTGTCCTGGCTCCCCACATTGCTATGGAGCAGGCCAGCCATGCTGGAACATTGTGGGCTTTGCCCTCTCTTTGGCATCTTTGCTTATCCCATCTGAGATCCGTGGAGGAACTAGGGGCTCTGTCTTATTTTGTGCCTGTAAATTCTTTGGTGTCCAGGCCTTTGCTTCCTATCCCCTTTGGGTTCTCCAGAGCCCAAGTCAACCCTGAACTTCCCAGTGTATGTGTGGATGGTGTCAATGTTTGTAGATGGCTGCTGGACAATGGTGTGGGGGCTGGGAGGGGTGCTCAGGGTCTCTCATCACTGAAACTGGGTATGGTTTTTCTTCTGCCTCTAACAGGGTGCAGCATGTGCAAGAGGATCATGCCACATTTCCAGAAGGCTGCCACCCAAGTGCGAGGCCACTTTGTAAGTAAGGCACTTGGGACCAGAAGGGCTGGTGGTTCTGACTTGGGACCAGGATGGAGGTGGGAAGGACAGGTTCTAAACTGTGAGGCTACCAGTCCCTGGCACCTAGATTGCTTCCGAGACCTGTTCTTTGAAGGTAGAAAACTAACTAACTACTGTGTTTGTAGAGCAGTGTATCTTGCCAAAGGCCAGCGATGACACAGTGAGGTAACAACATACCAGGGCCAGGGAGCGAGGGCAGAGCATTTGAAGCCTAGTGATTTGGGTATTCGGGTCTGTCTTAGTTAGGGTTTCTATTATGTTCTATTGTCTATTCTATAGGGTTTCTATTTCTATGGTAAAGAGACACCATGACTACGGCAACTCTTACAAAGGAGAACATTTAATTGGGGCTGGCTTACAGTTCAGAGGCTTAGTCCATTGTCATCATAGGGAGGAACCTGGAGGCACACAGGCATACATGGTGCTGGAGGAGGAGCTGAGAGTTCTGTGTCTTGATCTGCAGGCAGCAGAAGACTGTGTGCCACACTGGACATAGCTTGAACATATATGAGACCTCAAAGCCCACGCCCAAAGTGACACACTTCCTCCAACAAGGCCACACCTACTCCAACAAGGCCACACACTCTGTCTGGGCCAAGCACTCAAACGCATGAATCCACAGTGGCCATTCCTATTCAAACCACCACCATTCAAAGTGGATGTAGCAGTTGCTGGGGTGGGGTGGGGGGTGGGGGTGGAGAGGGTCCAGTGGCAAGGAAGGGGGTTAGTAGTACTAAGGGTGCACTGGAAACTCAGAGAAGACTCACCATGCCTGCCCCAGGTCTTTGGGCTCTGTGTTGGTGGAGGAGGACAGAGCAGAAAGAAGCAAGCACACCCAGATGGGAGAGCTGCAGAATCAAGACTGTAGACAATCTCCAAAAGAAGGAAGTATAACCACGTAGGGAGGCAGAGAAGAAGCCAGTGGGTCCCAGGGAAGCCTACTTTTAGGGGACACAAGAAAGAGAAACCATCAGGGAAGCAGTTCTTTGGAGAAGCCAGAACCAATAGCATGGTACTGAGGTGAATACTCAGAGAGTAGGAGCTGGGCTGAGGTCCATGGTGGAGGGCTGCCTGCTGCCCGCCCTCTGCCCTGTCAAGAGTAGTCTTCTTTGCCATGGATCTGCCCATTCTCTAGAATGAGTCAGGAGCACACTTGTTATGCCGATCACTTCATATAGACATACAGCTCTGAGTATGTGCATATTGTCTTGAAACAGATCTCCAGCTCGTTTTCATCTTATGAAACTGAAACTTTGTGCTCGCCCAGCATGAAACTCTCCTTTGCTCCCAACCCCTAGCCCTGATATATACTTTTCTGTTTTCTGTTTCCATGATTTTGAGGTTAGATTCCCTCATTAAAGTGGAGTCATACAATATTTGTTATTTGTAACTGACTTATTTTGCTTCGCCTGTAGTCCTCCAGTCTACCCATGTTGTAGCATGTAACACAATTTCCTTTTTTCTCTTAAAGCTGTATAATATGCACACATGGACACATACACCTATCACTTATCTATGTATCTCTCCGGACATTAAAGTGGCTTCTAGCTCTTGGCTGTTACAAAAGAGGCTGGGAACGTGGGTGAGCAGATGTCTCCTTGGGTTCCTGCTTTGACTGCTTTTCTGGTGTGTTTGTCCATTTCTGCACTTACCCATAAGTAGCAGAAGCATTTTTGGTGGCAACAGAAAAGCATCTGCTGCTTTTAGGAGCGTGGAAAAATCCATACACCACTCACAGAAGGCTATCAGAGGAGCCATCTCTCTGAGTCTGGCCCACGTCCCATTATGGGAGATCTGAAGTCTTGAAACAGCATCACAATCTTTATGGATCAAATTAAGTGAGGATTAGTTCAAAGTCAACATAAGCAGCATCACGCAGACGGGGGAGAGCCTGCGATCCGCTTACAGGAACCAGCGTTTTCTCTGCTGACCTCATTCTGGGGCAACACCAGGGTCCTGCTTTGCTTCTCACTAGTGAATTTTTAGTAGTTTGCCTGAAGACGTTTGGTCTTGAGGTACTCTGGGGAAATTTCACTGCTCATTTTTGGGGGCCTCAAAAGATACCATATTTTAAGATTATTTAGCCTGGAGAAAAGACTTAATTACCTACCACGTTCTCCTTGCCTGTGCCTGTATACACTTCGAACTGCTCAGCTCAGCTTCCAAACTCTGGAACTGTCAAATCAGAATACGAATTACCCTGGCCAGCCCCAGCCACATACACTTTCTCATCATTCTCAGCCATTGCCACACTGTCCACCTCAGCGTCCCCCACTGTCCTGCCACACTTCCAGAGAGAGCCACCCACCTTTGCTTTTGTGTCATGTCACTTCACTATTTCATACACTTGCGATCTGTGGGCTTCCCGGGAGCAAGTGCTGTGTTTAAGTCAAGTGTGTTCCTTCAGCACAGCCATAGAAGGTACCCGGTCCGTGTTGACTAAGGGGGAGCTTGGCTTGGGGTTATCACTCCTGGGTTTGTTTTATTTTAGGCTCTGCGTTTGTCTAGAGTGCTATTCTCTCCTCCTCAAGGAATCCAGAGTATTAGTTATTAAGCTCAGATGTACAGTGGCAAGGAGGCTGGTAGGACAGGGCCTTTGCCCTTGGCCAAGGGCATATGCCGGGTTGTTTCATGAAGTTGGCCCTGAAGCATACTTGTATTCAGGGGACCTGCTCTTCCTTTCTGAGCTTAATCTAGAGATCTAAAAGTTGCCCCTTCTGCTTCCACCAGTGACATTATAGAAAAGCCAGGAAGCTTGCCCTTGAATTAAACAGCCCAGTGAAGACCCAGTGTGAGTTACCTCTGCCCAGGGCATCTGTGTTGTGTAAACTCACATTTCCTTGCTTGAGGTTTGATTTGTTCCATTTCCACTTAGGAAAGTGACTTTTGTAATGTTCTGTCCTCCCCCTAGCTTCTTAAAGGGAGAAGAGCACTGGTTTCTGATCTGGTACTCAGTGTGCAGTGGTAACTTCCCAGAATCCAGGGACAGACAGGAGGACTGGGCAACCCAGAGGTGTTGATTGCTTTCTGCCTTTGCACACAGAGCACAGCAGGGCAGACATAGACTCTTTTCCCCAGGAATCAGAAGCTTGCCCTCCCCACTGCTAAAATTCAACTAGCCTAGAGCATCCAGCCTCCTCTTCATCTTTGTGCCTTTTTTGTCTGGTGCCTGTGGCAAGGGTCAGAAGTTGTCTTCTGCTCCAGAGCTTGGGAGGTGTCCAACCTGATGATGTCATACTGGAAGTCAGGCCAGGTCAGGGATATGTGGCCTTTGCCATTTTCCAAACTCAAAGCTGCCCCTTTGGCACTGACATTGACCAGTGGTGAGTCATGGGCATCTGTCCTCCCTGCTGCTAGCTAATTGGCATCCTCATCAGCAGCCAAGCTGCTCCCTGGGTCAGCAGCATTAGAAAGAGATGTGCCTCCATGTGTTCCCCTTCCCAGCCTTGCCCTTATCCACACTGGCCTTTGAGCATCGCCAGTCTCCTGTTAGCCTCAGTCACGATTGGATGTAAAGCTGAAGTGTGACAGTCCTGGTGGCAGACTTATAAAGGTCAGGCTTGGTGCTGGCACCCACTCACTGCCTAGCTGGGAGTTCTTGAGTGATATGCTGAGCCTTGGACCCAACATTGCTGTAGCTTTGAAATGGGGATGATGATGCTGGCCCACCGGGTTGTGAGGAGCAAATGTGTAAGCTATGGCACACATTTGTCAGGTTCACTAGGAGGAGGTGCCTCCAAATCCTGCGTTCTCTCAGTAGGGCAGAACACACTTGGCATTGTGCTTTCTTTGTCTTGCCATAGCTGGTCCCCTCATGATCTTCTCTGTGCCCTTGCTTCTGCTCAAGCTCATTTCCTAAGCTGTAGTACCAGATGTCTGATAGCATACACATTACATTCTGGATGTTGTCCAAAACAGCTTCCCTCTACCTGACAGACTGTACCCTTCACCTGTAGCCTTCCTTCAGACCCCTTACTGAGCTGCCTGGCTCCTCAACAGTATGTCCTGTTCCTTGGCAAACACCACTTATCACGCCCACCATCTTGTCTACATCCACCATCTTGGATCAGGCTTTGCTTGGCCACATAGGTGTTTGTTGAAGGCTACTACCTTGTCCTCTGACCTACAGCACTTCCCTGACAACCTACCCTGTCATGTGTATTCACCCTGTGTATTCTAGAGCTCTACATCTGTGGATTCAGCCAGCAGTGGACCTAAGATATTTAGGAGGAACTGCTTCTATATTGAATAGAAACAGATTGACTTTATCCTTTAAGTCATAACTCTCACAACTATGTAGCATCTACACTTTCTTCTGTTTGGTAATAATCTAAGGTAATTTGGAGCATATGAGAGAGTCTCTGTAGGATATATGCAAATGCTACTCCGTCTCATAGAAGAGATGATTATCTCAAGATTTCCATATCCTGCTGGTTTTTTTTTTCCCAATTCCAGTGGATACTGTAATGTTTTCTTTGACCTCAGTAGTTCTCTACCACACCTGAATGCAGTCCCAAATGCATTGACAACTAAACTCTTTTCCAAAGTGACTTTGGCTACCTTGTTTATAGCCTTCTCTCTTCCAATTCTATGTATTCCACAGTCTAGCTAGGTAGACACACTCCATTTTGTGTGTGTGTGTGGGGGGGGGGTAGCAGGGGCTCTCATCCTACTGTAGACCTTGCTTCATTTCTCTTCCTGAAATGTCTTGGCAGTCTGACCCTACTTGGAGCAGTAGCTTATGAACTCTCTCCACTGTGCAACATCCATGATTGTTCCTGCCCAGAGTTAAATGTGAAGAAACGCCTGTTGGGCATATATTTCTACATGTTGCTCAAAAAAACACACATCTCACTGGGCATAGGGGCACACATCTTTAACACTAGGCCTGGGGAGGCAGAGGTGGAGAATCTTTTTGAGTTCAAGGCCAGTCTGGTCTACACGGTTGTAGGACAGCCAGAGCTACACAGTTAAATCCTGTCTCTAAGTGTGTGCACATGCACACCCACACCATACTTCCCCATTACCTAGTCATTGTCCCTCAAGTGGCCCAGAAGTACTACAGAATCTTGAGATAAGTCACACAAGTATAGGTGTTTTGAAAAGGCTACTCTGGAGATGAGATTGGTTTTTGCCTAGATGGATGACTGAGTCTTTAATGGTTGCCACATGATAGGGAATAGGCATCTTCAGCAGGGGGACCAGAATGCCCAAAGTGAGGGACCGGAAACAAAGACAATGTGTGCTCTGGAAATATGAGCAGATTATAGACTTTGTAGTATTAACAAAAATACCTAATTCATCTTGAGTTTAAACGGATTTTTCTCGTGTTGTCCCTTAATCTTCAAAGCACAGGAGTTGCTTGCTGCAGATGAGGAAACTGAGGGACAAGAGAGGCAGTTAAGCCTTGTCAAAGAATTGCATCTGTTAGGTGCTGAGTTTGGACTGCAGTCCAGGTGTCTGTCTGGAGCTCACAGCACATATGCTCCTGGTGGTGGTGCGGGGGGGGGGGGGGGGGAGATGATGCACACCTTGCAAGGCATCTGAGAAGCAGACAGGTCAATTTCCTTCCTGCGTAGAAATCTTAGACTTTCTCCTTCCTTACTAAAAAAGAAAGAAAAAGAAAAGAAAATCTAGATCCTTGCAGGAGTACAATTCAGAGATTTGTGAGAAAGAAGGATTCAGAATTGAGACAGGGAGCATATGGACTGAGGACAGAGTTGGATTTCCGTCTGTATTCTGTAGGGTTGTAAAGTTTGATGCAACGACGTGATGTGATGGAAGGAGAGATACGTGCAATTAATCTTGTGGCACGTGTGCACTGACATGAGGAAGAGCAATCAGACCAGAGAAAAGAATCTTCCAGTAGACAGATATTGCTGGGGCAGACTCAATCCCTCTGGGGAGTGAACAGAGTGGCTTTTAGGGGCTCCAGACTTCTAGTCAGTTTTCCTCCAGGCTTATCCCCCATATTCTTCACAACACCCAAAATAGGATGGGGAAACCCTGTTGATTTAGCAAGCACGTATTATGTGTCTGTTGTATGCCAGGTACTATGCTAGGTATTTAAAACAATTGGAAAGATGTTTCTGGGCTGAAGAGGCTGAAGGCACAGGCAGCATCGTCAGGACCATCGAGGCTTGTAGGAAAGAAGGACCTTGAGGTCACAGAGCACCAGTTTGGGATTTAAAGTCTTTGACCTAGGTTGTCTCATTCTGTTCTCTTAAGAGGCCTGTGATGGTTACATCACCTATACCTTCCAAACAAGGGGTCTTGGGGAGGACGACTTTCCAAAGGCTACACAGCTCATAGGTGGATACAGACACTAGGATTAAATTCGTTGCCCACCAGAGTCTCTATGTTCCTTATTCTCTTTCTTTGTGTCCATCTCTGTTAGAATCTGTAGTGTTTAGCTTCCTCTATCACCTTTTATGTTCTCCTCCTCACTTCTGTGTTACTCTGCTCTGTGAGCAGCTTTCCTGTGATGGCCATTCCACAATATCCTCTCATGAGAACAGACTTGAAGTTGTAACTCCCATGGGAGAAGGTCCCACTGTAGGTAGGGTCCATCTCAAGAGACACCGAATTCTGGGTGGTTCTTAGTACTTAGCCATATAGCAGTGACACAGCTACTCACTTTTCAATTCATGGGTTTGGACCATGGAGACCTTTGTAATTATAGTCAAACCAGGTTGAGTGTGAGGGTCACCAGCAGGAAGAAAGAGAGGGGTCACATGGCAAGGTCAGGAATGGGGAGAGATTAAGCAAGCTTGTGGACTCCTTGACTCTTACGTACTATGAGAGCCATGGTCTCCTTAGCCATGTGTGAGAAATGGAGTATGAGACTACTATATCAAGCCTAGGTGGAGAGCCTGAGGACAGGACATGAGATGTCTAAGGCCCCTTACACAGAGACTCAGTGTGTCCAAAAGCCACTGTTTCCGCAACTTAGAAAGATCAACCCTACTTGAACATAAACAGAGAAAAAGGCACATTGTATATTTGCTTGGTCTTGCCCTTGATTCAGGCCCTCTTGAACTCAGCCCCCAGAACCCTGTTTTTGTTCCAAATGGTCCTTCTTGTAGAGCAGCTGTCTGGAGGGCACCCATGGAGCTCCAATGCCTGGCTTTTCCAAAGCTCTCTGTTGTTGTCTGGGCTCGTTCAGACAGCCTTGTTCCCCTAGTTACACATCAGCTTGCAAGGATTTGTCCCACATGTCTTCTTCCAGTGAGACACCTGGCAAGGCCATGCATGGGTGGGTGCAGGGAGTGGACCAGTGTCTTCTCCATTCTTTCAGGTGCTGGCTGGGATGAACATCTACCCCTCAGAGTTTGAAAATATCAAGGAAGAGTACAATGTGCGTGGCTACCCTACCATCTGCTATTTCGAGTAAGTCCCCTGATTCCCTACCCTACCATCTGCTATTTCAAGCAATTCCCCTGATTCCCTTCTGGAGTACGCTGCCCCCTGATGGTATTGGTGTCCCTAGCTGAGCCACTTTGTCTCTCTCCGTTTCATAGGAAAGGGCGGTTTCTGTTCCAGTATGAGAACTATGCGTCCACGGCCGAGGACATCGTGGAGTGGCTGAAGAAGTAAGTCAGGCGTTTGTGTCTGGGTTTATCTGCTGTGCTAAGGGCAGCCTCTCACTCACAGGGCTGTGCTGGAGAAGAGGTCAAGGAAAGGAAAAGACTGTCACACTGCCTGTATAGCTGGCTCCCCCATGCAGAGATCTGTGATAGGGGGTACAGGAGCTATGAACTGGTGGTGATGGGATCTTCTAGAATCTGCCTCTCCCTCTCTTCCTTCTTGGAATGGAGCTGGGAAGGGGTTGTCTAACCTGTCCACTCTCTTTGCATAGTCAAGGGTTTTCTGAGATCTTCCCATTCAAATTGAACTCCCCTGCCTCCCGACACACACACACACACACACACACACACACACCCAACTGTGGTGGATAGAAGTATCTCTCACCCAGGATGTTATGTTTGTGAGAGTTCCACGAAGGTCTCTCTGAAAATAGGACTGTCAGTGAGTGCTTATTTAAAAAAACAACAGTATTAGATGCTGTGAAACTATTCTGGAACATTTTAATGCCTTCGATTCTGACACACACATACCCAACCCTGCTTCGAGGCATTCTTCAGTCCCGGCTTTAAAATATGATTAGATCTCTGGACATCAAATCCACAGTTCTGCCAGCCCCATCCCTCATCTTAGCCAACATGAGCCAGGACAGCTGCTGTGCCTTGTCTATCCCACTGAACATTCCACTCTTCCTAAGCTAAGCCTAACCTTGCCAGAGCCCTCACAGAGCTCAGTGTTCTTTTCTGGAGCCCCCAGGCCACTGCTTTCTCAGTGCCCACCCTGCTAGCACATGTGGTCACTTGTACATACATGTAGAAATAACAGCTACTGTTCAGGGGTTCTGCTTAGTGGCTGACGCTGGTGTAAGCACCTGATGGAGTTTCTTGTCCAGTATTCACAGTAGCACTGCCAGGAAGGTGTTTTTATCCTTGTTTTATGGTTGAGTTAATGTAGGCAGAGGGACAGAGCAACTTGTCTATGACTGTAGAACTGATAGGTAGCAAGACTGCTGACCCGGCTCCCCAGGAGGCCCCCTGGAATCCACTCAGAGTTCAGCAAAGGCCCTCAGCCTCACCCCTTCCCCAGTTGCCAGCTCATTAATATATATTGGCATCTTTACTTTAGGGACCCCGAGTGCAAACCCTAGGGTTAAAGAATTAGTTATCCAAAGATACAGAGGTTCGAGATGTGGTTTTTCAGAAATTGTGATAAGAATGGATTTGTATTAAAAAAAAAACAAAACTCTTAGGAACACACTGACGGATTTCTGAATGTTGAAGCCCTGATTCCCTGAACTCCCAGGGGCCCAGGAGATGAAGCACCAGTCCACCTGCGTTTGCAGAGAGACGTATATTTTTTGGAAGCATTTTCACATCTCTGTCCCCATCGGCTACCTCATTTTCAGCCCCTGCCTGGGAAGGCTGTTCCCTATTACTGTGTGTGCACTGTCTTAACCTGGGCCCTCACTTTCCTATTTCCCTTCTTCATTTGATAATAAGCATGTACTCTCCTCCAGCCTGACATATCTCGGTCCGCTTTGGGAAAAGGTTTCAACAAATAGCAATCTCATTTGTCACCAGAGCATAAAAATCTGTCTGCTTCCCTCCCCCTTCGCTAACCTTTTCTCATTTCAGAACACCCTCATCTCTTTCTAGAAGGATAAGGTCTTGTCTGGGGAGGGGGTGGGAGTGGGAAGATGTGATCAGGGCAGCCAGCTGTCAGCATGGGGTTTGCTTGGTGGAGATTTGTGACTGGTTGCTGTCTCTCCACTGGAGTTTGCCACCCGTCCCCCAGCCTCTCTGCACCCACCTGCTCCCCCACTGACCTGATCTGCTGAAGCCTTTGACTGCTTGCTATGGAGTCGTGTCCTGGTGGGGCCTTCCTCTTCACCTCTTTTCTCATCTCCTCCTTGGCGTCAGAAGGAGCCCCTGCTGTCAGCCTAGTACACCTGTAGTTTCCAACATGAGAAAGGAGCTGGGAACTGCTGGAAAGAAACCTTGGGGCTCCCTGCAGCCACACACTAGGCAGATGTGAGCATTCAGGATTGGGGCACACTGCTGTGCTCCTCCCCCAATGCTGCGCTCCCCCCATCAAAGTAAGGATGTCCTGTGAGCTGCCTGACCTTATGCCCCAGCAAAAGTTAGCCATGTTACCATATTGTCAACTATCTTAACTTTTTAAGTATTTTTCTGAGTTTGTGAATTTTCAAGTAGGATGTTTCTTGTAGAAAACCTTTCAAAGTATGAGGAAAAGCACTTCTATACCCTCTTACCCAGAGACATTTGGTTGAATTTCCTTCTAGATTTTCCACTGTGCATACCCAGCTCCGTGTGTGGTTTCTCCTTGTTTTAAGCCTTTACCGGGTCCTCCAGTCCTAGTGGCAGCAGAGGACCTCATTTTAGCACTGCCCTGGCCCTGAGCTGTTCTCCAGGGTCTCTGTATAGCCAAATGTGAAAAGACAGGGGTGCATCCTTCCCTGTTCTGGCTGTTTCTCCCTGTCATGTGTAAAGCGCTGGAGGGAACCTGCCCTCCCTAGAACCAACCCTGGCATCTGGGGGTACAGGGGCTCTGGAGTGGACCATCATCATAGGAGCTGCACCCCCTTGTGGTTCTAGGGTCTCCTATCACCTCTGCTGAGTTGGGGTGGTAGGCAAGTAGAGGGGTCCATTTTGGCTTAGCTGCACACCTCTGCCTGTGTCTCTGAACCAGAGGTAAAGTAAATTAACAGACATTGAGTGTTCTTGGCCCCTACTGCTCCAAGATGGCTTTCTCTGTCTGACTCACACATCTAGAGATGAGCTTATGGGTGAACTTTCCAGTCCTAGAGAGCCCAGGACAGATATACTGTCTGACCTGCAGAGCACATAGAATCAACAGGAGGCCTGGAAGGGTACTGAGGAGTCAGTAAGCACGCCCCAGAAATTACCCACGGTGTCCTTAACCTTACTGTTTTTGTTTTTTAAATCATGTATATTTTTAAGTGTGTGGTCTGTCTGTCCATACTTGAGTGTGCAGGTACTCATGGACATGCACCCATTCAGAGGCCAGAGTTGGTGCTGAGTGTCTTGCTCTATCACCCTCTGCCTTATTCCCTTGCAGCAGGGTCTCTCAATGCACCTAGAGCTAGGCTGGCAGCTAGCAAGCTCAGGGGATCCTCCTGTGTCTGCCTTCCACAGTACTGGGGTTAGATACAGGAGACCATGTCTGGCTTTTTATATGGGCTCTAGGGATTTGAACTCAGGTATTCACACTTGCGTACTAGGGTTTTTTTATCCACTGAACTGCCACCCCAGCCCTTTGCCTCATTTTGAGTTCATGTTATGCATGATTATCTGGTTAGTCCTTTGTATATTTACAGAGCATCTCCTGCTCATTGTCTGGGAAAACCCAAGAAGTAGTTGTAAAAAGGCCAGTGAGTTGTCCATTGTCCAGAAGATAGATATAGAAGATAGATATAGATTTATATTCTTTTTTAAAATTCTTCTCTCGAATCATTCCCAGCCACAGTTTCCCTCCCTCATCTCCTCCCAGCCCTTCCCTTCCACCTTCCCTCTCCTCCAGATTCACTTCATCTTCTGTTTCCCTTTAGGAAAGGGCAGGTCTCCCAGGGATACCAACCAAGCATGGCATATCAGCTTGCAATAAAACTAGGCACCTCCCCTTGTATTAAGGCTGGACAAGGCAACCCAGTAGGAGGAAAAGGGTCCTAAAACCAGACAAAGGAATTGGAAACCCCCTGCTCCCACAGTTAGGAGTCCCTCAAGAACACTAAGCTACATAACCTTATATGCAGAGGATCAAGGGCAGGCCCATGCAGGCCCCCTGATTGTTGGTTTGGTCTCTCTGAGCCCTATGAGTCCAGTTTAGTTGGTTCTGTGCATTTTCTTCTCTTTTTTTTTTAAATGTATTTATTTTTATTTTATGTACATTGGTGTTTTGCTTGTAGAATGTCTGTATGAGGGTATCGGATCCCTGGAACAGTAGTTACAGATAGTAACTACAGATAGCTGCCATGTGGGTGCTGGGAATTGAACCCAGGTCCTCTGGAAGAGAAGTCAGTGCTCTTAACTACTGAGCCATCTCTCCAGCCTCCTCTTGTGTGATTTCTTGTGGTGTCCTTGACCTCTCTGGTTCCTTCTCTTCTATGGGGTTCCCCGAGCTCCGCCTAATGTTTGGCTATGGGTCTCTGCATCTGCTCCCATCAGTTGTCCCGCAGGTGTTTTAAGTCTAAGTTGCTTACCTGGGCTTCTGCAATCAAAGGCATGACATGGTCCGAAGCTTTCATCCCCTGGTTCTGTTGTCTGCTCAGAATAGACTTACACAGCCCTCAAGTTTCTTCTCTGGAGCCTCTACTGGTTGGCATTAGTTCTCCTCAGAGACACAGAAAATAAGTTATGATTTCTCTTTCCCGAGCAGTCCGAAATACCATTTTAAACTTTTACTTGTTTATTCTGATTTTTTGAGACAGGGTTTCGGTATGTAATCAACCAGGCTAGCTTGGAACTCACTATGTAGACTGGGCTGGCCTGGAACTCACAGGCTTGTTTGCCTCCGTCTCCTTTAGCCAGGTTTCTTTACTAATTACTCAGCGAGCTTGCTTTAGTTGCCTGCTGTGTGTGTGTTGGGTGCAAGACATAGGAAGGCAAGAGGGAGCCCCGGTCTGCAGAGAGCTAGCTGCCTGTGGAGGCAGACAGTGAAAAGGGCTGCCCAGTGCTCTGTGCACAGCCTTCTGCTTGCTCCCTTTCAGCACGTTCTCCTACCAATGTGTCCCTCCTGCAGCACTCTCTTGAACGTAATCCCCTAGTTGTCGGTGGCATGGGTTTACAGTGACACCCTTATTTGCAGCCCAGCACAGCTCCACTTCAAGTGTGTGGCTCCTGCAGCCAGGGTGATTTTTTTTTTTCTAGCTCCTGAAATTGTGCTGATTTCTTTGACCCCTCTTTGCCTTTCCTGTTGTTTTCATTTCAGTGGAATAACACATTCAGAACAAAGGAACGAAACCTCCCTGTGGTTTTAGGGTAGTCTCTAAATGGAAGCTTCTCAGGCTTTTTCTTAACACTCTGCCAAGATTGAGCTTCTACATCTCATGTCAATGCTCCTGTTGAGTTTCTAAAATTACTTTGATTTTTGTTGTTGTTTTGTTTTTCAAGACAGGGTTTCTTTGTGTAGCCCTGGCTGTCCTGGAACTCACTTTGTTCCCAGACTGGCCTCAAACTCACAGAGATCCACCTGCCTCTGTTCTCTACCACCCCACCCCCATCCCCATATCAAGTGCTGGGATTAAAGGTGTTTGCCACCACCACCTGACTTACTTTGATTTTTAAATAGACTACATTCAGATAATTTTTTAAAGATTTAAGATACTTAAGTATGTATTGAAAAACCTCATGTCTGCCTTTTCTCCTCCCTTCTCGTTCTCTCTGCCACACACTAGAGGTATCATCTTCAACTCATTTCTTGTATGGTCTCAAAATCTTTTGCATAGCAGGTACAAATAAGAGCGTTTGTCTCCTCTTTTTATACAAGAGCTGGTGAATTATAGATTGCTGTGTGCCCTGGAAGTCTGTCCATGCTGCTGCATAAAGGAAACCCATTGTTTTCAGCGCTCAGCTCTCCACTAATAGAGATGGTGCATGGTGTACCTAACCTGCCCCTATTGGTGCATCCTGGCTGACCCCTAGTCTCTGCATGGCAAATCACCTGCTGTAGGTATCTTTGGAAAATTAACCTTATCATCTTCATTATCATCATTATTTTGAAATAGTCTCACTATGTAAGCTCGGCTGGCTTGGAACTTAATATGTAGACCAGGCTGGCCTCGGATTCGTAAAGATCTGTCTGCCTCTGCTGGGACTAAAGGAATGTGCCACCACATCCAGCTGCGGTAGATATATACTGGGAAGATGAGTTCTCTAATGTAATTCGTGGTGTCAAGGGTTAGTGGCTGGAGCCCAAATATAAGAAGCTAGATTTCATGGAACTAATGTGTGGCTGGTGATTTCCCAAAGCTTGAATTTGGCACCAGTACCATCTTGTTGTAGAATGTGGGGGTCATATCCTATGTCCCAAGTCAGGTCCAAGCTCCCATCCTCAATAAGCCAACTGAAGAGCCAGATCAAAAGCAGAAAGCAACTGCACACCCCTTGATCTCTGCAGGAGGCAGAGGCAGGCCTGTGAGTTTGAGGCCAGCCTGGTCTACGTAGTGAGTTGCAGGACAGCCAAAATTACATAGTAAGACCCTGTCTTGAAAAAAATAAAATAAATAAATAGGTGGAAAGCAGAAAAGGGAGATAACCTGCTTTCAGTGTGGTCCCATTGGGAAGAGGGACAAAGGGATCCAGCAAACCCCCAAGTCCATCTTTGGGGTGCTGATGTGAGATGGATGTCTGAATAGAGAGCCATGGATATTTGTCAAGGTGTGTTCCTGCCCACTACTGACCTGTCGTTATCTGAGCTTCAGTCTCCATTGTAGAACTGTGTGAAATCTCTTCCAGGGAGACTGGTTCCCCCTCCAGCTGGTGCCTTTTCCTTTTCTCAGGATGAGATTCCAGAGTTCTTATTTCTTTAGGGTCCATTGTTTCAGGTCTGATAGTCAGGCAGAGACTCAAGTGTCTCTTTAGAAATCTTCACTCCTGTCAGACCAGTCTGACACCGGGTAAGCGGAGATCAAAGGCTTTGCCACTTTGTTTCTCAAGACCAGTGAGACTGAGGCTACCAGGGCATCTCAGTCCACAAAGCCAACATGGGCTCACTGGCTCTGAACCCAGCTTCTGCTTCTGTGGGGTTGGGAGATGGCAAGTCCTGCTGTGTGAGCCGCCTTGCTCACTGATTAATTCTCCAGCCCAGACTGCTGGAAACTAAAATGTTCCCTGCTGTAGGCGCTTACAGGCAGGGAACAATGGTTGTCTTTTCACATTTGTCATCCAAAGGGTTTTTTCAAAGCTGCAGTTAAGGTGTTTTGGCAAAGGGGCTTGGCAGTAAAGCAGCGGGGATCATCTGTCACCAGCAGGGATCTTATGTCACCAGCCATCTCGTCCTGGGCAGGAAGTGGGTACCTGGGAGCCTTCCCTTCACATAGCACCAGGAGGTATAGACACCAGCCTGTGGTTCTCCATGAAGGAAACAGGCTCCTAAAAGATCAGAGCCGCTGGGGTTTGCAGCTAGTGAGTGATGGAGTAGATGAAGGCTCTGGGGGCGTCAGCCATGTCTGTTCTCAAGCTCTAGAAGTACTGAAGATTCTGGCAGGGTGTATACCGCCAACCTGGTTTTCCTCAGGCTTAATGGTCACCCCCCACACACCTTTCCCAGCTTCTCTCTGCTCAGCCAGGTTTGGTTTTTCCCAGCCTTCTGGCCTCACTCCTTCATCCTCCTGTGTCCTGCCAGTGGGTGGCACAGAGCAGGGCATTCAGCTTCCCCAGAGGGCACTCAGCCCCATTGCTCTTTGTTCTTGCCAGCTTGCTGGAAGTTTATAAATCCTTGAAAAGGCTAGCAAGCCCCCCAGTTGCTGAGGAAAGCAAGATTTCCTGGGCTGTCTAGAAAGCAGTAGTGAACAGCCATCGTGTGCACTAGTGTCTGCTAATAAGTACTTCTCTGCTACTTTGAGAGGCAGTGAACAGGCCATCCTTTTCAAACAGGACTCTTCCTCCAGGTCCAGTTTCCAGCGTATAAAAGGCCTTGGTGTGGGAGCTAGGTGTCCAGGGGGCTGGATTCTATAAGGGCTGTTCAGGCCCCAGGGCTTGCTCTGAGCTCTGCCTGTTTTTGGTCTTCCAGTCCACAGCCGCCACAGCCCCAGGTCCCCGAGACTCCCTGGGCAGATGAGGGCGGCTCCGTTTATCACCTGACCGATGAAGACTTTGACCAGTTTGTGAAGGAGCACTCCTCTGTCCTCGTCATGTTCCACGCCCCATGTGAGTGGAACTCTGCTGCCCCTATCTCCCCCTTCCTCAGAGTAGGATGCCACCTTGGGACTTGTTGGATAGGGGGCATAGTGGGAGCTGGCATGGTGCCTGTCCCCAGCTCATGCGCCTGCCTTGTGTCTCCATCAGAACTGGCATAAAAATCCTGATCAGGCCACACGTGCTCCTCAGGAGAACTCAGGGCAGCTCCATCCCCTGTAGGCCCGAGTGTCCTCCAAGCCAGCAGGGCCTGAGGAGTCACACTGGGTTCTGGTTAGAGCAGGACTGGTCCTCCTTACCTAGGGTGGGAACCATCTGGAGAGGGCCTGCCCTTGGTCGGTAGCTGAGCAGGCAATGAGGCCAACCAGCATCTAGAGTACCACCCGGCTGCTTCACCACCGATCAGTCTCAGCCTGAGATGACCACAGAGAATCACAGTCCCTGGTGGTCTCAAGAAGCTGAAAGGCACATAGCTGAGAATCTGAGCTGGTGTCCTCTTTGCACCGTGGAGAACAGAAGGTTGATTAGGCGGCTTCAGGAGGAGAGGACTGTCCTGGGAGCAAGAGTACAGTCACGTGGCAGCCCTGCGTGGGGCTTCCAAGCAAGGGCTTCTGGGAAGGGCTGGCCACTCCCAATCGGAGATGAGCTGAATGGTCTGGGATAAGATATGCACACATGAGGTCTCCTGCTCCCATAGCCTCCTGCCACCAGTTTGGCCCAGTAATTATGAGAAGAAAAAAAAAAAAAGCAAGAATTCCATGCTTCCCAGATGAGTACCAGAACTGCATGTCACAGTGCGTTAGAGCCTGTGGAGAAGGTATAGAGCCCTGGAGACACTCTCCAAGAGGAGGAGGATGCACAGTTGATTATTCTGTCAGCATAACAGAGTGCTTTGGAAGCGTCATCTTCCCATCTTACCCTCAGTGCCACTGAGTGAGTGTGATTAACACCACATTGCAGATATGATTGTCACAGATTGTCCACTGCTTGTGAGTCCTATGCTGCTTTGGTCTTTGGTGGCCACTGAATGGCGGTGGGGGGGGGGGTAGCTTGATCCCTTAGGGAGCTAGCTGCTACCGTGAATTTCCCTAACTTTTTTTTATTTTTAAGTGCCAAATTCTTGGGACTCCAGAGGAAAAGCATTTCCTGTGGTTTTGTTTCTAGTTCTAGAAAACAAAGAGTTCAAAAATACTTTTTTTTTTTCAAAGACTCATTAGACTTTTGATTAAGACCTCTTGATTAAGGACAGTGTCAGAGGAGCCAAGCAAGATGACAGACATCTGTGATCCCAGCCCTGGTGGTGGGAGAGCCTAGGCTACAGAGTGAGACCTGTCTCAAAAACAAAGCAAAGAAGATTAACGTCAGGGCCTGTGGAATGTGGTGTTCTCCATTCTGGGGCAGGGTGTCTTAGTTAGGGGTGTCCCCAAGGTTAGTGAGACCTTAGAGAGGCCCACTACCTGGACAACAAGGCAACACCATACCCACCCCACCCACCTCCAAGCTAAAATGTGCTTTCCTGACCTGTCTCAGAGTTGTAGATGGAAGCAAGTCTTGCAGGAAGTTACTATGTCTGATTCAGAGCAAAGTCACCCTGCTACATCCCATCTGGCTGTAGAGGCAGATACTGGCGGATGCCCCAGCATGTTCTCCTTCACGAGTGCTCACTCATGCCCTGTCCGCCCATGGGTTGGCACATGTGTTTGTCCTCCGCTTTCCTGCAGAGTGAGGGGCTCAAGCAACAGCATGGGGTTCACTTCTGGATGAGCTGCCTGCTGATGTCTCCTTAGATGCCAGTGGCTCTCTACATCCTCTTCCTTGTGGGGAAGGTGCCTTTCAGCCTGAGAAGGGCTGAAGCCTCGTGGTGTCAAGGGGAACAAACCAGAGCTCAGGGCAGGATCCACAGGGAGCACTCTTAGTTGCTGGGATTTGTACTTCGAGCCAGAGTGCTTCCTAAACCCTGCCAAGAGGCTGGAGGCTGCAGAACAAGAGAGGGTGACTCCTGAAAGTCATGATATTGCATGTGTGAGTCCTAGGCCATGTAGAGAGTGGCTGGAAAACAGACCCCCTAGACGATTAAGGAAAAATGAAATTGTAATCTGTTGGCATAGCAAATCATGACTCTGCTGAGGATTGCTGGCCATGCTCGGCTTGGCTCCTGGGCAGGGTTACCGAATCAGAGGGTGAGCATGAATTGCTGTTCTGCCTGTGATAGGGAGAGCAGGACAGGATGGAGCCACCTGGGGGAAGCATCCTCATCCTACCTTATCTGGACCTGTCTGGAAGGTATATACTTAGTTGTAGTCAGCAACTAAAAAGCAGGTTACAAGCATCCAGGCTATCAGAGTTGCTAGGTTTATAGTTGAGTAAAGAATACCACCAGCTGAAAAGAGCTGACTTCCTCCCTAAGATGTTTCAAATGGCACAGTAAGCCAAAGGAATGGGGCTTAATCTAGAAAAATAGACAAACTTGTATTTAATGACTTTTAGCAGTTTTATAGATGAATGTTATAGCAATGCACGGGGAAGAAGGTTAAGCTTATTCCCAGCTGACTCCCCGTAGGACCTGCAGTCTTTCCTTGCAATGTTCTGTTCTGTACAAGAGCTAAGTGCTAAGACAATTGTTGCTTCTGTCCTGGTCTCCCTTTGAATGGCCAGGGAGAGAAGGCCTTCACTGTTCCTCCTGACATATGCCAACCTAGACAGGAGCTCCTGGCAACTGTAGGTTGCAGAGGCACCTTACATGATTGGTGCCTGCAGCTTTCTCAGGGTACCTATGGGCATAGTCCTGGGATCCCAGAGGGAGGGGCGTATGGGCCCTGGTTGTTGTATATTGTCAATCCTCTATAGTCAAACTGACTTTGAAACCTCTGTTGGTCCCCAGCTTCTTTGCCTTCTTTTTGCCTCAGCTTGCCTGGTGCTTTTGTGGTTTTCCTTCCCTTCCTTCCAGTAAGCCATGTAGACTCTCTCTGCAGCCCTAGAATGACCTCTGCTCTTCTATCAGCTAAGCCTTGTGTCTGACCTCCCACTGGCCCTCCATGTGGGGCTTGGCATTAGTGCTACATCACAGCAGACTATAGTTCTAGGCCCATTTCAGTCCCTCAGGGGACAAAAACAGGGTCTGTAAAAAGCATGTCTACAGGTATTGGCTGTTGCCACACTCTGGTGCCTTTTGTTTCTGCCACATTCTATGCGAGAAATCAGATGGCTGTCACTCCCCTTCTCTTGTTTTCTTCTTCTTTCCTTCTTCCCCTTTTTTCCTTTCCTTTCCTCTTTTTTTTTTTTTTTTTTTTTTTTTTTTTTAAGATGGGGTCTCTAGCCCAAACTGGCCTCAAACTTCCAATGTAGACAAGATGACCTTGAACTTCTGATCTTCCCATATCCACCTCTTAAATGCTGAGGCTCCAGGCATATGCTACCATGCCTAGTTTTATAGTTCTAGGGGCCAAACCCAGGGCTTCATGTGTGCCAGTCAAGCACTCTCCCAGGAGAGCCCCATCTTCTGGCCCCTTTGTTGGTTTGGTGGAGAGTCCCTGCACAGAATGGAGAAATATAAATGACCAAGAAAAAGCAAAACTACCTCTAGTCCATTTCTAGAGGGGACCACTCCATTTGGAGGCATCAGTTTGCTAATATTTTCCCTTTCTTTCCTTCCTTCCTTCCTTCCTTCCTTCCTTCCTTCCTTCCTTCCTTTCTTTTTCTTTCTTTCTTTCTTCCTCTCTTTCTCTCTCTTTCTCTCATTCTTTGCTTTTTCCCCTCTTCTTAAAGTAAATTTTTTTAGAATTATTTTGTATGTATGTTTTGCCTGCATGTATGTATGTGCACGATATGCATGCCTGATAACCTGGGGAGGCCAGAAGCGGATGTTGGATCCCCTGATACTGGAGTTATACATGACTGTGAACCACCATGTGGATGTCAGGGACCACACCCAGGTCCTCTACAAGGACAGACAGCAAGTGCTCTTTGCCACCTAGTCCTGTCTCCAGTCCCCTTCCCTGTCCCTTGCTTTTAATGTCTTTAAGTTAGCATGTAGTAAAACTGGACTTTTTGTCGGCATCTGTATAGATTGTGCAACTATCATCATGCCCTAAAAGCCTGCTGCTTCTTTTCTAATTATACAAATAATTTAATAATAATAAGATTGCCTGTAGTTGGCAGTGTAGAGTTCAAGGGCTGTGTAAGAATACAGTGTAAACAGTTCCTAGGCTACTCTTCCACCCCAGGGTTGGACACTATCAAAGTCAGCACCTCTGTTTCTTTCTGCAGTGCTTCACCTCCTCCTTTTCCTCCTCTTCCTCCTCCTCTACTTCCTCGTCATCCTTCACTCCTCCTTGTCGTCCTCCTATTTTAATATAAGTAGGGTCATGCTTTATCCATTTTCCTATGATTTGACTTTTTTCACTTACCAGTAGGTTCTGATGTTCTCATGTAGATACAAGTGTTGACATTTAAATCTAACCACTGCGTAGTGTGTTATGATTTGGATATGCCATAAATTTTAAACAAATCCCCTATTGATAGACATTTGTGCTCAGTTTTTCACTATTCAAACAATACAGGAAACATTTCTAGATATATATTGGGACCCTTTGTCTAAATATTTAGGATTAATTGCCAAAGTGAAGTTGCTTGCCATGAATGGACTCATTGTTTTGGAACTTCTCTCAGTAACAGCCAGAAATTTTCCATGTATGGCAGAGTCAGTACCTTGGCAACCTTGGTGTTATGGTTTTATGGTGTCTTGAATGAGAATGTTCTCTGTAGGTCCAGAAGTGGTCAGCATGGTCCCCAGTTGGTAGGTTTAGGAGGTGTGGCCTTGCTAGAGGAAATATGTCACTGGAGGTGGGCTTTGAGATTTTAAAAGCAACTCACTGTTCCCAGTTTACTCTTTGCTTCCTGCTTGTGGTCTGAAAGCTGAGCTCTCTGCTATGTGAGCTGCCATACCTGCCTTCTGTCTCCCTTCCTTGCCTTGATAGTGACAGACTCTGACCATCTGGAACCATAAGCCCAAACCCTTCCTTTTGTGAGTTGCCTTGGTCATGGTGTTTTATTACAGCAATAGGGAAGGAAGTAGCTAAGATATGGATTGAGTCTGAGATGTCCCTTACAGCCTCATGTTTTGATGCTTATTCCCCAACTGATGGTTTTTTTTTTTGGTGGGGACTGGAGGGAGAGGCTGTGTAACCTTTAGGAGGTTGGAGTATGACAGGCAGAAGAAACAAGCCACTGAGGGTGAGAATTTGAAAGTTACCATCTGGCCCTTCATTCTGGCCTAACCCTCTGCATCCTGGTCCATCATGATGTGAATGGCCTCCTGCCCACATTCCTGCTGCACTCCATGAAGCAGCTCTGCCATGCCTTCCCTGCCACATTGGGCCAAAATTCTTGAAAACCATGAACCAAAAGAAATCTTCCCTCCCTTAGGTTGTTTTCTGTCACAAATTGAGGTCATTGCTGCAAAAGTAGTGGACCCACAGAGATACTGTCAGCCTTTGCTTGCAGAATTCCTACCACCAAAGAAACGGAACTAACTTTCGTGCAGTAACCTGCTGTGTTAGCCAGCTTTCCATCACTGAAAATGTTCCTGAGAAAACACAGGTTAAAATGAAGGGAGACTTACTTTTGACTCACGGTTTCAGTGGTGTTAGTCCATGGTCACTTAGCCCTTTGCCTTTGGGCCTTTGTCAAAGCATAACATCATGGCAGGGTGCGCATGGGGGAGGAAGCCAAGGTAGTCAGAGGAAGGAAGGTACTATACCCTTAAAGGGAATAATGGAAACCTCCAGTCTCCAGAAGTTTCTACACCTCCCAGCACCATCGGCTGGACACATGAGCTTTTGGCCAAACCAGTACTCCAGCTTTTCAAGTTTCTTTCATGAAAGCCACTGAATCATATTCTTTGTCCCCTTCTCCCTGGGCTGTCATTTTTTATCCAGAGTTCTGTCATTATGGGTATTAGTCTTTATCTGTTGGGTGTTTCCCCCTACATCTCTGATGCTCTCTCTTAGCTTGCTTTAAACATTGCTTATGGGTGCTTCTTCTTATACAAAGCTTTATGTTTCTGTGGCCACATTGTAGTATTTACTGAGTAATTGCTATAGATCAGATGTTAATTCTAGACATATATTACTTGGTTTCATCTTTAACACAAATCCTGTATCATTATTCCAGGTTTGTTTTGTTTTGTTTTGTTTTTTGCTTTTGTTTTTGGGTTTTTTTTTTGGGGGGGAGGGAGTGTTGAGGCAGGGTTTCTCTGTGGCTTTGGAGGCTATCCTGGAACTAGCTCTTGTAGATCTCACAGAGATTCTCCTGCCTCTGCCTACTGACTGCTGGGATTAAAGACATGTGCCACCACTGCCTGGCTCATTATTTCAGTTTTATAAAAAGCAAAGAGATACCAGAAGTCTAATGAACTTGCCCAAGGTCACAGGGCCAAACCAGTAGAATCAGAACTAACATTAATTCAACAGTTCTGGAAGCCACACCTCAGCACTAAACCATTCTGCAAGTTTGCCTTTCCTGTCATCAGTTTGTACTTTGCTGAGGAAATCCACCCCAGAATATGGCACCACTGTCCTGTCTTTGTTGTAACACTGGTTTTTCATTTCACTCTCTTCTTCTATACTTTTTATTTCATTTTTGGTCAGGTGAAGAAACTGTACCTTAATGAAAAAAAAATCTATGCATCATTTTCCTTTACATTGGCTTCTTGATATTTTTTTTTATGTTACTAAAAAACACCTTTTGTGCATGCTTTTGGTGACCACATGATGTTACATCAAATAGTGGCACTGCAAATTGCTTAACCAGTGACATAATGTTGAGACTTTGAGTTGTTTACTGAATTTCCCACTATAAGTCACACTGCCAAGAACACCTCCATGCATAAATATTTATCCACAGTGTCAGATGATTTCCTCAGGATTGAAACCTGCAAATAAAATTTTAAAAGCTTATTATCCACATTTTACAATAACATAAAAGATGGGGAGACTCCTGTGGGATGAAGGACTGTGATAAATAGAAATGTCCATCAGGGTGTGACTCAGTCCCAAGGGGTCAGCCAGGCAGCTTTGGCCCTTGATGGTACCCAAACGTCAGTGATTCTACTGGCATTCATAGGAAACCCACTGAACTGAGCTAGCAGGGAGTTTTACAGATGAATTTGACCTCCTGGAAAATTCTGCCTTCAGCATCCAGGAAAGCCCATGCTAGTCTATAATACAATTGTCAGTAGAGGTGAATTCAATATAATCCAGAGGCATTTGAAGGTTTTGGGGTGACAGGAGGCCAACATCCCTAGAACCAGGGGAGAATGGGATAGAGGTATTTGTGTCAGACCTCCATGGATCACAGAGTTAGCAGTTAGCACACTTAACAGTGATGAAAAAAAAAAAAAAAACCCCAACAAGGAAGTTTGGTCATAAAACTTAATGGCCTGTCAAATCACAGTGTGAACACTGATACAGCAGGCCAGAGCTCTACTCCCCACATGTATGGCTCCTGACTGTCCTGCGGCTCACATAGCCAGGGACATCCAGAAGGCAGGGCCCAGGAGGTTGGGACTTGGGTCAGCACAGACACTATGGATCACCACAGCTGCCCCAAGTAGATGTTGTTAAGGAAGAAGACATTACTCAGCCAGACCTTTCCCCTGTCTGGGTCTACATGGGCCTCTCACTATAAACTCTTTCTGAAGAAGTTTAGCACCTAGCCTTTGCATCTCATTCGAAAAGCACAAGGATAGGTGCTAACATGGAACATCTTGATTTCTAGTGAGCTCTATCGTCGGCACAAGAAATGATAGACCAGCATCTAGAAGGCTGTAGACCTCTGAAGACAATTGTCAAGACTGGGAAGGGGCAAGGGAAGTACCCTCTGGTAGCAGGGAGGGAATGTGTGTGCACAGTGAGTACCTTGACCACCGACTTTGCAAAGAAGGGGTGTTTAGTCACTTTAGCAATGGTTTGTGCCCCTGCCCATAGAACATTTCATCTGGTTAAGCCTTTGCGTTAGTTTTCTATCATTGGGCCAAAACACTTAAAAATTGAGGAGAGTTGTATTTTGGCTCACAGTTCAGAAGTTTCTGTCCATGATCCATTGGCCCGATTACATTTAGGCTGTAATGAGGCCAAGCATGGTGGCTGGAGTGTATAGTGGAGGAGGCTACTTTCCTCAGGGTTGCCTGGGAAACAGAGGAAGAAGAATGGGCTGCAGTCCATTGTTATATCCCCAGAGATCTACTTTCTAATTTCCTCCTGCTAGGCCCCACATCTTCAAGGTTTTACCACTTTGTAACAGTGCCATGGACTGGGGCCTAAGCCTTTAACACATAGGCCCTCGGGGGACACTTACCCTAGCTATTATAGCACTTCAGTACACAGGTATAAGCCTGAACAGTGCAGCCCTATCACCCAGGTGGACAGCGGAACCCCTTCCTGCTCAGCTGAGGAGACAGGACCCAGGTAAACAGATGGCTCAGGGTACAGCGAATAAAATTAAGGAAGAGTGCTGGCTGTTAGAAGAGAGAATAAGGTGATACGTCTTTGGTTTGCAGGGTCAAAAAGGGTAATATTGGGTTTTGAGCAGAAGCATAAGAAGAAGGGGTTACACATAAACTGGGGTGAGGGCAGGGGAATTATTATTTGAGGTAGGGTGGGAACACTTTCAAAGGGCCTGAGGTAGAAGTAAGCTTGATGGGATGGGAGAGAGACCAGCATGAAGGACGGAGGAAGTGAGCTGAGCCGAGGCTGATGGGCAGGTGGGAGCCAGATGGTCCTGGGCTTTCGGTGATAATAACGAGCTTGGATGTGAGTCTGCCACCTGTGGCAGAAAGCCCTTGGAAAGTTTTAAGCAAGGGGATGTGATATGATTTATATTGTAAAAAGAGACCCTGGCTGCTCATAAATATCAGGAGATAGCACTGATCCGTCACAAGGCAACCTAAAATTAAATGCCGTGGGAATACCTGAGTGAGAAGTATTTTATGACTAGAAGATAAACAGCTCCATCAATGGAGCTGAAGTGAGCTGGAAAGACTCATAGTGGGGCCCAAACCTGGGGAGACCACAGGGGTGGTCTGGAGGGACGCCGTCCTCAATGGGGTCTTATCCACCAGGGCTGAGCTGTGATGAAGAGGGTAAACCTGTGGGGACGTCTTTCATCTCCTAGATCCACAAGCTCCGACTGTAAAATGGACCCGCTGATCTCTGTCTGGGGCTGCTGGGATAGTTTTAAATGGTCGTGTACAGAAAACAAACTCCTCCTTACTCAGCCCCGAGAGGGAGAGAGCCATGTGAGCAGAAGAATCTCTAGAGGGATAGCCATCTTCATGCCCAGCACAGACACTGTGGATGATCACAGCCGCACTGCCCAGTGAGCCAATTCTCACTCTCTGAACCTGCCTCTGGCCCTCTGTTGATAGAAGCTGGCAGGTGGTCTAGAGCCCATTTTCCACCCCAGCAGGACAGTGGCATCAAAGGACAGAAACCTGATAAAGGCATGAAGGTAGTGCAAGTAAATTCCCTCATCCTCAAGGATGCTGCCAACTAGGACATTTAGAAAGAAACAGTAATATTCCATTTGTAGGCTTTCCTGTTTTCCATCCACTGACCTCTGCGGCAGTTCACTGTCCAGAAGTACCACCCACATCACATTCAGGGGACAGAGTATTGGGGGACCTTCTTCTGAGCCAGCTTGTTTCTGGAAGTACAAGTTAGGGCTCTGCAGTGGTCACTCCCTGCCTTCTCTTTAGGCCGGGCTGGATTCTGGGATGACAGACCCAGACCCACCCTGCCCCACCCCACCCCCCCAAGCAAGAGTGTCTCTGGACTTAGTTCTCTCCAAGGCTTCTTGTATAGTGTGAACTCACTCTGCCTGCTGAGAGGAGGTCAGCCTCGGGCAGGAGAATAGGGTGAACTTTGAAAGGAGCATAAGAAGCATGGAGGTAGCCCTGAGAGGTCTCCCTGTAAGAACTTAGAGTCTTTAGCAGCCAAGCCTCCAAGGCTGCCTCTCCTCCCTCCCACTGCTGAGGAAAGAGGTTAGCTTGGAGTCCCCAGCCGATGGTAGGCTGCTCATTTCTAACTGGGGGGATGTGCAGGGACTGGGAAATAGCACTGCCCACCCTGTGTGCTTCAGGTACGCTCTGTTAAAAGGACATTTGTGGTCATTCCTGGGAATCTGCTTGTAATCTGAAGGTACATATATATGTTCATGTATAAAAATCAACCAACCCAACCTTCAGCCTCCCACCTTTTAAACCTAATTCTTAGCAAAAAGAAAAAAGACAGATGGTTTGTAAGTGTTTATTTCTGGAAAGCATGATTTTATCATTGAAAATAATGACGACTTTGACACATCTGCAGTTGATAGGGCTCTAATCAGATGAGGCCCCATAGAGTCAGATGGCCCCTACCCCACCCAGAAGCAGCCCTGGGGACCAGAGCTCAGTGTCTCAGAGGAACCTCTGGGGACAATCTCTGTCTGGGCCAGTGGCCTTTCTTGCCTTGCAGCAGAACTCTGCACTACTGAGTGGAACTTGGGGACATCTGTGTTCTGAGGTTGTCCTCCTTCTGAAGTTTGGGTCATTGTGTTCCTGTTGCTTATTTATTTGATATGTGTCCTTTCATCTGTATCCTCCAATGATCTTCCCAAGCCCCTGGTCACTCTTGTTCTCTTCAGATTAGACCTGTTCTTGCTGCTGTCCAATAACGGCTCATTGTGCCAATTAAATGATGGTCCCTTTGCTTCATGTGGAGGCACAGGGTAGAAAATTCCCAGGTCCTGCCTTGGAGGAGCCAAGCTCTGAGACTAGAGTCCAGCAGTGTGCAGTTGAACATGCAGCATACAGTGTTGAACAGGAGCCACAGGGAGGCTCTCCCTCTGGTTCACCTCCTCAAAGCATCCAGTGAACACTAAATTGTCCCATGCCACTCCTCTCTATCTTCGGACTGGGGGAACCAATGCCTGAAACCTTCTCTTCCTTTTTTTTTTTTTTTTTTTAAACACAATAGGAGTGGGAAGCTCCCTAAACAGAAGTTGTAAGTTGTAGATCCCTGTGTCCTCTTCTTGCCTTTTGGTTGGGGTACTTTGGAGCCTCCACGTGGAGGCTTGTGATACCGCTGCCAAAAGGCCATTTGGGAAGACCCAGCATGTTGGCATAACTGGGAGCTACTGCCTGAGCCAGAGTCCCTCAGAGTCACTTCCCTTGACTGAGCCCTGTCCCCAGTGCTCTGCCTAGGAGCATAATGTTGAGTTAGGATTCTATCAGGAAGCAGAATGACTACCCTGGAGCCACTCATCCCTCCCCAGGGACAGGGTGACAATGGGCTGGAGAAGACAGGAGTGGGATGGAAAGGTCTTCTGATACTGTACCACCGGGAGCTAGGCTTGGCAGTGCTGTGGAGGACTCGTACCCCATCCTAGGCAAGGCTCCGATGGAAGGAGGAAAATCAGTTGAGTTGCTTAGGTGGCTTCTGGGAAGGGAAGATGTGGGAAGTCTCCTGATGATAGTGACTTCCTGTCTTTCTTTCTTTTTGTCTTTTTTTTTTTCATAACAACTAGAACCCCACACAATTGGCACACCCCCAAGAAAACGCCATCACATCTCAGCAGGTTCTGAGCCTCATTTATGTCAGGTCCCCATGCAGCTGGGCTCTCTTTGAGAGCATACTGCGGCTGCCGAGCCTCCTCACCACTTGGGCTCATTAGCATCCAAAGCCAGAAAACCCTCTTTCAATGAAAATAGAAGAGTTCTCTGATCCCCTAATGTTATCCACAAAGTGTGTATGTGTGTGGGGGGGTATTTATTGTTTTTTTAATGTCTTTAATTTTTGCATTTATTACTTATGTATATGTGTGCATGTATGCATGCATATGTATGTGCTATGCATACGTGTGCTATGTGGAGGTCAAAGGACAGCTTGTAGAGGTTGGTTCTCTCCTGCTCCCATTGGAGGCCTAGGAGTCCAACTGAAGTCATCAGGCTTGGCGGCAAGCACCTTTACCCACTGAGCCCTGTTTGCTTTTTAATGTATCAAATTCTGGTTCTTCGTGACATCTGGATGCACTTGTATGCTTGTGAGGCAAGGGCAGAGCAGGTTCTACCCCAAGGAATGCCATTAGTTTGGACGTAATTAGGTCCTGTGCCTTATAGTTTCAGCCCCATGGGGATTCAGAACTTAACTTTTCCCATATTTTTGCTTCTATGGTTTCTAATTCCCACCCTGTAGCCCGGAGAAGAAGATTCACAATTGTCACACAGTACCAGGAGATACATGCCATCTACAGTAGGGCTTCCTACTGGATTGCTAGGGGTTGCAGCACACCTCCGTGTCTGTCTGGTCAGTCTCGGGCAGCCATCCACCACCGTCTTGGTGCTTCAGTTTCTCAACCTGTAAAATAGTGGCCGTGTCGGTTCCTCCCTTGTAGGACTCCTGTAAGGACATGCAAAAGCACTACTCCAGAGCCCAGCACCCCAGGACTGGATATGTGAGGCATGTGTTGTTTATGTGGTTGTTGCGTTCATGTCCCTTGGTCTCCCTGACCTCAATCCACCTCTGCGGACTAAGCCGAAGCATTCTTTTATTTGAGCTGGCACTTTTTCTTGCCTCTCGGTACCCAGATTCCTGGAGTCTTTGGGAAGCAGCATGGGGACACCAGGGCCTCCATGCCATGGAAATACCTTTCCTTGTCCTCTCCCCACAGGGTGTGGGCACTGTAAGAAAATGAAGCCAGAGTTTGAGGGTGCTGCTGAAGTCCTCCACGGAGATGCTGATGTAAGCTCCCTTTCCTGAGTCTCACCATTCCCTCTGAAGTGTCACCAGCTCCTAGAGTCACCGTTGATTTTCTATAAGCCCCAAAGTTGCTCTTCCTGTCCCTGGAGGCCTGTAGTACCTCCATGTCCCCTAGTAAATGCATCCCTGTCAGACAGGTGGTGTCCCTTGCAGGGACAGAATAGGGCAGAAAGCCTATGAGACCGTGTTCCTGTTGCTGACTGGGGGATCCCTACCTCTTTTCCTCCATTCCCTGGCACCCTGACTATTGGGAGAAGACCCTATTCTGCCCAGCATGGTTGTTGAGGCAGGTTCAGAAGCCCCAACTTAGCCCGTCACTAAGAAGAGAGGGATGCACCAGGGTTTAATTGTTCCCTGTGGTATGTAAGCCCAGAGCTCCAGTTAGATCCCGGCAAGGCCAGGGGGAGGGTTGGGCCAGCACCGGGGGCTCCTCTTTCCAGCAGCACCACTTCTGAGGCTGTAATGCATGGTTGGCCTTTCCCCCATCCCAGAGCTCTGGTGTCCTTGCAGCTGTCGATGCCACCATCAATGAGGGCCTGGCAGAAAGATTTCACATCTCAGCGTTTCCTACCCTGAAGTATTTTAAGAATGGCGAGCAGCAAGCAGTGCCTGCACTCAGAACAAAGAAGAAGTTTATTGAGTGGATGCACAAGTAAGTTTTTTTTTGGCTTTGATAATGTGTCCTAATTAACTAGCCGCCAGCCCCTGGAGATGGTCCTCAAGAAGAGACGTTGTCTTAGGGCTTCTATTGCTGTGAAGAAACACCATGACCACAGCACCTCTTATAAAGGGGCTGGTTTGCAGTTTCTGGGGTTTAGTCCATTATTGTCATAGTGGGGAAGCATAGAGGCACTCAGGCAGACATGATGCTGGAGAGGTAGCTGAGAGTTACATATCTGGATCAGCAGACAGCAGGAAGAGAGCAAGAGACTGGGGCCTGGCTTGAGCTTCTGAAATCCCAAAGCCCACCCACAATGGCATAGTTCCTCCAACAAGGCCACAGGTCCTAATCCTTTCAAGTAATACCACTCTCTATGAGCCGGTGGGGGCCATTTTCATTCAAAACACCACAGAAATGAACTTTAAGAGCCCCCTATCTTTGAATCGGGGGCCTAAGAAGCCAAGAGATTTGACTCCCTCAATCTAAAGTTACTTTCCTGTGCATGTCTAAAGGCAACAGCCACCATTCTAGGTGGTTCCATCAGCTTCAGTGAGTGCTTGCCTTGTCTGCCCCAGGTTTTATCATCTGTGTGTACAGGAGGAGCACACCAGCTTGTCATCACAGAGCTGAACGCATTTTGCCCCAGGTTTATTGGTAGTCAGCTGCATGTCTCGGAGTGTACACAGTGCTATCTTCCAAGATTTGGGACAAAGATTTCTCAGAGCCCCCTCACCTGTGCATTAGTGTTCTAGACCACCATAACAAATCACGAACAAATCACGAGAGTCTAGTTGGCATAATGTCAGAGGTTTATTATTTTTTTAGCTTCCTGGAAGCCAGAAGTGGCAATTCAAGATGTTGATGGGGTTGGTTATTTGGATGCCTTTCCTTGGCTTGTAGAGGTATCTGTTGCTGTGATAGAATATCTCAGCAAGAGTAACTTGGATTACTCTTTAGCTTATCATCCCAGGTTCCACTCCCTCCCTGTAGGAAGGTCAGGAAGGTCCGAATCACCAGGATGCATCATATTCACAGTAAAGAACAGAGAGAGAGAGAGTATTCAGGCATGCCTCACTTCCTCTACTATGTACAGTCTAGGGCCCAACACCAACAAATAAGTGCTGCCCATTTTCAGGTTGGGTCTTCCCACATCAACCAGGGTGATCAGGACAATCCCACAGACACACCCACAGCCCAGCCTGATAGACAGTCGATTGTTGAGACTCTTCCCAGGTGATTCTAAGTTGTGATAAGCTGACAAAACTAGCCACTGCAGTGGCCATCTTTGACTTTTGTCCTCACATACCCTTTCTTCTGCGTATGGCACTGTGACCTCACTGCCACTTACAAGAATTCCAGTCATACTGTATGAAGTACCCATTGTAGTGGCCTCACCTTAATATCTCCAGATACAGTCACTGGAGGTACTGAGGAATAAGGGCTTCCACCTGTGAATCTGGGGGACACAACTTAGCCCATCCCACCTGCAAATAGAGAGCCTGAGAGGTTCTGTCATTGCTGACCCAAGACCCAGAGGAATTTGATCCTTAGTTATCAGTGTTCCCCTTCATGAGTGGGGAAAGTTGGTCTGTGGCATTGGTGCCCTGAGAAGAGGAGAAGCCTCCAGCGATGCTAGAGAAGCAAAAGCTATTATCAGAACAGTGTTGCTGCAGCCTGGCCCTGCCTATTGCTACTGCACTCCAGTGTCCATGCAAACTTTAATATTTGAGGATGTGTCCTCATTTCAGCAAAAGGAGGGAAGTGAAAGTGAAAGAAACTACATTCTGGCCTTCACAGAGGTCCCTGATACATGAGGTAATGATGCTCATGTGTGAAGTGAGGCTTGGAAGTCACAGAGCAACAAGGAAAGCAGGCAGAATAGCAGTAGCTGGATTGCTCCTTGAACCTAGATGTGCATCCAGGATACATCAGGTATGGAAACTGTATGTAAAGACATAAGATTCTGAAACTCATTCCTCAAGCTTGGACTCATGGCTGTGAATGGGTCTCCCAGTCGTGGCATTTGGAGAGACCCCGTGTACGGAATAGGAGCACAGATAACATGAGGCCTGGGAGATGCCTCTTGCAAGAGAAAAGGAAGTGGCAAAGTCCCACCCTCAGCTGCTGCTCCCATTTTTCCTCTGCTTCCCAGGAGAGGAGCCTGAGAAGCCATGTCTCCATGCTGGAAGGAGTGGTCTGGTTCCCTTCTGGTTTCTGAAGCAGGTGGCTTAATCATACCTGCTGTCCCTTTCTCGCTCAGGAAGGCAGTAGACTCAGGGCCCACACCTGGTAGGTAAGGATTCTACCCCTGGACCAAACCCCAAAACAAACCCTGTTTGACTGTGCCTTTTTTCATCCACAAATCCACTGACATTTAAGTTCAGAGAGGTTAGGATCACCACCCAGAGACAAGCAGTAGCTCTTTGAGGCATTTAGAAGAAGGCTGCCAGCTGTCAGACAGCAGATGACTCTGGGATGGAAGGTGGAGGGGTCTCATCCAGAAGCACGGCAAGCAGACGTTGCCAGACTGGTCACATGGTGTTTACCACCAAGCCCCAGGTTGCTGAGATGTGTCTGCCAGTGTACAACCAGCAAAACAGCATTCAGGGACTGGGCAAGCAGCAAGGACAAGTTGGTGTTGTCAACCATGTAGCCGGGAGACTTAGAGCATAAATAAAAGGGAAGGGTTGGTCTTGGTCACCAGCACAGGGATGTTGGGGCCAGCATGGAGAATTTGGGGGAGGAAGAGTGCCTGGAGAGAAAAATAACATGTTCCAAGTCTTGGTGGGTTTGAGGTAACAGCGGGGCATCTGGCTGGAAACAGGCTTGGATGAGAGGAAAAGTTGATGGTATCCACAGCCATGGAAGCCACTGAAGATCCTAGGAGTCACATAAGATCTCATGAGAACTGCAGAGGCTCAGAATAGAACTGGAAGAAGAGAAGGCTGTAGGAGAATGGGACACTGAAGTTAGGGTGTGCTGTTAGAGTGCCTGTGAAAAGTGACAGGTCAGAGAGGCCCTATGCCACTCTGAACTGAGTCCTGGGTTGGCGATCCAGGGTTATGGCGGAAATGTAGCAGGAATGGGGGGAGTAGGTGGCAGCTCAGTTCAACCTTCCTTGCCAAGAGGCATGGGTTGCAAAGAAGGGGATGCAAAAGTGGCACAGGCTTCTCGAAGACCCGAGAGTGGGGTGTGTTGACATTTGCCCTGTGATCCCAGCAGTGGCAAGGCTAAATCCAGAAAATTGTAAGTTCTAGGCCAGCCAGGGCTACATGACAAGACATTGTTTCAAAAATAAATAAGACTCAGAGTTAGCCAGCTTTCCTTTACTGTAATGAATACCTGAGATAATCAACTCACAAAGAGAAAGTTTGTTTTGCTTCGCTTTGGGAAGAATCATTTTATGGTTACTTGGCAGTGGCCTAAAACAGACTTCCCACTATACCCCACCTTGGTTTCTGCTACCTCCCAGCAGTGCCACTCTGAAAACACACAGGCTTTTGGGGGGACATTCAGATCTGAACTACAGCAAGCTTTATCCTGGTATGAGGCAGAATGGCATGTGAGACCAGTAGACAAGCAGAAACTAGGAAATGGTTAACACTTGTCCGGTGCCTGCTGTTTCTTAGCAAGCTCAGCTTCTCCAGGCTGGGCCGAGCAAGAGCTTCATTCACATACCCTCCCTGTGTCCTTTGCTACCACCCCAGGTACCACTGTCTCATGTAACAGAAAAGCAAATGGAGACTCAGAGGGGTTTGGTCACTTTCTGTAAAGTCACAGGTCTTGCAAGTAGTCTGGACTGGAGCCCAGCCTCCCTTACTTCTTGGCTGGTGCTCTCTCTGTCAGAACAAACAATTCAAAGAAGATGGTGGAAGGTCACTCAGTGGCCCCTAGAAGGCAGGCAAGAAGGGCCAGGGAGCGAGGTGGAAGAGGTTCTGTGCCTTCTGAAGGGATGGTGACCCACACCAGGGGTGTGCCTGGTTCAGATGGTGCCAGGTCTCCCGCCTCTTTTGGACGGGACAGATCTGTGGGTGTTTAAGCCAAGGTTTTAAAATGAAATCCCAGAAGAAATGTGTTTGTGTGCATTTGTGTTCCACGGTGGCTGGATGTGGGGTGGAGTTTGCACCTGTCTGTCAGCAGTTCCTCATGATTGCCCCTCCTCCCGATCTCTGCAGCCCTGAGGCTCCCCCACCTCCAGAGCCCACATGGGAAGAACAACAGACAAGTGTATTACATCTGATGGGGGATAACTTCCGGGATACCCTGAAGAAGAAGAAGCACACCTTGGTCATGTTCTATGCCCCGTGTAAGTAGCCTGTGTTCATGAGGAGGGAGGTGAGAGGGCTTGACCCCACCACATCAAAAAGAGCCCCTACTCCGGGTACCAGGACAGCTCCTGGTCAACTCCGGAACCATGTATACCTGAAGCAGGACTCCCAATTTCACCAGAGGCTGAGAGAGCCTTAAAAATTCATTACTTCCTCTTGTCAGTCCCCATCAGGGTCTTGCCCTCACTGGGGATGTCTTTCTCTTCTCAGGCCTACAGGCTCTTTGTGTGTGTGTGTGTGTGTGTGTGTGTGTGTGTGTGTGTGTGTGTGTGTGCGCGCGCGCGTGCGCGCGCACGCGCGCGTGTGGCTCCCAAGTAAGTATATTACCATTAGAAAGCATAGAAAGACAGTCTTCTTTGTTCTTAGATTCATGCCCTCCCCACCCCCCCAAAAAATAGATGTAGCTCCCAGGAGCACTGGAGCAAGATCTGAAGACAGAAAACTAGGGCCTTCACCAGCAGCTCAGTCATCCCATGGCACTGATGTGGTCTCCCAAGGTCTCTGGGTTCTTCCATGCTGCCTGTACTTCCCCCTTTCCCCCCCTTCCCCTCCCACACACAGACACAATTCCTTCAACTCTCCTCCTCCTCTTCCTCCTGGTACTGCCTTTACCCAAGGCCTCATAACTCCCTCCACTGACCTTTTGTAAAGGCTTTGATCTATTTGAGTCTGACACCATGGTGTAGGAAAGGCACATTCACCTGCAAGCCCCATGATTCTCTTTTTAATCAGAGTACAAGTTGAGAAAGTGACACGTCTGCTAATAGTGGCGTTTGTGACCTCAGGTTCTTGTGCATTCCTGTTTTGAAGTTGTTAATTGACACTTGGAGGGAAAGCATCTTAGCTTGTCCCACTCTTCTCTTGCCCTTCCCTCTCTCCCCCAGGTTACAGCTCAGCTTAATGGAGTGAGGATAATAAAAGCCCCTGTCTACAAAGAAGTCAGGCACTCAGTCTAGTCGTAAACCCACTCAGTTGTGGCTGGCCCTCCTGTTTGCACCGCTCCTGTCCCCACTGTTCAGTGTCAGCAGCCTGCAATGTCTCTTATTGTCACTATCACTGTCTGAGAGGCCCTAGTAGGTCATGGCTTCAGACCCCATTCCTCAGGCAGCCAGCACACCCAGGAAGCCTCCCTTCCCTTCAATCCTGGCCTCTTCTCCAGGGTTTGCTTTCAACGGTCCTTACTGAGTTTCTCAAAGACCTTGCCTGCCTTTTCAGAGCAAAAGAGGGTGCAGGGCTGAGACCCAGGATTTTTGTGACTTGCTCCAGGCCTTGGGGCAAGTTAGTGGCAGACCCTTCCTGCAACCCAGGCAACTCTGTCTCTGTCACAGGCACAATTCATCAAGTGTGATCTCTGTGAGCAACCAGTAGGCTACAATCAGTTCAGTGACCAGCCACCAAGTAAACTTCACAGACTAGACTAAATGCTTTCCTAGAAATGCTCCCTCCCTCTGGCCCCAGCCACTCCTTATTATCAATAAGGGACTCTCTGGGAGACACAAAGTCCTTATTGGCTACTAGAGCAGACAGGTTTCTATGTCCACAGGGATCCTCCCAAACTGGCAGTTGAGACTAATCTGCCTGCCTTCTCCAAACTGCACGGAGAATATAGGGGAAGGAGCCTCAGCCTGCCAGCCTCAGGGTCTCCCAGTCTTCTCTGAGAGAACTCTTCCACGCCGGGTCATGACCACAGGAGTGCCTTGGAATGATGGAGCTACTGGTGAAGACCCTAGTCCTAGAGTTCCCCATCTCTTACTAGTTTCCTGTCTTCAGAGCTTGCCCCAGTGCTCCTGGGAGCTACATCTTTTTTCAGGGGAGGGGGTTGCCGAATCTAAGGACAAAGAAGTCTGTCTTTCTGTGCTTTCTGATGGTAATATACTTACTTGTGAGCTACACACACGCACACGCACACACACACACGCACACGCACACCTTATTTATACATAAAGATTCTAAATACTCGGGAAATGTCAAGTACCAGATAAAATTCTCAAGTAAAAAGAAAAAGCTGGCCTATCACATCCGGCCTCCGTGATACTTTTCTTCTCCCCAGCTCTGCCTCCCCACACATCTCTTTATTCCCCGCTTCTCTTTATACCCAAACCTTCCTGCAAGATCTGCTCATGGGAACTGCCCTTCCTAAACTATCTCCGTTGATTCTCTAAGGTTGAGGTTTTCCAGCCGTCCTCCGCCTTTACCTCTCCTCCCATTTCGGGAGGCCTGCTGGGTTTCCTACTTCGTAGAGGTAATGCTTTATTTTTTCACCCCTCAAATTTTAAGAAACCATGGCATACTCTGGCCTACCTGATACACCCCCGAAACATCCCATGCACTTTCTGACACAGGTACCCCACCAGTTCTTCATCTGCCACGCCCTCTCTTTAGATAATGAGAAAATGAGATGTGAGAAGCCCTGCATCCGCAGCCTCGATATGCTCGATATGATATGACAGAGTAGGAGCTTGCACTCGGCTGACAGTTGGCTTTTATGCTTCCAATAAGTGGAGGTTAAAAGGGGGAAATTAATAGTGAAACTGGATTGTGAGGCCTGAGGTAGATTATTTCCAGCCCACCCTGTAAGCGTGCTATTAGTAGGCCCGTGCCCTTCACAAGGCCTGTAGCTGCCCACGGGATGAGTCTACCAATAGATTGTGCTCTTTAAATGTTTTGAGATTATGTAACATCACTCCTCTCCACTATGACATTTTCATGAATTTGAGCTCTGTGTCTCTGTTAGGCAAATTAATGGTGTTACTTATAATTGCCATTTCAGGTAGTTGAAAAGTCATCTGTCCGTTAGCTGCCACATGGGCTCATTTATTCAGAATTAACCCATAACCATTCCAGGCCTCTTCTGTTCCTGCATCAGATGTTGGGAAATCCCTGATTCCCTCCCAGTCATCTCCCCTCTATTCTGGGGCCAGCTGGCTGCTCCCCAAGTCTGGCCATATGGGTGGTCCCACCCATCTCAGGAACCAACTCAAATGCTAAATTCAGATTAAATTTGTAGCTTAGCCTTAATTTAGCTTCACAAAACCCTTTGAAATGCCAGTCATTATTATCTCATTCTAAAGAGGAGAAAGCAGAAGAGCAAAGCCATTTCCATTGCCTGTAGAGTCAGCTCTGTCTGCCTCTCGAGTGGGATGTACAGGCCTTTGTCAGGAAGCTGCTGCTGGACCCAGGTCTCCCAGCAGGCATGTGACCCCTCCCACCTGTTTTCATCAGAAGTGATTTCCACAGTCAGGGTCAGAGCTGTCTCTCCATGGCAGTTCTGTTCACTCATATCTGGAGAATGAATGAGAAAATGGTCAGGTTTGGGCTCTGATTGTTTCACCCTGAGGGAAGGGCCGGTGTGGCCTGTGACTTCCCCAGCTTCTGTGACCAGAGGAGAAAATGGCTCACAAATGGGTTCCTCACTACTTTCCAGCAGGAGAAGTTCAAAGTGACGCACAGACCAAGAAGCAAGAACCATACATAAGTGGAATGCCACAGCCCTTCCTCCACTCTATGGGCCTTTTCCCTGGGGTAGGGACTGGGGGCTGCTGATGGCGCTGTAGCTCATCTTCCTCCCTGCCTCACTCAAGTGCATCCATCATTGCCTTCAAGATGAAGATTATAGGAAGGGGTAGAGGGTATTGAAGGGGAGGACGCTATCAGCAAAGCAGGAGCCTTGGGAACATGGGCAGAGCTGCTGCCTCTGACCCCATCTTCCCAGCACCACTTTCTCAGCCATGAAGTGGAGAGGTGACCTGCCATTATCCCTAGGGCATTGTGATAGACTTGGGGAGTCCTGAACACATGTGGTCCTTTCCTAAGTCCCTCTGCACTGTGGCTCCAGCGCCTCTGGTCTCCAGGACAGTCTCTGTGGAACTCCATCACAAGCCTCCCTTTAGGCCAGATGGCAGATGAGAAGTTCTAGGGTAGGAGTGTCCCCAGACCCAATGGCATTGGCTCCTGCAAAGCCCTGTGCCCACAGACAAGATGTGGGAGATGTGTGGACGGCAAGGTTAACAAATGAACGCTGGTAGGATGAGCAGGATGTGGGGCTCTGTTCCGGGGAGTAGTCCCATCTCTGCCATCTTCAGGCATGTGTGACACTCTGTCCCTTCTCACCCAGGGTGCCCACACTGTAAGAAGGCCATCCCACACTTCACTGCCACAGCTGATGCCTTCAAAGATGACCGGAAGGTAAGGACACTCCCTCTCTCATCCCACCCCCAGTTTGCCTTGCACTGATCCCTATACCCTCTTCCCTGCCGGTTACATTCATTCCCTGACCCTATGTGTAGTGCTGCCCAGATCTGTGAGCAGGGTCATTCTCAGAAGCAGGGCGTTCTTTCTCTTCGCCAGGCAGACAGAATGGATTTCTGCTGCAAAATCAACTGGAGGTACAAACTGAAGCATTCCAGCAGCTTCCAGGGAGGGGGCGGTAAAAGGAGCCATGTGTTCATTTTTCTTTAGCGCTCAAACATTTTTACAGTAGGATCGTAGTCATGCGTTACTTACATAATTAAAAATACAAATAAGAACCCCACCAAAGTCAAACGGAGGAGGCTGCAGTGGGGGAGAACCAGACCATGCCAGCGGATCCTCGTCCTGCCTAAGCTAAAGGCTCCTGCAACTGCCAGCTGATGAAGCATAAAATTAACAAGCTGGAGCTGCAGATTGGATTAGGGAGTGGATGCCAGGCCTGTTTCTGCAGCAGGGGGACAGAGCCACCACTGGTGAGAGTGGGTATGTGGCCCTTGAAGCAGGGCTGGACCCCAGAACTCAGGAAATCCTCTCAACCTCCAGTTCTCAAGTTCCTTTCTCCTAGAAGGTTTTTGTTGTTGTTTGTTGTTTATTGGGGGGCCAGAGTCCTGCTAGGCAAGCAATCTAGCCCTGGGCTCCTTCCCCAGTCCTTGAATTCCCTTCTAGTCTTACCGATCTGGAGACTGGTTGGTAGACATGTTTGCAAAGATTGTTCCCAGCCCTTGGACTTAGTAATAGGAATCTGTCACATAACCAGGGAGACACACACACACACACACACACACACACACACACACACACACACACACGACCCAGACTTAGTAATAGGAATCTGTCACATACCAGGGAGACACACACACACACACACATACACACACACACGACCCAGAATCACATGTGCTGCTGAGACACACACACACACACACACACACACACACACACACACACACACACACACACACACACACACACGACCCAGAATCACATGTGCTGCTGATTTCCCATGTGAACTCCTTCAGCTGGTCCAGGCACAAGCTAAGCAGAGTTACCACAGTAAATAAACTGACCCAGAATAGTAGGTGAGGCAGCACATGTGAGAAGAGGCAGCTCCATGTCCTAGGGCTTGACTGAATGTAAATAGGAGGTAGGCTTGCAGGTCCCTCCAGGATGATGGAGACAGAGATACAGGTGCTAGGATGCCTCGATTCACTTTGAGGAAGCAGCAGAGACAGGGTGGTGAGCACTTAGCTGATCAGGAAGCCAGGCTGAGAGCAGGTACATATATGGGGAGTGAGGGCCCATAGGACAGGATTCCTACTTAGACCCTGGGACCCTTCCCTGTATTCAGAGTCGCTGTTTCCCATAAGCCCTGGCTATGCCCTTGAGTTTCCCCTCGATCTTCCAGGAGGGAGTATAAGGACCACACACTTTTTTTTTTTTTTTCTGTACCACATACCTGGTGGTTGCTTCTGCACTGGGAGCTCCAGTGATGTCCACTATAGCCTGACTGCCTACCTCAACACTGGAATAGACATCACTCCAGTCGTTATCATTGTTACTCCAAGTCCATCACCTCTGAGCTGGAGTGCTAAGGGCTCCAGGCAGATTGGAGAATAAAGTTGGTGGCCTCCCTGCCCTAAGACTGCTCAGGTGAGCGCTCTAAGAGATGCTTGAAGGGATTCTGAGGCCTCACTGATGCCCAGAGATTAAACTGGCTATTATGGTACATATGGTGTGTGTGGTGGGGGGATCAGGTGAGAGGGGTGGTATTCTGCTAAAGGACCAAAGTGGCCAGAAAAATCTTGGGGTATAGCCCACATTACCATGGCATCTGTTTTTCTATTAGACCACTGCTAGGCCTTCTGAAGCCAGGCTTGCCCAATCCACAGTAGGCAACCTATAGCCAGCCTCTCTCCTCCCCATTCACTCTAGTGTACAGGGCCTCATTTCCTTCATGCTCTCCTAAGCACTGATCATCTCTGCTTCATTGTCTGACATATGCTAACTCTTCTGGGTTCACACCCTCCCCTCCTCCCTCTGCCCCTCCCTCCAACCTCCTTTATTCCATCTCTCAATCTGTCTATCTGGGAAGCTGCCCCACCTGAGGCTCCTAGACTGCTCAGCAGCAGTAATGACAGCTCCCAGAGCCGGCATGTGGCCTGGGAACTAAGGTGCCTGACGCCCATTCTGTGCCCTAAGCAGGGTACCAAACTTTAACCGTCATATGGGAAGCTCTGAAGGATGCTTCCAGAAGTTGGTGACTTATATGAGCTGGTCCTTATACTGGCCATACACTGGTGTTTGGGGACCACTGGCTTATCCCATTTGCTTTTACTTTGGAGGGACTATGGCCCAGAAAGGAGCTTTGTCCTTTGCACAAGGATTCCCCATGGGTCACTGGTAGCCAGAACTTGGTCTCCTGACTCCCTGTTCCTCTCACACCCTTGCTGCCTCCTCTCAATTGGAATTGTATTTTGTCTCCCACCCAGCAGCCAGTCTCTGTTCCTTCCCCAATCAATATGCAGTTGGTTTTTCACTTCCATTTTCATAGCCAAAGTCAATATTAGCTCCTGCAGAGATTTATTTTACTGAATCAATAAAGCTGTGTGAGGCAGCTCATGTTTTAGCCAGGGAGCCTAAATCCCCTCCCAGGAGCTTAGTTGGGGACCTTATCAGTTGACACACTGGTGAAGAAGGGCTACATACAGACTGTGAGTGTTGGAATAGATGGTGTTTTTGAACGGCCTGGCGGATGGGGCCCATGGTGGAAGGCAGGTGGACCAGAGCAGAAGCTAGGGACTGCTGAACTGACTAGGAGGGGCTCGCCTCCCATTGTACTTGGGGGTGGGGGTAGGGCTAGTGAAAGTGTGAAGGTCATTCCAAGGGAGGTCGCAAGGCTCCAGGTGCCCCACTCTGACTGACCCATATCAGCACTATAACCTGGACAGGTGGTATAGGTCAAGTTTAGCACTCCTGTCCATCAGGAGTAGAAACTCCTTAGCACAGGAGCCCAAAAGTCTTGCTGCTTTAGACCCCCATGGATGTTGACTAGATGGCAGAATGATAATGAGAGTGCTGGAGGCTTTTATTCAGATGAGCAGCGAGTCATGGGATCCTCGCAGAGGCTTGGTGGATTAGGTATTACTACATTCTCCATTTTACCAGGTGGAGTCTAGAGTCCAGGTGGGTTAAATGAGAGTCCCTGAACAAGTTGCTTTGCCACGTCAGAATCTGAACATAAACATTGCCAGTTGGTGTTTCCTGAAAGCAGGTCCTGTGCTGGCTAGGAATCCTGTGAGGGGCATGTATTTGGGAGGAGATCTCAGGAAGTGCCACAGATGGTTGAAAAGTGAGATAATGGGGGAAGAAGCCACAGGAGGGATGACACGGCAGGTGGCTGAGAGTAGCTGAGGCTCTGACCCTTAGGAGACCTCCCAGGACAGGAGCCATAGAGGTGTCTCACTCAAAGATCCTAGAATCCAGGATGCTGTCCTTGACCCCCTTACCCATCATTGCCCTTAGTTCTGCAGCTTGAGGGCTTGGCAGAGCTTTCCGGTCAAACTTTAGGTTCCAGGGCAAGTCCTTGGCTGAGGACCCTTTAGGACACAGACACATGTGTCCCATGCCAACTACAGGAGAACAAGCCTAGAGGCTGCAGGTATGTGGAATGCAGATGACCAGTGAAGATCACAAGTAGTCCTGATGGGACAGGAGTTGAGGCAGGTGAGATGAGAGCTCTGAGAGCAGACTCTTTTTGAAGAATGCTGGCCACCGTTGTCTCCTGTAGAAACGGAGCGTGGATTCCCCTTTGCATCTAGAAGCCTCATTCCGTGTACATGGTTGACAGCTAGTGTGAAGGATTCATAAGTATCCATTTTTAATTTAGTAGATTTATAAAACCATACACTACATTTCCAACAGCTCCAGGGCATGTATACAAATTGAATTCATAATTTAAAGTGGATGCAGGGAGAGCAGTGGCCTGGAGCAGTGTTCATCAAACCCTGAGCAGTGAGCGGTGGCCCCTAGCCCAGGGCTGGCTGCAGAGGGCCCCTGTGCTGCTGACCGTGTGGAGTTGGACGTGTTTGTCCTGAAGAAGAAAACCCTACACTTCGGTGACCACAGGAGCATCTGCCTCATGTTTCTAAATAATTCAGAACACAATTTAGAAGATGAGCCCGGGTTCTCAGGAACCCACTGTGGCCAGCTGCTGGCCTAAGCAAATTGAGCTCATTGTAGGTACTGGTGAAGGGTAGGGTTAACCTCCCGTAAGGAGACAGATGCTCGCCTGCTCAGCCAGTCGCTGCCTGTGGGAACACAGGGCAAGTACCATCCAATCTTCTGATGTTTATAGAGAAGCTTGAAGCCAAATTTTTATATTAAATCTTCTGGCTCCTTCCACACTGGCAGCTAATTCAAATTTATTTTCTTTTTAAGTTCTATGTGGGCCAAATAGAACAGGCCTGAGAGCCAGCTATGGATTATGTTCAGCGAGTTTGCAAACTTCACCGCAAAAGTCTTGTTGTATAAAACAATCAGGCTGAAGATGCAAAGGGAAGCCTGAGATGGGGGAGCACAGGGGTGGTGCTCTAGTGTCAGGAGGGGGAGATTGTGCCCCCTTGCTTACTTTAGCTGAAGACAGTAACCACTTGTCTAGGCACATAGTAAGTGACCAGTAGCCATGACCGCTGTGGCCTACAGAGCTCTTTTCCCTGGAAAGAGACCCCTGCCTGGTATGATGAGCCAGCAGACAGAACTGAACCCTGGTTCTTCAGCAGTCTTTGAATTGTCTCAGAGCAGTCAGCAGGCTCTAAAATGATCTTATTTGTTACATAGCAGGTGCCTGGTGGCTGGGCTTTGTTGAGGTCACCTGTGTGCCTCTGGTCACCCCCAGCATCTGGAGCAAGCCTGACATATAAGAGGGAGACTGACCTCCCATCCGAGCCTGCCACTCCTACTTTCTGGAGATGTTGCTTTGTATTATGTTGCCTCTAACTGACTTTGTCTCCTCCTCCTCCAGTGTGTGGTGGCCTTCAGGAAAATAACCTGCCCCACCTCCATACACATACAACTTCTGCTCTATACCCTCTTACTTTGAAAGAAAAACAAACAAGGAAGCGCTGCCTGGCACACGCAGCTTGTTAGGTGACAAGAAGAGGCCAGAGTCCACTTGAAGAACTTTCTTACCAAAACCCAATTCCTGTAGTGAGGCCGAACTCCGTAACAATTTCTGGGATGTACGCCCCTGGCATTCTCCATCCTTTAGGACCTGACTTAGACGGTGAATGGTGCAGAGTGCCTTTGGTCACTGGCACCCCAGGCCACGCCCATGATAGCTCAGGTCACACAAGGTCGAGAATGTTCTTTGTCCAATGTCCTGCCCAGGCACTCAGCTCCTGGCAGGGGCATTGTATGGGTATGGGGTCAGGAGTGAGTGTGGAAGCAGCTGACGCTTTCACCACGGGCCATGTGCTGACGGGCCTCGTTTGAACCCTCCTAGTCTTTGTAACATCCTCATAACTTTGGTTTGGTCATTCTCCAAGGAAACTGAGGCACCAAGTGGCTAGTTATTCTCCATGAGTCTTAATGAGCCAGCAAGAAGATTTGCCCTTAGGAAGCTGGGCTGCAACGGTGCCACCCTTCTCAGTCCAGCACTGCCCCTAGCAGATGTGTCAACTGGCGACATCTGTTCTGATCCTCTCACCTCACCCCTTAGATTGCCTGTGCTGCCGTGGACTGTGTCAAGGACAAGAACCAGGACCTGTGTCAGCAGGAGGCCGTGAAGGCCTACCCAACTTTCCACTACTACCACTACGGGAAACTTGCAGAGAAGTACGAAAGTGACCGCACGGTGAGCAGAGGGAGCCCCGGAAGCAGCCACTGTGGAGGGCGGGAAAGGGAGGCGGACCAGAGCCCCAGCAGTCAGCCAGACGTTCCATGCTGACAACATGAGATACACATTCACTGTGCTGGGAACCTGGAAGAACAGTGCCTCCCTGTGGGTCTGCTCAGGAGCTGGTGGGGGTGGATATACAGGGCAGCAGGGTGTGTATCACTCGGGGTTTAAGTCCTGTCTTTTCTTTCTCCTTCCCTAACCTGCAGGAATTGGGATTTACCAGTTTCATTCGAACCCTCCGGGAGGGAGACCTCAAAAGACTAGAGAAGAGGAGGGAGGAGCTGTAACCCCGCCTCCTCCAAGAGAGCCCTTCCTTTACACTGTGAATGATGCCTACATGTTCTTTCTGAATTTCCATGTGTTCTCAAGACAAAGTTTTTTATAGCCACTTATGGCCTTTTGTACAATTTTGAAATAAAATTAAACTGTTTATTCGGTGGTAGAGCTTATTTTCCACGGGGCCTGTACTTACAGGATCACGTGAGGTGGAGACCCACGTTCTCTACCCTTCATATTGTCTCTGAGAGGTGGGGTCCATCCAAGCACCACCTGTAAACCAAAAGGTCCTGGAGGGTGGAAAGGACACGGGATGACAGTCCCATCAGCCATTAGAGAGCAAACAGAGACCGCAAAGCACTGTTGGTGGCATAGTCCATAATGAGGACAAATATACTACTTTGCTATTTTTGTTTTGTTTTGCTCTTTTGCTGATAGAGCCTTTGTCATATATAAAAAATACATTGTCAGCTTTGGTGTCTTTTCCCATAAGCATTCATCTAAGAGTCCTATAATTTTAATCTTGAGAGGGTTTTGTCCATTTTTAGTTAGTGTTTGCATGTGCTGAGAGTGTCCCGCTTTGTTATTTTTTGCATGTGGACATGCGGTTTTCCCAGGACCGTTGTTGAAGATACGGAGCTTTTCAGGTGTATGGACACCCCAGTTGACAACCACTTGGTTGTATACGTATGCTGGCTTTTCTATTCCCTCTCTCCATGTGCTTTCCTTATGCCAGCACCACCCTGTCTCACTGTCGTTTTGTAAATGTTGACATCACAAGGCCTTCAACTTTATTCTTCCTTAGATGGTTGTGGTTATTGGGGCTGCCTTGGAACTCTGTGTCTTTTGCCGTTTATCACCGGTGTGGATTTGCATAGCCCACTACTACCAAAGTACAAACTGAATTGTCCTTTGCCAAACGTCTCTCTCTGCTACCTCCCCTCCCCCTCAAAACTGTGGCAGCCACTAGCATGTTTTTCATCCTTGTGATGTTATTACTTGGGGGAATATTACATAAATGAAATGATATAGTATGTAATAATCAAGATTGTGGTTTATCATTCTGCATAGTATCCTTGAGATCCACCAAAGCTGATGCATAAATAGCTTGGTCTTTTTTTTTTTTTTTAATTGCCAAACAACATTCCTTGGTATGGAATGCCAGTTTGTTGACCAATCTTCCTATTAAGGGATTGTGTGGGAACTCTTTCCTCAGAGAGATGTAAACAGATGTCTGCCCCATCCTTAAAGGCTACCAATGACAAACCCAAATACTCTTCTACCAAAATCCAACCTCCAGAGCCAATGAGTTTGTTGGGTTACTTACTGCTAGGTGAAGAGTGACTCCAAAGCACCCATGTCACAGGAAAGCCTCCAGCTGGATGATGACTTCCCCATAGCAGCACAGATGTAGTCCTCCTCCCCCAAATTCCATTAACTTTGTCTACACTATATATATACTCCAGCACCTCTCTGGACCATGAGGCCGTTGGAATTGGGTAAAATTTTATATACCCAGTAGAAAGGTGCAGAAGAGAGCAGAGTCTCAGGTGACCCTCCCACTACCTCCTTCCATGATGGAACATCAGCAATTAAGAGACTATCTTGAGCATTATCAGATTAGCCATTGGGTTTTGCATGCTGTGATCAAGAAATCCATAAACACTATGAGTCCATTACAATGCTTACCTACATCAAGCATCTCTTACAGGCATTGTTATCATCTCTTATCACAAGAAGGGTAAGTACAGTGTAAGAATAAGGCATATTGAGTGAGAAAGATGGAGGCATTCACATGACTTTTATTATAGTATATTATGAGTATGTTATTACTAGTCCCATATTATACCTAATTTGTAAATTAAACTTTCCTAACTGTGATGGCTATTCTTGGTTGTCAACTTGTCTACATCTGGCATTAACTAAAACCCAAATTACTGGACACACCTGTGAGGGATTTTTTCCCTAATTCAGTCTTTTGAAGTGGAAAGACCCACTTTTAATCTGGATCTTTGAGGTGGAAAGATAAACCTTTAATCCAGATCTTTGAGGTGGAAAGATAAACCTTTAATCTGGACCACGCCTTCTGCTGGCAGCCTCCATAAAGGACATGGAAGAAGGAGGCTTGCTCTTTGCCTGCATCTCTAGCGCTCACTATTAAGTTCATTCTTTCTCTGGCATCAGAGCCTACTTCTTCAGGGTTCTGACATATACTGAAGACCAGCCGGGTCATTCAGCCGCGTGGACTGAACAACTCCTGAATTCTTGGACCTTCTATTCGTAGACAACCATTGTTGCATTAGCTGGACCACAGCCAGTAAGTCATTACTATAAATTCCTCTCATATATATATGTATATGTGGATAGATAGACTAGATAGATAGATAGATAGATAGATAGATAGATACATAGATAGATATTCATTCTATAAGTTTTGTTACTCCAGAGAACCCTGACTAATACACTAAGGTATGTGTGTAGAAAACAAATATATAAGATTCTATATCAGTTATTCACAATGCATATGAAAGATTCTATGTCAGATATTCAGGACACACATACACATATATATCCTGAATACTTGATATGTGTGTGTGTGTGTGTGTGTGTATACACATATGGTTCTGTATCTGGTAGTAACAGGAGATGTTACCGTAAATACCCCGTGCTTAGCTTTATGTTATTCCTCCTCCTTGTTAAACACAGAGCCCTGGACATGAGAGCCCACGTGGGACCTAGCCCACAGAGTCATTCATTCCAGATGTTATATCTCCATTAATCTCATACAAGACTATAGGCTCCCTGTCAACAAAATCCATCAAAATCTTTTGGCACTGTTTACAGAACAGATCAGTCCCTGATAGTTCATGTTCATGGGATGTATTTCTTTAACTGATTTTTCAAGGTAATACACGTGTCATAAGAAACCTTGAAAAGTACAGAAAAGCATAAAAACATTTTAAATCATGCATAGACCCAGTACTCATCAATAGCTATTGAATATAGTTTTATTGTAAGTCAGATGACTATTTTCTTTTAAGCATTTTCTATCCATTATAAGATGTTTAGTGGCATTCCTGGATGCTAACAGCCTCTCTCTGTGTAAATATTTACTTGTAAATTCATGTCACTGGCCCTGTGTTACATTGTTTTTTTTAGTCATATATAATACTGGGAAGGACATTCCTGGTTGTATTACTTCACACATTTTCAGAGGCAACTTTCTGGATTAAACCTTATTTGTAAGGTCTGTAATTAATCACCTTATAAATTTTTGTTTAGAAATTTATCCATTTGTATCCTTAGTATGTGAGGTTTCCTATTCTTCTAAATACACTGAATCTGGAAATCACAGTTTTAAAAAAATCTTAGCAAGCATTATTTGGTATATAATTATAAGGCATAATTTAACATTTTATTTTCTTATGTGTGGGAGTGTTTTCCTTCACATATGCTGTCTGCACACCACTTGCTTCCCTGATGGAGGCAGAAGCAACAAGAAGGCATCGGATTTCCTGGAACTGGAATTATATACAGTTGTAAACTGTATTCATGGGGTGCTAGGAATTGAACCTGGGTCTTCTGGAAGAGCAGCCAATCAGTGCTCTTAACTGCTGAGCCCACTCCACTTACATTTGATTTTGTTTTTCATCTTTGTTTAGCCTACCAAAATGTTTCAAACTGTTAGCGCTGTCCTTTGCTTTTGACTGAGATCACTTTCCATCACAAAGTCAAAAGACACAGTTTAGAGGACTTCCTCACCCTTGTACATTTGTCGCTGGACACAAGTCTGGCTGCTCACGTGGTGGTCCAACAATGGTCCTGACACAAATTTCTGGGACAAGGAAGTCAAGCTTATTAAAACCAGCCTCTTGGCAATATGGACTTTGAACAAGAGTCCTCCAACTAATGTTGAGCAAGGTTCTTTAACTGTGTGGTTTATATGGGTGGTGGATGGGTGATCCCAGACACAGTAATGGATAACTGCAAACTAGTGGGAGGGCTACATGAGGCGCATCTGGCCTGAACTGCGTGGTCACTTCATGACTTCTGCTTCTGCCAATCTCAAATATCAAGGACAAAGGTCATTATTTCCTGGGCTGCTCTTGTCATTGACTCATGTGCCTACATGCAGTTCCTGACATGTTTGACTTCACTCTGAGTGTCCCAGGTTTCCATTCCCTTTCTGCCCACAGATGCTCACGCCCTTCTATCTCAAGCCCCAAAGTCTTTGACATTAAAGGAATAAAAGGACCGGATGCCAACAGCATCATACATCAGCAGCTAGAAAACGGAGAGCTGGGCTCCTTTAATCATAGGCATGCTTTCTGCTGCTTTGTTCACTGGAGAAAGAATGGCTAACCAGCTTTATTCATCATCTCCCAGGTGTGTGGATCTCAGTTCCGGGTGCCATTTCACCAAGTATATGGGAGGGTGTTATGGGCTATATGCAAAGACTGTGCCATTCTATGTAAGAGACTTTGACATCTGAGAAATGTATTATCTGAGGAGACTCCCTGAACCCAACCAAGGTTACTGAGTATTGGGTGTTTATATGTAGGGAAGCAAAGCTAGAGAAATAGTTGGAAAAAAATCAAAAGTGAGACATTTTCTCTAACTTTGGAGTATAATTCTCTAAAACACTAGAAATGCTTTGTTATGATGAAGCAATTACGTTGTTTATGATCTATTGCCACTTTCAACTTTTCTGAAGACTGTTTCTAAAGTACATTCAGTAGGATGTTCTATAAAGCCATTCAGATTATCAGCCCAAGACAGGATCAGTGCAGCACCAAAGATCTCAGCTGTAAGACTCAAAAGTAGCAAAATGAGTAATGCTAAGTCTATCACTATTTATCTGGACCAGCAAATGAACATCCTGTGTAGCGTTTCGAATGCTGCCACATCCTTGGGTATTCAGCCTAGCATCCAGGCTGGGAGTCTGCCAAGCAAACATCTCCTCTAACAGAATGTTAAGGACTCAGCAGGACCCAGACTTTAATTCCTGTCATCTCCTGACTGCCTTCCTATCATCGACTTTCTGCAGAAATTGGTCTGGTTTCAAATTTCTTTAAGTTAAGGAATAAACTAACGTGTGGTTGCACAAAGGGGCTTATCTGAAGGCAAGCAGACGTTTCATTTTCAGAAGTCTCTGACTTGTTGGGAAATAAAAGAGGTGTCAGAAGAAGGGAAATTACTGATAATGATAGCTCATAGAATAGGTTTCCGGAAACGAAGCTTCCAGGGTGGGGAGGGACAGGACAGGTCTCCGGCACATACCAAAGACACCAGGATCTGAAATATAACAGTTTATTATGCACATAATCAACCCACCCCCTTTCCCTTCTTGCTTTTACATGTACCTAGGGCCTCCAGATCCTACACCCGCCTAGATCTCTGTGGTATGTGGGTAAGACTAGATTTCTGGTTGGCAGAGCCGGTGACTGTCCATCCACTCAAATACCTCCTTAGGGGAGTTTTGTCTCTTAGTCCCACTTACATCCTGGCAGTAGATAATGATTCCTGATGCCCAAAGCAGTACAATTTAGGAACCCTTTAAAGAAAAGTGACGTAAGCCTGGTGTGGTGGTGTGTAGTCCTGGTCCAGGAGACCAAGGCTAGAAGATGGCTGTATATTCAAGGCTCCCCTGAGCTTATAGCAAGTACCAAGCCAGCTAGGGCTACAGAATAAGACTATCTCCAAAAAGAGGAAGAAAGGAGAGGAGGAAAACAAGGAGGAAGAGGTGGAGCGGGAAGAGGGAAAATAAAATGTGAGGAGTAACACAAGTATAAAACAAATATTTAAGATGAAAAACTTGTATGCTAAACACAACACTGAAATAAACCACTAACAACACAAATTCCAGAAAAAAATAATGCAGTGTTTTTGTGTAGGTTTTTCATTAGGGAGTTTCCTCTATCTGATCAACCTACACCAAAGAGCTAGTACTCTCTCCTTGCTTTATATAAAGGGCATGGTATCAATATCTACCAATTCTATTTGTTTGCTGTCTTTCTCTCCACTAAACTATAAGATCTAGAGTGCAAAGGCCTTTTCTGTCCAGTTTGTTGTTTTGCCCCCAAACTCAGAATGTGGTTAAGTATATTCCTCCAGGATGTGAATAAAGAATTGATTCCAAGAGCCATCCCCACTCTTTGTGAATACCAGAGTCTTCAGATGCTTCAAACACTCACATGAAGAGGCATAGGATTTACATTTAGCCTGCCTGCATTGTAAGTCACCTCCAGATTGCTTATAATGCCTACCACTGTGAAAATGCTGTACTTACTTCTGAACAAACAGTGGCCAAAAGAGTTTATATGTGTTCGCTACTGACACAAATTTTTAAAATATTTTACATTTTTGATTGTTTGAGTCACAGAAGACTTACTGTACTCAAGGACACAAAATATGTATAGCCTATGATCTACTACTCTTTGCTTTTTAAAAATCTATTTGTGTGACTGCACTCTGTGTGTGTGTGTGTGTGTGTGTGTGTGTGTGTGTGTGTGTGTGTATAGTAGTAGTCGTCGTCGTCGTCATTGTCGTTGTCGTCGTCGTCGTAGTAGTAGTAGTAGTAGTAATAGTGCACATGCCACAACATGCCTGTAGGGGTCAAATGACAACTCTCAAGAGTCATTTCTCTTCCTTCTACCATGTGAATTCCAGAGATTAAATGAGATCACCAAGCTTGGTGGCAAGCATCTTTATTCACTGAGCCATCTCACCAGCCCAATTTTCTGTCTTTTAAAAATGTCATATTCAGCTGCACGTTGGTGGCACATGCCTTTAATCCCAGCACTCGGGAGGCAGAGGCAGGCAGATCTCTGTGAGTTCGAGGCCAGCCTGGTCTGCCGAGTGAGTGCCAGGATAGGCTCCAAAGCTACACAGAGAAACCCTGTCTCGAAAAACAAACAAACAAACAAGTCATATTCAGGGCTAGAAAGATGGCTCAGTGGAGCCAGCCAGTTGGTGGTGGTGCACACCTTTAATCCCAGCACTTGGGAGGCAGAGGCAGATGGATGGATCTCTGTGAGTTTGAGCCCAGCCTGGTCTACAGAGTGAGTTCCAGGACAGCCAGCCAGGAATGTTTCACAGAGAAAACCTGTGTCAAAAAAGCAAAGGGTGATGAGGGAGGGTGGTGCTCGGTGATTAAGAACACTGGCTGCTCTTCCCGAGTTCAAGTCCCAGCAACCACGTGGTACCTGACAACCATCTATAGTGGGATCTGATGCCCTCTTCTGACATAAGGTATACATGCAGATAGAGCAATTATTGTCATATTCTTGGTAGCAAATATAGCTCAGTGTTAGAGCATTTGAGAGATAAAGGAGGAAGGGCCAGAAATTTATCGAAACTTTTAAAAGTGATCATCTTGAAATGATAAAACAATGAGTGACTTCATTCTAATTTTCTCAATACTCCAATGTTGTTGCAATAGACTATTTAAAATTTCACACAAATTACAGGCAAAATGCTAATGGTGAATGTGAACTGAAAAGCTAGCTACAAAATGTATCTACTATGAACCTGATTTGAACTTGTTGGGTTTGGGTATTTTTGTTTTGTTTTGTTTTTAACATTTTGCTTTGAGAAACCTTAAAGTTATCATCTTCTGCCTCTAGCTGGCAGAACAAACACCCACCATCAAGCAGGTGTTTGGCTTTTTTATGTTAAGACATAAGGGAAATACAATAATAATTCAATAGTTTCCTCTGAAAGCTGGAATAACAATTAGCTCCCATTACTTTCTCTTTCTTCCTTGTTTTTGCAGATTTTATAATGGAAGTAAGTTATTTTGATAATGCAAGAAAATAGAAATAAGAAATGTTACTATGAAAAGAATAGGGTAGAGAGAAACAAGCTGTTGGCAGTATTCAAAGGGGCAGGAGAAGAGTGAAGGGTGCCAAGAGAAGATATACACTACATGAATTGCTTTTCTTGTTACTATGTCCAAACACCTGACAAGAACCAATGTGAGGAAGAAAGGGCTTGTTTGGCTTAAAGTTTTAGAGGATACAGTCCTCCCAGGTGAGAAAAGCATGCAGCCAGGTCGTGAGCACTGGTTACATCACATCTGCAATCGGGAAGCAGAGAGAGGATGGGAAGTGAGGTGGCTCCCAGTGACCCACTTCATTCAGCAAAGCTCCTCTTTCCAAAGGTTCACAACCCTCAAAACAGTACCACTAGCTAGAGACTGGGAGTTCAGACACATGAGCCACTGGGAAACATTCCCATTGAAACCCAAACAGGGTCCTTAATGCTATTAAGGTGGTAATAGGCAGAGAAAGAAAGAAAGAAAGAAAGAAAGAAAGAGAGAGAGAGAGAGAGAGAGAGAGAGAGGGGGAGGGGGAGGGAGGAGGGAGGGGGAGGGAGGGGGAGGGAGGGAGGGAGGAAGGAAGGAAGGAAGGAAGGAAGGAAGGAAGGAAGGAAGGAAGGACCAACAACAGGGAAGGGAGAGTGTAATAACGGAGGAGAGGTGGAGCTGAAAAGGTGGAATGGACTTGCCCTCATCATTATCCAAATAGGTTCCCACCTTCAGAGCCCTCTAAGTGCAGATGCCAAGGGGGTCACACTTGAGTAGGAAGAAGCAGGTACTGCGATGGAAACTTCTGTTGTGCTCTTTTCAAATGGAATAAGAAAATCTATATTCTAAAATTGCCCTAAATGCTTCTTAAGTCTAGTTTTTTTATTTTTCAAATGAGCCATCTGAATAAGGATATTCATGACTTGGCTTAATTGTGCATTAATTCCATGGATTGATGACTGACCACAACTGAAAATAACAGGACACATTCTTGTGGTCTCAGAGGACTACCTGGCTAATGGAATAGTAATGATAATTAGGCTGTGGTGAATCTACCTCCAGATAGGAGTATTTAGTATTCATTGGAAGCAGCATGCACCGAATCAGATAAAAGAAAAGAACTTAATGAAGGCCCAAAACACTTAGTGAAAAGTCCTCTAGCATTTATTTCTGTAGGACAATAAAATAAAAATGTGAGTTAGTTTTAAAATTCATAGCTTATCTAAAGGAACACCCCAAGAGTTACTGCCTACATATAAAATTACTTCAGAGAACTGGAGACTGTATTATAAAATGGAATGAATTCAAAGCTCCTTTTTGTTAGAATATACATTGATATATGAAAGTGCTTTTAATTAGAGATAATTAGAATAATAGTCTATATTTAAAATAATTACATACTAAAAGATGAATATAAAATGATGAGAACTTGGCTATAAAATTTTAACATGAACAATATCAAGGCATAATAGTACCTTGTCTTTAAGAACATGCCTTTTTGCTAATCTGTCTTTTCACCTCATTTGCCCTTCTTTTTGTCTACAGGAGAAGAAATTCTCCCTACCTTGTAGGCCTTGGTTTAGCAGGTACAGGAAAAAATTTATTAGAGTTATATTTTTATGGCAAAGTTACAAACATAAATTCCCTGTTGAAATGAAACTTTGAAGAAATGGATCCCCTGAAATATTAATGTTTAGATATAGGTAGCTACATATTTAATGTATGACAAGTCTGAGTGATGCTCACATTAATAATAGTTAAGAGGAAATAAGGCTACAAGGTCCAGCTAAGAAGAGATGCCTTAAGTGTCATCTAAGTAGTGATAAAATGAAATCAGATTCAAACACAAGACACCCTCTTATTCTCAATCAAGTTGGCAAGGTTTTTGTTGTTTTTATGTGTCTGTTTGTTTGTTTGTTTGTTTGTTTGTTTTTGAGACAAAACGAGATTTCACTGTGTAGCCCTGGCTGTCTTGGTCATACTGTTTACCAGGATGGCTTTGAACTCTGAGATCTGCCTGCCTCTGCCGCCCAAGAGCTGGGATTAAAGACATTCACCACCACCACCTGGCTAGTAAGGTATTTTTTAAAGAAGGATAATTAAAATATCCCCATCATACTTTCCTAACAAGGGAGATATCATGGTCAGGATGGTAGCTTTCGTAGGGGGAGGCTCACCCATTGCATGTGGGATGTGCTGACCCCTATGGTTTTCCCAAATTAGGGAAACTGAACTGCATAATTTGTGGCAGTGGGTGACTACATTCATAACCTCCCCTGAGGGGAAAAAACATCAGCAATCATTAGCAATATCATATCAAAACAATGCAGACATTTTGGAAAGTAAGTTGGCAATATTTAGGAGGCACACATAAGTTTGTAATTTTAATTTAGCAATATAATTGCAGGAAAGAAATATTGTCAAACAAGGAAACAGCTGCAAGCAAGAAAAATATTCACGTATGCTTTGTCCACAGTGGAAAAAGTGGAAAGCAGAAGAACCCTGAAAAAGACCCAACTATTTAGTAAAAGCATGCTATAATACACTCGTTTGGTATATTCTATGTTGGTATAAATAAGTGTGGAGAAAACTAGAGAGAAACATAGAATGCCTGGCAGTGGGTAAAACTGTAACAGAATGTAATTTTTAAAAAAATGTTTTCATTTTATGTGTGTGGGTGTCTGTGCATCACACCCTTAGAGACTAAAAGAGGGTGTCAGATCCCTTGGGACTGGTGTTACCTAGGTGTGAGCCACCATGTGGGTGCTAGGAGTTTAGGCCTGGTCTTCTGAAAGAGCAGTCAGTGCTCTCAACCACTGAGCCACCTCTTCAGCCCCAAGAACAACAAAAATTGCCATATCTATTGTTGCAATTCTTCAAAGACATACTTTTTTTAAAAGTACCAGAAGAAAATACATGGAAAAGATAATGATGGCATTTAGGGTAATGAGCATGAGAGCTTTGTTCTTTTTCTCTACTGTCTACTTTATAATGTAACTATTTTGCTTTTTAAATAGAAATTTAATCTATTTGGTGGCAGGTAGAGTGCTTGAAGTATTGTTTGGTTTTGTTTTTAGTTGTTGTTGTTTGTTTTGAATCACTGCAAAGTTAAAAACAATATGTATGTCTGTGCATCATGTGTGTGCCTGGTGTCCACAGAAGTCAGAAAAGGGATTTGGATGCTCTGGAGTGGTAGGTAGGTTGTGAGCCTCCCAGTGGGTGCTGGGGGCCAAACCAGGCTCCTCTAAAAAAGCAGCCATTGCTCTCAACTGCTGAGCCATCTCCAAAGATGTCTTGAAGATTTTTTCAGCAGTGTTTCCTTGCCTTCTTTTTTAATACTGCCAAGTCTCTGGAGGCTTGATAAAGCCCGATAATTTAAAGTAAAATTTGGGAGGGCATTTTTAGGTATGATGTCTGTGATGAACTACGATATGCAAAACAGGAATACTAATTGTCTTATCTTATATGATTTTAAGGTGTTTAAAATATTTTGTTGAAGTTAAGGCCTGACCTTTCTGAGACATGAGTCTAAAAGCACAAGAATCAAAGACAAAAACATGATGACCTGAACTGCATCACAATTGGAACCTTTTATGCTTCAAAGGAAAGCATCAAGAAAATGAAGAGCTGACCCACAGAGTGGGTGAAAATACTGTCAACCAGAAATCTGATACTGACTTGTATCCAGAATGAACACACACATACACACACACACACACACACACACACACACACACACCTCAACAACAAAAAGCTCAGTTTTAATTATCTATTGGTTATTGGGCCTTTTGTTTTGTTTTATTGAGAGACAGTTTCTTTATGTAGCCTTGACTGGCCTGGAACTCCCCATGTAGCCCAATCTGGCCTGGAAATCATAGAGACCATTATGCCTCTGCCACCAGAGTGCTGAGATTAAAGGTGTGTACCTCCACACCTGACCCAATATCTAAAATGGAGGTGTTTAAACATTTCCTCACGGATATACAAATGGCAGACGATCCCATGAAATACTCAGTGATGTTCAAAGCAGAACCACAGTGAGACAGCACTTCATCCCTCTAGGACCAAATGGCAGACATCAGATAGAGTGACAAGGATGGAGAGACGTCAGAACCCTCACACATTGCTGGTACGAATGTCATCAGGGTGCGGCTGCCTTGGAAAACAGTCTGGAGGTCCCTCAACAAGTTAAACATACAATTATGATATGAGTCGGCATGCATTTCTGGGAGAATGAAAACATATGTCCACACAAAAATGTATACACAAATGGTCACAGCATCTTTACACACTCCCCCAAAGCAGAAAACACCCCAGTGTCCATCAACAAAAGGATGGCTGACAAAATGTCCTATCCATATAAGGAAATATTGTGTGGAATGGAGTCTTCATACAAGTTCTGAGAGCATGTTGTTTATGAAACTGGTCACAAATACCACATTCTGTATGATTTGTTTATGTGAGATGTTTAGAACATAAAAGTCTATTGAGACAGAACACAGGTGAAGTTACCTAAAAGCAGAAGTCAGAGGGCAAGGTTTGTTCATGGAGATGTTTGGGAGGAATAATGGAAATAACCTAACATTATTTGGGTGGGTTTTATTTGCTTGTTTGTTATTTTTGTTCTTGTTGTTTGTTTGTATCTTTGTCGGTAGTACCTGTGATTGAACCCACTGTCATTTGTTCGTTTGTTTGCTTGCTTGTCTTCTATGTCATGCTGGCTGTCCTGGAACTCACTATGTAGACCAGCGTGGCCTTGAACTCACAGAGATCCACCTGCACTACCTCTGGAGTGCTGGGACTAAAGGTATGCAACACCCAGTTGGAACCCAGTGTCTTATGCATGCTAAACACATGCTCTACCACAGAGCTACACCCCCAGATGGTATTCCAAAACTGATTACAGTGATGGTTATAAGATTCTGCAAAGGTATTAAAGATCTCTGAATTCATATGTTTTAAATGGGTGAATTATACAACATGAGGACTATATTTCACTAAAACAGTTTTTTTTTAATGATAGCTATAGTTTGACCCAACTATAAGGAGGTGTGGCTAGGTGTTACAACACACCCTTATTTATCTTAACACATGGGAGGCTGAGGAAAGAAGATTGCTATGAGTTGAGACCACCATAGGCTATGTAGTGAGTACCAGCTCAGCCATAACTGTGTAAGAAGATCCCATCTCAATGAAACAAACAGCAGCTGGCCAGATGGCTAAGTGTGAAGAATGCTTGCTGCAAGTCTTGGAGAGATTAGGGATACAAGGAACCTACTTAAACACAATAAAGGCAATTTACAGGAAGCCTATAGCCAACATCAAATTAAGTGAAGAGAAACACAAAGCAATTCCACTAGAATCAGGAACAAGACAAGGTTGTTCCCTCTCTTTATATGTATTTGATAATAACACTTGAAATTCTAGCTAGAGCCATAAGACAGCTGAGATCAAGGGGATACAAATTGGAAAGGAAGAAGTCAAGGTATCATTATTTATAGGTGATATGATAGTATACATAAGTGGCTGCATACAAGATGAACTCAAATAAATAAATAAACAAATAAATAAATAAAATGCAGTAGTCCTCCCACATGCTAATGACAAATAGACTGAGAAAGAAATCTGGGAAACAACACCATTCACAATAGCCCCAAACAATATAAAATATCTTAGTGTAACTCTAACCAAACAAGTGAAAGTTGTCATTTTGTCCTATTAACAGTGTCCTTTGCCTGACAGAAGCTTTTCAGTTTCATGAAGTCCCATTTGTTAATTGTTGATCTTAGTGCCTAAGCTATTGGAGTTCTGTTTAGGAAGTTGTCTTCTGTGCCAATGGGTTCAAAGCTATTCCCTACTTTCTCTTTTATCAGGTTCAGTGTATCTGGTTTTATGTTGAGGTCTTTGACCCACGTGACTTGAGTTTTGTGCAGGGTGATTAAATATGGATCTATATTTATGGAGTCAGTAGGAAATTTGCAGGCAAGTGGATGGAACTATTAAAAAAATCATCCTGAGCGAGGCAACCCAGACTCAGAAAGAGAAACATGGCATGTACTCACTTGTAAGTGGACATCAGCTATTAAGTAAAGGATAATGACGTTACAATCCACAGACCCAGAGAAGCTAAGTAACAAGGAGGGCTCAGAAGTTGGGGGGAGGGGCAAATGGATCTCCCTGGGAAGGGGAAATAGAATAGATTTTGTGAGTGGATTGGAGGTGGGTGGGAATGGGAACAGGAAAGATCAGGTGGAGGAGGGAGGGAGGGAAGGAGGGAGAGAATACAGGGCGAGATGACAGGAGTTGGGGGGCACTTTGGGGGTGATGTGAAAAACTAGTACAGTGGAAATGACCTGGAACCTATGAGGATGCCCCTTGCAAGGGCTCCCAGTAAAGGAGGGATATGAAGCCTGAATCGACCATTCTCTGTAACCAGACTAGGCAAGATGTGCTGGGGCAATGGTGACTCACAGCTTGTAGGAGTGGCCAACCAATGACTGGTGTAACTTGAGGCCCTTGCCATGAGAGGGAGCTCATGCTAGACACTGCCTGGTTGGCCAGGAACTGGAAACTGTAAGGCCCAGAGACCTAAAATAGAACAAAACACGACTGGCAAAATAATAATAACAACAACAACAACAATAATAATAATAATAATAATAATAATAATTTTAAATGATCCCTAAAAGTGATATTCCGATATACTCATAGATTGGTGCCTAGCCCAGTTGTGAGAGAGGCTTCCTCCAGCAGCTGATGGGAGCAGATGCAGAGATGCACAGTCAAACACTAGGCAGAGCTTGGGAAACCCTACAGAAGAAGGGGACGAAGGATTGTAGGAGCCAGAGGGGTTGAGGGCACTAGGAGAACACAGCCCACAGAATCAACTAAGCAGGGCTCATAGGGGCCATAGAGACTGAAGTAGCAGTTATGAAGCTTGCATGAGTCTTTGCTAGGTCCTCTGCATATACGTTGTAGTTGTTTAGCTTGGGTTTTTTGTGGGACTCCTAACAGTGGTGATGGTGGTGGTGGCGGGAGACTGGGAGAGGTGGAGGGAGAAAAGGCAACAGTAGGGATGTAGTATAAGAGAGAAAAAGAAAAAAAAAAAAAAAGAATGCTTGCTGCTCTTGCAGAGGATCTGAGTTCAGTTCTCAGCACCCACATGGGGTGACTCACAATCCCTGTTACTCCAACTCAGGGATCTGACACCTTTTTCTGGTCTCTGCAGCCACTCCAACACACATGCACATACTCAAACACAGGCACACATATACATAATTTAAAAGTTTTAATTATATCTTTAAATAACAAAAACAATAAAGGAAGTTTGCTAGCCATTGTGTTTGAAGAACTCAGCATATGATTAAACAATTGCAGGTACTTTAAAAAAGATTTACTTATTTTAATTTTATTTAAATGGGTGTTTTGCCTACATTTCTGTGAACCACATGTGTGTGGTGTCCTCAGAGGGCAGAAGAAGACATTGGACTCTCTAGGACTGGAGTTACAGATTATTGTTGCCTCCATGTGGATTCTGGGAACTGATCCTGAGTTCTCTAGGACAGCCAGTTCTCTTAAGCGCTGAGCCATCTCTTCAGCCACTCCCTCATAGTTACTGCTTGATAATGAAATCATGGGTGATTTTCATTTTTCTTTTATATATGTCAACCAGTGCTCATAAATGTCATTATCTAACAAATCCTGCCAGTAATTAGTGCTGATATTATTGGAAAGGCAGTGAGACAGAGCAGCAAGGTCATAAGTAAACTCTGAACAAACAGATCCAGGAGCACACAGACCTAAGAGCATGCAGATCCAAGAGCACACAGACCCCAGTCACAGTCTTCCATCCAGGCTGCTGTTAACTATCAACTGAAACTCCATGGGCATCCTTCTGACCTCTGTGCCTTGATTTCTTTTTCTGCACAAAAAACATCATGAAGCCTGGCGTTGGTGGTGCACGCCTTTAATCCCAGCCCTCGGGAGGCAGAGGCAGGCGGATCTCTGTGAGTTCAAAGCCAGCCTGGTCTCCAGAGTGAGTGCCAGGATAGGCTCCAAAGCTACATAGAGAAACCCTGTCTCGAAAAAAAAAAAAAAAAAAAGAACATCATGAGGATTCCTCCAAACTGGGTTGTTTTGAGCATCAGTTTAGTCTGTGAAAGTGTGCTGCGGAAGACATGGCAGAGAGCAACTTCATGCAGGCTATCAAATGGGTGTCATGACAGTAGAGGAATTAGACCAGTAGCAAGTGGGAAGAAGTAGTGGCACAGACCTTTAATCCCAGCACCCAGGAGGCAGAGGCAGACAAATCTCTGTGCTTTGGAGGCCATCTTGGTCTACATAGTGCATTCTAGAATAGTCAGGGCTACATAGAAAACCCTGTCTCAAAGGGAACCAGAAGCAGTAGGAAAAAAAGGATCTACAGTGCAAAAAAGGCTGTGCACCACTCCTCTCAGCACAAATTATTGTTGCAAGGTCATGTGTATGTAAGTAGGTCCACTGTAAATCAGGTGAATAGGCTTTTTGGAGAAAATGTTGATGAAGCATTCTTTTAGTTTCTTATGAGTTTTTAATTCCTAATTCTGATTATTTTTTTCTCTGAGCTCTACGGAGGCCAGTAGGTAAAGCATTTCTTCTTGTTTTACTGCTGTTTCTAATTAGTTTCTTTTTGCTTTATGTTTTCTTTTTAAAATTCCACCAAAAATAAATTAGTAAATTTAGGTTTTTTTTTTTTTTTTTTTTTTTTTTTTTTTTTGATACAGGGCCTCCTACTTGGTCCTGGCTGTCCTGGAACTCACTATGTAGAACAGGCTGGCCTTGAAAACAGAGATTCACCTGCCTCCTCTCTGAGTGCTGGGATTAAGGGCATGCATCAGCACATTATTGAAATTACCTTGGGTTCAAAATTTATATGTAAGATACAAAATAAGTGGCCTTAATGGAATATAAAGTTTATCACTATCAAGGCTGTCCTATTAGAAACATCAAACATTCTACAATTTTACTGGGCTCTTATACAACACCTAGAGAGAAATTAGACTAGATTATTGTTCTTATTTTTTAATTAATCTTCATTTTATTTTTTGTGTATGGGTGTTTTTCCTGAATGTGCACGTAATGCCCCTGGAGGACAGAAACATTGGATCCTCTGGGACTGGAGTTACAGACAGTTGTGAGCTGCCTTGTGGTACTGGGAATCAAGCCCAGGCCCTCTAGAAGAGCAGCTGGTGTTCTTAACTGCTGAGTCATCTCTCCAGGCCGTCCTGCTCTTTTTTTAAGCCTGTATTTTCTGAATGAATCTTTTGAATGGTTTGCATTTTATGCCTATCAACCAATGGTCACGTGAGGGAAATACCCTCTCAAGCCCACAATGGGTTAAGGGGTATTTCTGCAGCAGCACTGTTGCTCCTAGCCAAAATATTCAGCCACACAAGAAAACAAGTGTAGGAGAATTTGAATGAATTAGAGTCACACACATTAGTAAGAAAATACTTGCAATTTTCCCAATTAAAAAGTGATGAAATAATGTGACCATTTATGTAAAGTTCCAAATCTCCAGAACAATGCCATCATTTTGGTTGCACACGTGAGTGGGAAAAAACACAGGTGCTGCCATGAAGAGGAGAAACACGGAACCAAGGAAAATGGTGGCTTGAGAGGTGGAAGGGGGTAGTCGGGGAAGCCTTCAGAGAGACTCGTAGTGATGTGCTTTATATTATCTTAGTGCCTTTTCAAACATTATTTCACATTTCAGAAATTATTTCAAAGAAAAACTTTAGAAGCATATACTTTGCTATATCATTTGCTCTACTCTTCTTAAATCTCCTTAAGTAATAAAGCAGCATATTTTAACGTAAGTCCTACACGCACAACTCTTTCTCTCTCTGTTGTCCCCGCATTTTATTACCAAAATGAATGGAAGGGAAGCTGGAATAAGGTGCAATATTATTTCAGAAGTAGTGAACCGAGGCGTCCTCTGCTGAGAACCAGAACTTGAAATGAATTAGGTTTGGTTCAGTCTGGAGTATTAATTGGATTTAATTATTTATGAGCTCAGTATCATGAGGGTCCATGAGTCTTAAAAGAACTAATCACATTTCAAAGGGCACAGAAAACCATAGAAATGCAATAAAGTCTATTCATCAGCACATTATCCTGAGGTCCTATGGAAGGGATGGTCTACTTAATACCCCAGACACTAATCCAGGCTTTCACATCAGATGCTGTACAATGCCATTTAACACCTACAGCAAAACAGCAAAGATGACACACACACACCACAAACCAACACATATTTATAAAGATACTGTGTTTATTAGTTTGGAAAACATGAATGGATAGTCGCAAATAAATTACATAAAGCAAGAGGGGCTTTCTGTGCACTAACACTGACAATCAGCTATGAATTAAGGAATATGATTAACTCTCAGCACTCAAGCGTTTGTTTCTTTTCCAAGATGATCTGGTCCTATGACTTTAAGGTCAAAGTTCCCTTCTTCCCAGAGAACAGAAACATGGTGTGATTTGTGTCACATCCTCCAGCCATTAAGTAGGCTTCAGAAGCTAGAGCTATATATACCAGCACTAGTAAGTAATAAGTCATCTATAATAAGGTACGTATTTTTCTTCCTCCAGGACTGCTTCCTGCGTGCTTTGTCTCCTTAGTCATTGTCCACAGGACTCTGGAAAGTCAGAGGAATGCGCTGGCACAGACAGAGAGTCCAGTCAGTCCAGTCTCATTTCTAATGTTGTGGAAAGGGCCTGTATATCATGGGGCAGAGTCCTATGCTCTCCTATAACACTAAGACAGAGCCTGGGAAGAGTGACCTGCCAGGGTCACCATGTTGAAAGTGGTAAGATTTTTTTTTTGAGACAAGATCTCTCTATAGCCCTGGCTGGACTGGAACTCGATATGTAGACCATGCTGGCCTTGAATGCACAGAGACTTGTCTACCTTTGCGCCCTGAGTGCTGGCATTAAAGGCATGTGCCACTACCTCTAGCTACACTATCTTGACATCACGTTCATTCTCTGTGTTGGATGCACCAAGAATATAAAATAGTATTGTTTTCTTTCCCCCCTATGGTACAACCTCAGTAGAATCATAGGGAAACACTGCAAACTCAAACATCACAAAATGAGTTACCGATACTTTTCAGAAGTACCAAAACTATGCAGAGAGTGGTGGCTCATGTCTTAATCCCAGCACTCCAGAGGCAGATGTGGGCAAATCTCTGTAAGTTTGAAGGCAGTCTGGTCTACAAAGTGAGTTGCAGGACAGCCAGGGCTGTTACGCAGAGAAACTCTGTCTCAAAAAAAAAAAAATCATGAAAAACCACAAAAATGCTGAGACAATGTCACAGATAGAAAGAGAATAAGCATATATGATAACTGAATGCAATTTGGAACCCTGAATTAAATCCCTAGAGCTGTGGTTCTCAACCTGTGGGTCTCGACTCCTTTAGGGCTGAGCAACCCTTTGACAGGGGTTGCCTAAGACCACCAGAAAACACAGATGTTTACATTACAACTCATAACAGTCCCAAAAATTACAGTTATGAAATAGGAACAAAAACAGTTTTATGGTTAGGGGTCACCACAATATGAGGAACTGCATTAGAAGGTCACAGCATTGGGAAAGTTGAGAACCAGTGCCCTAGAGGGTGTCAGAAAAACAAATAAAATGTTTTAAGTTTTTTGTGTTCCTGTTTATTATTCCAATGGTGACATTGTGGTCCTGATTATTGGCGAGCTGTTGTATAAAACATTAATAGAGGAAGCTGGTGAAGATTACATGTTCAGTGCTATTTTTGTGACCCTCGATTCTATAATTACTTTAAAATAAAATATATTTTAAAATCTGGGCCCGATGGCTCTTTAAACAATCTATTAGCAACCACTGGTTCATTTTCTGTGCTGTGACTGGCTGTCTGGTTTTCCATCCAGTCTCTAAGCAGTTTTGGTTTTCCATTTCAATTGTATTTTCAGAACTTGATGAGATGCTCATCTTTATTATTCTCCACTAAGCTCTGAACTCTGCTGCATTTATGGTTACATCAGCCCTTTCATAATTAAAGTGACTCATTTGTGCTTCTCTTCCTCTGTTTGCTCTTTTGGTAAGTACTGTGAGAGCTTTGTCCTGTTCAAGGAATCAGTTTTTGCTTGGGCATTCATCTCACTGTTTTCTACTTTTGGCAATCACTAATTTCATTTTCCTTTTTTTCTTCCTTCTCACTAGGTCTGTTCTATTACTTTTTCTCAGTTCTTAGACTGAATTCTTTGCTCATTCCTTGGGTATCTTTTCATTTCCTAATATGGGCAATCATAAAGATATCGTTATTTCATCTAGTTCCATTTGACTACATTGAGCAAGTTTTAGTATGTAGAATTTTCATTATGCAATTTCATGGGCGATTGTTTTTTGTCATAGTCTAACCTTTTGACCTATATATTATTATGTTTGCCTTTTTATTTCTTAGTACATGCAACTTTCTCGTGTTTTATTATAATTGATCCTAATTTTGTATAAAAACATGGATACTCTTATGGTCTACATAGCATCCTTGTCACTTGCCACAAGATTCAAGTACAATTTTAGTAAGTGCTGCCCATTTCCTCATCTTCTCTCTCCTCTCTAAAAGAGTTATTGGTTAACTGAAATAAGTAAAAGATCCCAAACTGACTGCATGATTGACTGACTGATCTAAGGTTCTATTCTTGACACACCCTCACCTCATCTTTTCAACAACTTGGTATACCGATGAAGGGTACCAAAACACACCCCTTAGCTTGATTTGTGATTCCATTCACCATCTTCAGACAAATTACAGCCAATAAAAGTTTGCAAATTAGCATCTCTTCTCTGGCACTTGCAGATACCAGTGACATTTGTGTGCAGATAGAGGTTATGGAGATTTGTGATTTGCTGGCAATATAGGTCCAGAATCAGTACTTATTATTGCTGGTGTTAAAGCATGACAAGTAATCTCCTGGCTAATTTATACGTTCCCACTACTTGAAACACTGAGCTAAGCTGGAATCTGAAGACAAGGTCAGGAAGGTTACTCTAAAATGGAATCTAATGAGATTTAATACACAAGGGAAGGGAGTTTTTATAACGTGTTCTACTTTGTAGTGTTGAGTGTTTTTTTCTGTGAGACTGAGTTAGAAGCAAAGTCCCTAACTCATACAGACTAAAAAACAAAACAAAACAAAACAAATAAACAACCCACAAGTGGTAGTAGTCATCCATTTATCCATCACTAACTGTGTGGTCAAGGTTCTCCAAAGAAACAGTAGCATTCTCTCTTCTCTCTTCTCTCTCTCTCTCTCTCTCTCTCTCTCTCTCTCTCTCTCTCTCTCTCTCTCACACACACACACACACACACACACACACACACACACACACACACACACACAGAGATAATGAAATAATGCATAGGATTATAATAGCTGGCACATTCAAAATCTACACGAAAAACTGGGAGACCCATGGAAGTGTGAATACTGCAATCCAACCCTGAAAACCATCAACTGGCAGAAACCCTCCTTGCCTGGGGGAAGTCAGACTTTATTCAGTTCAAGTCTTGGAAGCTTTTCTCAGATTCTACCAATTTAAATATTAATCTTATTCATGTTTGACCATCTTTCTGGGCATGTCAGCTCAGCCAAGTTAGTACACACATTAAATCTTCACACAGCCCTCAGTGAGAAGAGGCTGAAGTGAGTAGCCATTGTGTTAGTCTCTGGGAAGCGGAATGCTAGAGAGGAAAAGTGGACTGATGCTTGGTGACCTGATATGAGTGCTGAGTTCTAAACTCAGGTCCCCCGGAGGACCAGAAACCGTTCTTAGCTGATAAGCCAGTCTCAATATGTGGGTCACAACCTCTTGGGGTTTTATAACAGATATTTACATTATGATTCACAACAGTAGCAAAATTACAGTTATGAAGTAACAATGAAATAATTATGCCTGGGAGTCACCACAGCATGAGGAACTGTTATCAAAGGGTCACAGTGTTAGGAAGGTTGAGAGTTGCTGTACTAAGCCATTTCTCAGCCCCTTTCTTAAAATTTTTAAACCCACATTTTATTTTATGTATAGCAATACAGTTTACATGTTAAGTAACACTATAATAGCATGATTGATTCTTTGAAACAGTCTTAATAGATAGCCCTGGATGGCCTGACACTCACTATGTAGAGCAAGTTGGCCTTGAACTTGCTGTAATACTCTTGCCTCTGGCTAGTGCTGAGATTACAAGCATGAATTACCACACATGGCTTCTAAACAGATCCCGAACAGTTGTTGACCAGCTCCTCAACTCAGGAGGTCCAATCAGCTATGGCTAAGTGGAAATGGACCATATCTTCAATGGACTGATCCCCATGAATATAAATTAAACATTTATACTTACAGGCAAAGTGGGTAAAGCAGGCTAAATAAACTATAGCTTAGTTTCTAGTATGGTTGCTTAGTGGGGTCAATCAGAGCACCTCAGAGAGCTGTCTGGCTTCTGCTCCTGTATCCCCTACCCCAAGAGCTGCAAAGGTGGGTTCTGATGTCGCAATAAGTCTTCAGTTACACAAAGATTGCTTTTCATCAAGGGAACCCAATAATCCCACATACCTTTCTGTTTCTCTACTTCTTCAGGGTCTTCTGTTGTCATTTGGTTGGTCAGTGGAGACCTGTATGATTTCTAGGATAGTCTGGACATATCTTTTGGTCTTGCTCTTTGTATTTACTGCCTCTCCATGACTGTGTCTTTCTTGAAACTTGACTCCCCATCTTTATACAAAAATGTGTCTACTCACATTTCTCCCAGAATCCCTCTGGCAGGCTCCTGCTCTATAATATTCCATTCCTGTATGAACCAATTTAGAACATTAGGTTTGAATTTGTAAAGCTGGAAAGCAGACACAGAAATAGCTGAGTCTGTAAGTTGTGAAGTACCCTGTGAGAACAAACCTAAACAACTAACTGGTCTACCTTCACCTTCATAGCAACACTCTGCCCTCCCTATCTGCAGCTTTCACATGCACAAACTCAATCAACTGCAGATTAAAAATTGTGCCTGCTCTGGATATAGACATCTTTTATCCTTGCCATCGTTCCCTAAAGAGTATATGTAGCAACTATTCACCTAACATTTACATTGCATTAGGTGTTATACATACTCTGGAGGTGATTTGGAGTAAACCAGAGGATTTCTAGTGGTTTACATGAAACTGGCCATTTTATATAAGGGACTTGAACATCCTCAGATTTTGGTATCCAGGAACATTCTGGAATTGATTCAACACAGACACACTGAGGGATAAAGTGTATTGGAAAGTCATATCATGGACAAAAAAAAATGAGAGCTTTCAGGGCTCGGTTTGAATCCTGGCTCTTCCATTTACTAGCTGTGGGGACCTCAACCAAATTTTCCAAGACTTCATCCTATGTCCCGCGCTAACCGCCTCGCCAGCAAAAACGACACGGGGACACTCCTCAGGATCCTTCTGCAGTAAAGCTTTAATGCCTCTTGAGAGGAAAGGCATAAGCTTACAAAATGGAGACCCAGAACGCCGGAAAACCCCTCCTTATATAGGCTGGCAACCGTCGCCTCAGGAGTGTTACATTCTGACTGGCTGAAACCCTCGGACCATGTGACGTCAGCTGATCGAACCATATGACGTCACGGGAGGGGCGGAGACTAAGGGCAGGAAAGTTACAAAGTTACCCATTGCGCATGCGCACAGCTTCCAATGGCTCCTTACATACGCACCGGCTCCTAACAATCCTACAAGATAAAGTAATAATTATACTTCAGGCACAGAGTTGCTAAGAAAACTAAACAAGTGCAAAAGCAGATAGCATGTAGTGTTAATGCTTAATTCAAAGATAATTTTTAACAGTGTTAATAATAATATCTTCCAGTCCCTAGGAAATGGTGGGGAAAAAAGGAGGTCTTGGTGTACCAGGCAATCAACTCATTCTTTCTGAGAAAGAGACTTTTGTCTCCATTCCATTCGTCCTCCAAGGTCACTGTCGCATCGAGGTGGTGAAGAAATGATGGCTATACTTATAGCAGCTAAGGAAAGCATACTTTGGATTTGGAGAACTTCCCCCACCTCAAACCCTCTCCTGTAATAAAAGTTTAAAGTCTTTCCCTGAAGCCTGCCTTATTTTTTCTTAAACTATAGCAGCAATGTCACATTGCGGGTTTTTCTCTCTGCACAAATGCCACTGTATTAAAATATATTTCTCACTGAATTTTGGTTGAAGGGAAAATTATTTCTAGGTCAATTTTCCTCTGACCAAGTATACAATAATTAAAGCCTTATTTGTAAACAGGAACAAGAAATAACTTATAGCCAAAGTACAATCGGTTCACTCTTTCATGAACTTACATATTTATGTGTTTGAATAAAACCTATGAATACTAACTGGCTCTTTATTCCAGTAAATGAGACTGTGGAGGGGAGTGAACCGAAGGAGGGAAGTGCGGGGCACATAATTGAAAAATAAGATGGACTTTAGATGCATGTCTACTGCTGGGTCATTTTGTGACTAACTAAGCACAAGGTTTCGTGCTCTGATTCCTCACCTGAAAAATTATGACAATAAGACTATCTGGGAAGTATGGCGTGAGCGTCTATTTTTAAAACATGAGAACAGCATGTGCCTTGGGGACTTTTGAATCTAAATAGGTAAATATTAAAACAACAGCCCAAGAAATGAGAATAGATTTATTTTGTCCTTTGTTAACTGAACTTGTAATATCTGAAGACAAGCTTGTGTGTGTGTGTGTGTGTGTGTGTGTGTGTGTGTGTGTGTGTGTGTCTGGGAGAGAGAGGGGGAGAGGAAGACAGAGAATGTATGTGTGTACACACACACACACACACACACACACACACACACACACACACACATATTCAGTAAACTATTCATGCCTGGCTAGTCCAGGCATGCCTTGAACTCATGATCTTCCTGCCTCAACTTCTTACGTAGCTGGAATTGCAAACCTGCACTACCAGGCTCAGCCTAAAGAAACCATTTTAAATCTAGGGTTTCTTCAGATTAATAGGACGTGTGATCCTTAGTGGTAACTGTCAGAATTTAGAATCACCTGGGAGACGGGCATCTTGGCCTGACTTTGGGGATTATGTTGGTCTTGTTAATGGAGGCAGGGAGAGCAGCCCACATAAGGACTGGGTCCTGGACTGAATGAAGAAGAGGGAGGGAGCTGAGCACTAAGGCATTGCTCTGTGCTGACTGCAGATGTGATGTGACCGGTTCCCCTAAAGCTGGAGCTGTGAGCTGGACCAACCCTTTCCTCCTGGCTGCTTTTGTCAAAGCATTTCAGAAACAGGAGAAGAAACTTAATATAGTACTCGTACAGCGCCTGGGCAAAAGAATGTGGCAAGAGGTGAGATAAAATGAGAAATACATTTGTGCAACTTTAAAATTGCCAACCTCACTAATCAGGTAAAGACTAGTGTTGGAGCACATTGGAAAAGGGGATACTGGGGAGATGAAAAGCCTGATGGCACACATCTAAGTTGATAAGGGGGAAATGAGTATGATAGAATGACAGTGCAAGTCAGCATAAGAGTTTTTAGAGCAATTGGAGTGGCTTTAAATTTTAACTGTATACACCCTTAGATGGGTAGCTCTCAATCTTCCTTATTCTGCAACCCTTTAACATAGTTCCTTATGTTGTGGTAACCCCCAAGTATAAAATTATTTTCTTTTTCTTTCTTTCTTTCTTTCTTTCTTTCTTTCTTTCTTTCTTTTTTTTTTTTTTTTTTTTTTTTTTTTTTTTTTTTTTTTTTTTGGTTTTTCGAGACAGGGTTTCTCTGTAGCTTTGGAGGCTGTCCTGGAACTAGCTGTTGTAGACCAGGCTGGTCTCGAACTCACAGAGATCCGCCTGCCTCTGCCTCCCTAGTGCTGGGATTAAAGGCGTGCGCCACCAACGCCCGACATAAAATTATTTTCATTGCTACTTCATAACTGTCATTTTGCTACTGTTACGAATCACAATGTAAATATCTGTGTTTTCTGATGGTCTTAGGTGACCCCTATGAAAGGGTCATTCAACCTACTCAGGGTCGTTACCCACAGGATGAGAATCACTGCCTTAGACCAAGGACAACTGCCAGGACAACAAACTGCACTATCTTTTATACATTGAGCAAAAAGCATTTGTGATGTTTAGAATGTCATGAGGAAGAACCTAAACATATATTAATAGAAATGATTGAATAACTTACAGATCATCTGTGTCACCATCTGCCACTGTTAAGAAGAATAAAATAAACCCCATGCTGACAGATGGGGTAGGAAGGAATGTGCACAAAATATTGTTAAAAGAAGTTGTAGGATAATAGATAGAATTTGATCTCATTTTCAAAAAAAGCTGTGTATGGAAAAATACCCACTAAGCCAGTAAAAGGAAAATTGCAAAAGCTGAGGGATGACTTTTCTGTTTTGACTTTATATGCTTCTACATTATAATTTTTTATAGCAATCTTAAATGACTCCTGTTGTTAACACAGCATGTAATTTTACAGAGACAGCTTTTACAACTCTGTCTTTCTCAATCCATCCCCCCTCTACATTAGGCCAACTTTTTCATTTAGGTTCTCTGTTCTTGTTTGGGAAGTTTTAGTGTTTGTCTTTGCATGTGATTGTGCACGCACAGCTATATGAGTGTATAGGGAGCCTTTCTCTGTCCACCAGCCAGCTCCTAAATAACAACATGGAGACGTATTATTAATTATGAAAGCTCAGCTGATAGCTTAGGCTTGTTTCTAAGTAGCTCTTATAACTTAAATTGACTCATTTCTCTAAGTAGCTCTTATAACTTAAAGTAACTCATCCTTTAGGGATGAAAGACATAGGCCATCTTGGCTGAGTGTGTGTGCTAGCTCAATTTGAGTTTGGTTTGCCTTTTTGCAAAAAGAAATGACCTTGTTGAGTTATTTTGCTTTGTTTGTGTGCTTGCTTTGTACAAACACCAAGATTATTAATTTCTCTCACTTCTCTGCCTGATCCTCATACCTCAAGGAGCCTGACAAATAATATCTCATCAGTCAATCATTAGTGATGCTGAGGTTGCTCTCGGGGTGCCTTGGTGCCCTTTGAACTGTGTAAGTGGGTTTCCCTTTAGGGACTGGACAGTAAAGAGTACAGTGTACTTTAGCAGTTCCAGATTGTCCTCTGTCTGTCTACCATTCTCCTAATGACTTTATCACTAATAGTTAATTTCTATCTAAGGCGATGTTCTCATTTGGCTCAAAAATGATGATTTTTCTCATTCTGTATTTCTTGCATTGTTCTATTAAGTACAGCTGTCCTTCCTCACCTGGGAAGGCTTGTTTATTCTGAAACATAACTCCCACCGGAAGGGAAGGATATTTAATTTCTCTTTAATTCTCATTAAATATTTGTTGGTATTTAAAGTTCCTTTGTAAATGCTCTTTTCAGGTCCCTTGTCTATTTGCAATGAGGGTTCTGTATTCTTTTTTTGACATGCTGGCATTTCTTGTCAATTTCACATCTATTCCCTCAGTTTGTTACCTAAATTTTAATTTAGCTTATCTTTTTTTCTCTGATACAGGGTTTCTCTGTGTAGCCCTGGCTGTCTTTGACCTCTCTCTGTAGACCAGGCTGGCCTTGAATTCACAGAGATCCACAAGCTCGGCCTCCCAAGTGCTGGGATTAAAGGCATGAACCACCACTGCCTGGTTTTCTTTCTTTATGTAAACATGTTTTATACTTTTTTTTTCATGTTTTATACTTTTATTTCCTCTGAGGTATTATCATATTTTTAGTGCTTTTTTTCATTTCATTCATACCCTGAAATCCTTATTTGCCCAAAGCCAATCCTTCTTTATTTTCTTATAGCAGCTTTATAATTGTTTCCTGGTTGAGTTTTTCTATAGTTATAGAACATGTTTATTTTTACATTTATTAATTTTACTTTATGTGTATCAATGTTTTGCCTGCATTCATGTATGTGTACCTCATGTGTACCTGTTGGATTCCCTGGAACTGGACTTACAGTTGGTTGTGAGCCACCATGTGGTGTTGGGAATTGAACCCTCAGGCTTTTTGTGTTGAGCCATCTTAACAGGTCTCTTCCTCTTTTTTTTAAGGGCACTTATCATAAAGGTCCTGTGGTTGTTTGAAAGAAGATGACCTCCCCCCAAGGGAATGTCACTATTAGGAGGTGTGGCTTTGCTTAGTGTGACTGTCAGTTGACCTCCTGTTGCCTGAAAGATGTAGCACTCTCAGCCTCAGCACCATGTCTGCCTGCACACCACCATGCTCCCATCATGATGACAATGGACTGAACCTCTGAAACCGTGAGACACCCTAGTTAAATGTTTTCTTTATAAGCATTGTTGTGATCTTGGTGTCTCCTCACAGCAATAGAAAACCCTAAGACAGGTCCCATCCTCAAGACCTAGCATAGCCTCCATTACCTCCCAAAGGTACAGTGTACAACAACAACCCTCACAGAGGGATCAGAATCTCAGATTGTGAATTTGGAGGGCATAGGCATTCAGCCCAGATGATTCTTCGGATTGTACCACCTGTATTAGCTGTAGTTCATCTTGCTACCTCCCCTTCTCAAAGTTTTCCCTCAGGAAGAAGGGCCACTTCATTCCTGGAGAAATGAGTTGAAGCACCTCCCTGCGTTGGGGTAGTTATGGAGTCTATCCCACTTGGTGATTTATAAACGTTGCAACGGTTATTTAAGTAAACATTCACATGTTGTCCAAGATCTGAGCTTTAAGTGGCATCTGTATACTTCTGATTTGTCCCCTTCGTTTGTTGTCATTTCCTTGCTTTTTGACAATGACCCAGACTCACATGGTCCTTTCTCTGCCCTCACCCTGAGAGTATGACACCACCTCCAATTTCTGGTTTCTTTACTGGAAGTGGCATTTTAAAACTCTTATTTTAATTTCTTTTCCTAACACAGGAGACTGGGCTCCTATTTTCCGAATGTATGTACTCATTTGCCCAGCCCTAGAAAAAACAATGAACTGGGAAGAAAACTCTGCATTACGAGAGAGAAGATGGCTCAGTGGGTATAGGTGCTTGGCATCGACACTAAGTTTAATTCCAAGGGCAAAGAGAATCAACTCTTAAGTTTCCCATTGTGGCACACACTTTCACAAAATACAATTGAAAAAAGTTTAAAAAAGAAAATAGCTGGATCATTCAATAACCCCTAAAAAATGCATGTACTCCTGTTGTCCCCAACCCCTGTCAAAGAATGTGCCTTTCACACATATTTCTTCAAATTATTTTTGTGGCCGTGAATGTGATCTCCCTTGGTGATTATACTATGTGCACTTGAAAGGAAATGAATTCTGCTGTTGTCTACTGAAGTATGCCACCATGGTAAATTGCTCATCTTCTATGTCCTTACTGGCTTTCATCTACTTCTTCCATCACTAGAGAAGGAGGCATGCTGAAATCTCCATGGATAATTGTGAGTGTATCTCTTTCTCCCTTCAGGTTATCAGTGTCTGTTCTATGTGCTTTTCTTTCTGATGTCATTACAAGACAAAACTCTTCCACCTTGATGGTATTCCCAGTTCTCATGTTCACTTTGATACTAACATGGCTAGTTTCACTTTATTTTGTTTAGCTGTTGTGTTTTCTCTTCTAAAAAATATTCTCATTGTTAACATAGCTGTCACTGTTGAAGAAGACTTCTTGTAAAGAGTATAGGTTGGGTTGTACCTTTAAAAATTACAATATGGTAACATTTGCCTTTTATGTGGGACGTTGAGGGCTTTTGCTTTTTATATAAACTGTCCATGTGGTTGAGACTGAGTATATCATGTTGATGTCTGCTCAAATTGAGTTTTGCTCCAGTTTTCCCTGTTTTGTTTTTGGGAGGAATGGACAGGGTTGGATTGTGTAACTTAGGGTGGCCTAGAGCTCACTGTCCAGCCCAGGCTGGCCTTGAACTTGTGACAGCCTTCCTGCTCAGCATCCTGAGGGCTGGGATTACAAGCATGAGCCACCATGACCAATGTTCTTTTCTTCTTTTGAGTTGTTTCTGGTACGCCATCATAACAAAGATTTATTGTTATCTTATGTGTATGCATATTTTATCTGCATGTTTGTGTACCACATGCATGCACTGTCTAAGGAGGCCAGAAAAGGGCATCAGAGCCTCTGGAACTGGAGTTACAGGCAATTGCTAGCTGCCGTGTGGTTACTGGGAATGGAACTCAGGTCCTATGCAAGAGCAACAAGCGCTCTTAACCTCTAACCACATTTCTAGCCTCTGGCACTCCATTCTTAACAACTAATAAGCTTTTGAGTACCTCTATTTTCCTTGTACTGTATCCCATGTTCAAATAATATTGCATCATTTTATGTGTGTCATAAGAAGCTTGTATCAGTCAGATATCCATATTTGTCGTCCCTGTACACATGTATAATTGGTTGTTTTCTTTTATTTTTTCACTCTCCTTTACTTGTTGTTCTTTGCTCTTTTGGGGGCCTGACAACCAGGTCCCAAATAAACCACACATAGAGTCTTATTCTAACTTATGAATGCCCAGCCTTAGCTTGGCTTGTTTCTAGCCAGCTTTTCTTGTAAATTATCTTGTCTTCCTTTTGCCACTGGGCTTTTACCTTTCTCTATTTCTGTATGTCTTTTCTTTTCTGTTTATTCCCTGTCTGTCTGATCCTCCTCCTAGATTTCTCTTACTATTTATTCTCTCAGCTTGCCAGCCCTGACTATCCTTGCTCCTGCCTTGGTATTGGTCATTCAGCTCTTTATTACACCAATCAGGTGTTTTAGACAAAGTAACACGGCTTCACAGAGTTAAACAAATGCAACATATCTTTCCATCATTAAACAAATGTTCCACAGCATAAGCAAATGTTACACATCTTAAAATAATATTCTAAAACAGTAAAGCTTATGGGCACATTTTATATAAAGGACTTGAGCATCTTTGGGTAACAAGGCCCTCGTGGTCCTGAAGGTCTCCACAGATGCTGAGCCACAGATAACCTTACCCCTCCCTTTGTGAGGATGTTGACAATGTTTTATTTTAAATGGCTGATTATATTAGATAAAAGCCCTAAAGAAATCATTATATAAATTTGCATAATAATAGTTTCCAGTTCACATGATTATTTTTGGTTCTTATTTATTTTTATTTACTTTGTGTGTTTGAGTATTTTGTTCACATGTATGTCTGTGTACCATGTTCAGTCCTGGTGCCTGTGGAGGTGTAAAGAGGGCACTGGATTCCTAGAACTGGATTTATGGACAGCTGTGAGATGCCATGTGAGTGCTGGGAATTGAACCTGAGTCCTCCACAAGAACAAGTTCTCTTAACTGCTGAGCCATCTCTCCAGCCCTATTTTGGGTTCTTTTTTTAGTTTCCTTTTAGAATAATTTTATTTAATTTGAAAGCTTTCTTTCTTCCTTTTAAAAGCTAGTGGGTATATAGCTGAAGCTGGCCTTGAACTTCCAATCCTCCTATCTCCACCTCTCAGTGTGATTACAGGTGTGTGCCACCATGCTTAGTCTAGGCAATGTTAACGTTCATTGAATTTCAGATATTGTAACAACAAATTCTCTCATTTTTTTGTTTGCCAGAAGATACCATTATTTCCTACCCATTTTTGATGCAATTTTATCTGGCAACAAATTTGAGGTTAACAGTGTTTTTCAGAACTTTAGACTGTGTTCCATGATGTTTGGTTTCCTTTCTTTCTGATGTGAAGTCAGCATTACTTGTTATCTTTGGATTCTATTTGCAATGTGACTGTTTTTGGTAGTTTCTTATGTTATTTATGTATTTGTTTGTTTTGAGACAAGATTTCAGTGTGGACTTTAGCTGGTCTAGAATTCACTATTTAGACTAGGCTCTGAAACTCACAAAGACCTGCCTACCCCTACCTGCCAAGTGCTAGAATTAAAGGGATGTGTCACCAGGCCCAGGTTACATTAGAATGAATGTATATTGTGTGTGAGTATGTGTGTGTGTGTGTGTGTGTGTGTGTGTGTGTGTGTGTGTGTGTGTGTTGTGTGTGTGTGTGTTACACATGTGCATCAGTGTGTGTGCTCAAATGTGTGTGTGCTCTTGTGCATGTGCACCTCACCTCTCTCTCTCTCTCTCTCTCTCTCTCTCTCTCTCTCTCTCGTTTTTATTTTGCAATGTTTTCTGACTTTTGGCAGTAACTAAATGGCTTAAAAGTAAAATACCATGTGGGTGCTGGGAAACCAAAACTCAGGTCCTCTGCAGGAGCAGGGTGCTCCTAACGACTGAGTCACCCCTCCAGTCCTCTTCTTTCTTTTAAGACTTAAATTTCATGTTGTCAAGTACTTGAATTACTTGAAGAGCAGTTTTTCAATGTTATTTGGGTATAATTTAGCCTTATTTCCAAAGTGTGGCTTATCTAGGGTCCCTCTACCATATGCTCTAGGTTTCTAATGAGTTTTTTCCTGGCCTAATTAGTCAGAACTTGAACATTTCCGAACTCCTTTGAAACTCTCGTAGTTGTTTCAGTTTAAACTTTCTAGTAGCTGCTATTTGCCAGTCCCAGAGTTGCTCTTTAAGCCCACACATAGGTCCAAGGGAACCTTCATGTACACTTCTGGTGCTCTTTCTCTGGCATTCTGCTTTCAAATTAAAGCTCTTTTAATCTAGTTTCCATCCCGCCTTACCTTGAGGCTGTAACTGTGCTTCTAGCCTGTGCTTCCATAATTAACCCCAGAAAGCAATCTGGGGAAATCTGGAGGATCAGCCTGTTGGCTTCTTTCTATGAACACAATGTGACTATGCTGGAATTGGAAAATGCCTGCAGGCACTTGTTTCTCAGACATGGTCTTGTTTTCTTTTGATCATGCTTTGAGATTTTGTCTGATAATAGTGGCACATGAGTGTCTGAGTTACTCTTAACACTTTAAAGATATAAACTTTATATACAAAAATTTACATAAATCATAAGCATACAGCTTAAGGAAGTGTTGTTAATAGGTTGCAATGAATAACCAGTGTCTAGATAAAGAAAAACACCAATTTTCTATTTCAAATATTAATAATACCCAAGGCTAACCAACATCCTGCCTTTGATTTTTAAATATTATACAAGTGGAGTCATGTAACATGTGCTTTTGTGTCTGGTTAGTTCACTCTTGGGAGTTGTATATATCTGTGAATTGTTTGCTCTTTTTCCTTAAACTATGTGAATAGTCTGTATCACCTATTTACTCTAAAGACAGCTTTATATATATGAATACGTTTCTGTTGAAAGTATATCTCAGAGTGGAATTCTATGTTAATTCATACTAAGAACTGGCAAATGTATAATTAGTTCAGATCTTCCCTCTGAGCTCTAGGCATACTTATCCAAAACTGCTTGACATTCCCATTTATAGGTCTCTCAAATTTAGCATAGCCTCACACATTTGCTACTCTTTGTGAATCTAAATGGCTTCTTAATCCATCTAGTTACCTAGGAAGCCATCTTTAGTAGTCCTCTTTTTTTTTTACTTGCTCCAGAAAATCTGTCCATTAAGTCCCATGAATTCCTTCTACGATTTATTTATATCTTGAAATTATCCATCTCTTTCTACCTCTACTGCCATTATTCGAGTTCAAGCAACACATTTGTGGTCTTGACCAATACAACTGCCTCCAAAGTGACCCATCAGTAATCCTTCTTGCCCTCCAACAATCTATTCTCCATAAGCAGAGTGAGCTTTAAAATATGTAAATCAGATCCCACTTAACAGTCTTTATTAGCTCCTCATTGATCTTAGAGTATGTTGCTGATTACCGTATGAACTGTATAAAGTAGTCCAAGAGAGTTTAGCCCTTGTCTCATCTCAGCCTAAACTTCTTGTTCCTACATAATCCCTGAGGATTAATTAATAGCTGAGATTATTAATTATTAATTATTAATAGCTGAGATTAAACATGGTGACCAAAAACAACTTGGGAGTGAAAGGAAGTAAGGGCAGGAACTCAAGCCAGGCATCTGGAGGAAGGAACTGAAGTAGAAGCCATGGAGGAGTGCTGCCTATGGGCTTGCTCTCTAAGGCTTGCTCAGCCTGTTTTCTCCTACAACCTAGAACTACTGGCTCTGGTGTAGCACTGCCCTCAGTGGGCTGGGCCCTCCTATAGCAATCACCAATCACAGTACCATCCCACAGACTTGCCCCCAGGCTTTTTTTTTTTTTTTCAGAGGCATTTTCTAAATTAAGATTCCCTCTCCCATCAATGTTAAGCTTTGTATCAAGCTGACAGACAAACCAGCCCACCTTCCTAGGACAATCCAAATTTTCACAAATCATGTTCCTGGACCCAGAACATTCTTTTTTTTTATATTATTTTTCTTTTTTCCTTTTTTTATTAGAAAAAAATTATTTTACATGTCAATCCCAGTTCCCTCTCTCTCCCCTCCTCCCCTCCCCCCCCCACTAATGCCCTACCTATCCCATAGCCTTTCTGCTCACCAGGGAGGGTGAGGCCTTCCATAGGGGTCTTCAAAGTCTGTCATATTCTTTGGGATAGGGCCTAGGCCAACCCCCTTGTGTCTAGGATCAGGGAGTATCCCCCCATGTGGGATGGGCTCCTAAAGTTCATTCCTATGGTAGCCATAAGTACTGATCCACTACAAGAGGTCCCAAGGTCTCCTCACTGACACCCACGTTCAGGGGGTCTGGATCAGTCCCATGCTGGTTTCCCAGCTATCAGTCTGGGGACCAAGAGTTTTCCCTTGTTCAGGCCAGTTGTTTCTGTGGGTTTCACCAGCCTGGTATGGACCCCTTTGCTCATCAGTCCTTCTTCTCTGCTTCTGGATCAGTTCAGTCCAAGGTTTAGCTGTGGGAAGAACAGAAGAGAACAAGATAAGAGATAATATAATAGAAGGAGATATTATAAATTCAAAGAGAAATCAGGCACTAGGGAAATGTCTGGAGGGCTACAAAGATGACACCAGCTAACAATCTAAGCAACAGAGGGGAGGCTACCTTAAATGCCCTCTCCTGATAATGAGATTGATGACTAATTCATATGCCAGCATATAGCCTTCATCCAGCAGTTGGTGGAAATAGAAGCAGACCCAGAACATTCTTAAAGATCCCTTAATATGTCTTGACTTTAAAGGCACTTATTCAGGGAGTTCTTTCCTGACACTCAATTAATTCATCAGTACACCTATTAAGTTTTCTTCTCTGTACCAATCACATAGTATATTTCTGTACCAGTTTTTCTAGTGCCTCTTGCTCCGATTACACCTTAAAAGGAGTGCTGTGAACATTCCTGTATAACATGCTTAACATGCTGCTTGACACTTGATAGGCATTCAGTATACGTTTGTTTAATAATACATGACCTCTAGAAGGCTGGGCGGGAGTAGGGGTGGGGCTACTGGGGCCAGCATGTGTCATTTGTCTGTCTTGGAAAGTTTGTGTAGTGGCTGACGGGGAAAGGTCCTTATCCTGTTCATCAGAGAGAGCTTTTCCTCTGTCCCAAGTGGCGCATGAGAGAAACTGCTTCCAGACACGAAGCAGCAGGTGAAGGAGACTAGCCTTATTTCCCAGGGACAGCCTAATTTTGTCCTCAGGAGACTAGGCATTCTCCTGGTGCAGGTGCATAAGAACCTGCCAATCTCCGCTGGAGGGGGCGGAGATAGGGCGGGCCTCGGAAGGGGGCGTGCCATTGGGTGCTTCCCACGGAACCTGATTGGCCCGAGTGAACTCCGCCCTCACCAGCCACGTTGGACACGGGCAACCCCGCTGGGAGGCCCCTCCCGGCCCCACAATGCACTGCGTGGCGCGTCACTCGGAGCGGCGAGTCCCAGCGCGACAGGTACGGCCCGGCCCCTCTTTTCAGCCTCCTCGGGGTCTCCGGGATCCCTGGCCGGCCGCTCGCGCCGCTCTCGGCGTTCCACCCTGGCCTGACCGGTACTTCCCGAGCCGGAGCTGAGCGGCGGTGGCGGCGGAGTTAGAGGGCTGGTGTGCGGGTCCCGGGTCCCTGAGACCCGGGGCTGTCAGCCGCGCGGGCGGCGGTTGCTGTCTGGCAGGCCTGTCCCGGGATGGGCGGACGCAGTCGGGGCGGCTGACGGGGAGTGCTGGCGCCCCGGGCTGCCAGCGAGCGGACTCACTGCCATAGATGTCAGAAGCACACGGATTCACCCGGGCTTGTAGGTGGCCCGAGAGAGCTTGAGGTGGCTGGCATTCCTAGTTCTTTTTTGGGGCGGGGCAGCTTGTACCAGTGGCGTACCCTGCGATTTGTGGAGTCCGAATGGGCGCTGAGGTTGGAGATCGCCCACGTTGGCTCAGGGAAACCCCTCGAGGCCCTGTCTGATGGTACTTTGCGACACTGTGTGGCAGAAAAAAAAAGACCTGAGTTATTGGCTCCACAAGTGGGGGATCTCCGGAGGGGGCCAAGCTGTAGCTTGCGCGAATCTCTCTCAGTAAAAGCAGCTTAGGACTTGATTGCCTGCTGCTTAGCTTCCGGGATCAGCATCACCTGGAGCAGGTAGAACTCTTCAGAACCAGCCCCTGCTGTGCTTAATTTTGAGCAGAGTCCAGTGTCGGTGGGCCGTGCTACACGTGATAGAATTCCAGCGGATGAACAGAGCAAACATTTTAAAAAATGGAATCAATTTCGGGTTACTGGTACCCACTGGTGTGCCAGCGCTGTGAGCAGTTAGGCGGTATCTTAAACATTACTTAGAACTTACCGTGTGTAGAGGAAGATTCAGAACTGAACCTGACACCCGTGACCATGTCCAAAGTGATTGAGACGTCAGGCTTTTCCCACTTAAGACGATCATGCCAGTTTAGTAACTTTATTTTTAGAGACTGCTTAAAGTTTAAGTATGTTTTAGGTTGATGTATGAAAAAAAAAAAACAAACTCGTGTCAGAGAGATACTTGTGACCTTTCTTTCCGTGTCGATAAGAAGTTAGGGTGTGTTTAGAGGTAATGTTTCATGAAGTTGTTAGAATCAGACCTCCTACTTACTCATCCGTGAGTTGAACAAATGCCTTAAGCTTTTGGGACTTGTGTTTCCTCCAAAGCAAAATGAAACTAATACCTAACCTCAGAGGTTCCTGGAAGGCTCAAATGAGGCGAATGAAGTGCTTGGTCTGTACCTGTCAGTAGTAAGGACAGCAGAACACTTAAAATAGAACTTCGGAGGTTGTGCCAGGTGCTTTTCATAAGCGTAAGACGTAGAGGCTGGTAGTGATCTTAAAAAGAGCCTCATGGAGATAGGGTTTACTCATAGCCATAGTTCCGAGGTGAAGATATTGAGGTTTGGAAAGCAAAGCTTGTCAAGGTAATGTGACAGGTATGTGGTAGAGCCTGGCTTTAAATCTGGGAATATGACTTCTTTGTATTTAATTTATTTATTTTGCACATCCTGTGTGTGCATGTGTATGCCTGTATGTATATTCAAATGTGTGTTGGCACAATGTTGTGTGCAGGTGTATATGAAGGTTGGGTGTTGATGTCCAGTGTCTTCTCTGATTGCCCTCTACTTAATTGAGGCAGGATGTTTTTTGTTTGTTTGTTTTGTTGTTGTTGTTGTTGTTGTTTTAACCTGGAGCTTGCCAATTTCAGTCAGTCCAGCTAGCTGACCTGCCTGGAAGATCCCACCTCTTTTGGATAACCTAGCTTGCCTAGTCTTCACTTAGTTCTAAGGATCTGGACACTAGTCCTCATGATTGCATAGTAATCATGTTTTGCCACTGAGGAATCTCCCCAGCCTGAACTTGACTTTTTAATCACCATACTGTGTTGCCTTTCAAAGAAAATGTCCCTATTTATTGTTATTTTAAAATGATCAGCTGATCCAGGTCTTATGATGCAAGCCTGTAATCCTAGCACTTGGGAGGTGGAGACAGGAGGATCAGGAGTTCAAGGCAAGCCTTTGGCTACATAGTGAGTTCAAACCAGGCTGGGGCTTTGTGAAGCTTTGTCTAAATTGAAAAACATTTAAAACATAGGACTTTTTTTTTCTTTCTTTCTTTTTTTTTTTTTTTTTTTTTTTTTTTTTTTTTTTTTTTTTGCTGCTTGCTGCTTTCCTGGTTACAGCACAGCGATGGAGATTTGTGAGGCACTTAGGCTTAAGTATCAGTCCTGCCGTATATTAGAGGTGAAGTTGAGCAAATGTCAGTTTTCTTATCTATGAAATGGAAGTTATACTTACCTCTCTGAACTGTATGGCACTGACATCTGCACATATGTTAGGACCCCTGTCTCTAATAGTGTGTATATTCTGTTGTGGAGCTTGAGGTTTTACACATAGTGTTTAGTGCAGGTGCCCACAATAGAAGCAAGCAGTAAGGACAGCTAATGAGGAAGACAGTACTGGCAAAACATCACAATAAATTCTGATAGTCCTTGGTACTCCTTTCTTTTCATTCAATCTTCCAGTCTGAGCATTGCAATTAATATGGTCAACTAAGTTCAATCAGTCTGACTCCACCCTTTGCACTCACTTATAATTCTCACAGAGTTCAGGATTATTAAGTTAACTAAATATGTAGCAAGTTAGTTTTTCCAAATTTTGGTGCTATCATTAATGTAAAATGATTTGGTGAGCTGAGGATCATTTTAAAAAAGCAAGCCACCAAAATATTTAATATGCATGTAAACAAAACAAAATTTTACTTATTTTAACTTAGATTTAGGGAAAAAAAACCCTAATGTCTCAAACTGATTTTGTAGACATTGTTGTTAAAAATATAGGATAGCCAGTTGAGAGACTGGTATTTGGTAAATAAGAAATAGTACAGGAGAGATCCAGATAAGCATCCTGAAAGTGGTACTTGAGTGCTAAAGCTTGGAATGTGATTAACTCAAATAAAAGATGAGTGACCCCAGCATAAAACATCTGTAGAAAACTTTTCTATTTAAATTTCACTACCTTTTTAGAAATATCCCTTGACACTTTGAGCCCAAGATCATTGCCTGACAGCCTTCTGAAGGAGAGGGGTCAACTTGAGAGGTTGGTAAGTGTCCCCTTAATTGATGTTTGGGGACTTTCCTTAGTGTTTGCAGCTCTGCCTAGATTCTAATTTGGACTCTTCTCTCTATAATTGCTGCTGGGAGGAAATGCCGAGCACTCCTTGGACTTTCTGTGAGGTTTCTGTTATCTAAAGACAACTCTAATGTTTTCTTTTTTAAGTGAAGGAAAGAGGAACCATGTCTGAAAAATGCATTTGGTCCTGGTAGGAAAAATCTGTTGTCCTTTCCAAAGCTTCCCTCTTCTTTCTTTGGTTCTGTTCTCTTCCTAGATTTTCTCAGACCACACTGCCTAGCTCTGCTTTCATAGAGGCACATTCCTGTTTTTTTTTTTTTTTCTGTTTACTTTTTAAATATACTCCCTTAAGAATCCCAAGTAAAACTTTTAAAAAGTGTGGTATGATCAGTTGAAAGAGACTGTTTATCCTAAGGTGATTAAAACTTCATTGTCCGTTGGATATTTATCCTAGTTGTTTTTTCTTTCTTGTTTCTTACTCCTTATTCTTGCTGTTCTTGTTCTTCTTGGTGTTCTTTTCCTCGTTAATTTGTTTGGATGATAAATCATTAGTTTACTCTGGGTAAGGGGAGTGAGAGTTAACTTTTTCTCCATAGAAAAATTTTTTTTATTACTGATAAGTAGAAACAACCCTCTGACAGTCTGACAGCCTTTTAGGACTTTGACAGCAGTGTTATGCTTCTGTTTACTAAAAATATATTTCTTTTTCTTTCTTTCGTTTCCTTTTTTTTTTTTTTTAAGAAATCTCTGAATACATGTTTGTCTAAAAAATTTTAAGACAGGGCTTTGGGATATAGCCTTGTCTGGCCTTCAACTCATGATCCCCCTTTTTCTGCCCTCCTAAGTGATAAGATTATAGTTATGTGTCACTTTATCTGGTAAAATAGGTTTTATCCTGCTTCAAATATTTTTAACTTATCACATCAGGATTTTATCACATTATTAAACCTTTTCTTTTTAGAAAGCTTTGAGTTGCTGCATTTTATTATGTCATATGGACAAACTATAATTTATTTATTTATTTATTTATTTATTTTTTTATTTATTTTGGTTTTTCGAGACAGGATTTCTCTGTGGTTTTGGAGGCTTTCCTGGAACTAGCTCTTGTAGACCAGGCTGGTCTTGCACTCACAGAGATCCGCCTGCCTCTGCCTCTGCCTCCCGAGTGCTGGGATTAAAGGCATGCATCACCAACGCCTGGCAATAATTTATTTACTTAATTGTCATCGTATGTTGGATTTTTAGATTATTTTAATTTGATTGTAAGGGTATACCTCTAAATTTTTATCTGGATTTATGATTATTTTCCTTGGGGTAAGGTTAATTTAAATTTACTACTGAACATAGTGGTATACACCTCTGGAGTCTGAGTCAGGAGGCTTATTCTGAGTTCGAGGCCAGCCTGGGCTACATAGTGAGTTCTAGGCCAGCCAGGGCTACATAGCAAGACAATGTCTCTAAATCAATCACCAATAATTACTATTAATGCTTTCCTTTTTAATTCTCAAATTTATTTTATTTTTTAATTTATTCTGTGAGAATTTATTTGACTATATTCTTTCCCTGCCCCCCTACTTTTCCTAGGTCTTCCCCCATTTTATTACCCACCCATCTTCATGTTCTCTGTCTCTTCTCTCTCTGTCTTTCTCTTTGAGATAATGTTTCTCTGTGGAACCCCGACTGACCTGGAACTCCATCTATAGTCCAGGGTGGCTTCAAATTCAGAGATCTGCCTCCTGAGTGCTGGGATTAATGGCATGTACCACTACACTGACTTCTTTCTCTCTCAAAAAACAAAAAAGCACTAAAACCAAAATAACATCAACAAAACCCCAAGGGGATTGGCTGGAGTGTGGTTGGTACTCTGCTTAGTGCCCCCTGCCCCCCACCCCCTCCCCCGGAAGAAAACTAAACTGATTTTCCTTCTACCAGCAACTATCAATTGCTATTAGCTTGGCTAGATTTTGTCTGTCTTGAGTTTATGCAGTTCTTGTGTATGCTGTCACAGTCTCTTTGAGCTTCATATGTACATCTGCCCTGTTGTATCTGGAAAATGTTATTTCCTTGAGGTCATCCTTCATCTCTGGCTTTCACATCCTCCCACCCCCATCCTCTTCTACATAGATCCCTGAGCCTTGAGGAGACAGGTATAAAGATAAAGACATCCCATTTAGGACTGAGTGTACCAAAGCTTCTCACTTTCTGCACATTGCCTGGTTGTGAGTCTCTGTGTTAATACCACCTACTCTAAGAAACAGCTTCTCGGATGAGGGTTGAGTGATGCACTCTATGGGTATAGAGATTGTTTTATATCAGTATCCATTTAACAGAATAATAGTAGTAGGTTTTCCCCTAGGCCCCTAGTCAATCTTGGTTCTCGCCCTCATTAACACTGTCAGGTATGGGTACCATTTCAAGGAGTGGACCTTAAATTCAATTTAAAAAAATTGGTTACTTCCATAACCATCTGCCACTATTGCACCTCTGGGCATAACCTGAAGGCAGTTCATTATTAGAGCTTTCATGGCTCATAGCTGGGTGAAATTGACTATTACTTTTCTCCAGTAGTTTGTATAGTACCTTCTATAGCACTATGAACACTGGCTGGTAGGGGTGAAGCATGTGTGTACCACAATGTATGTGCAGAGGGCAAAGGATAACCTAAGGCAGTGTTTCTCAACCTGTGGGTCACAACTCCTTTGGGGATCACAGGACTCTTTCACAGGGGTTGCCTAAGAACATCAGAAAACAGATATTTACAATTCATAACAATAGCAAAATTGAAGTTATGAGGTTGCAATGAAAATAATTTTATGGTTGGGGGTTATCACATGAAGAACTGTATTAAAGGGTCATAGCATTAGGAAGGTTGACAACCATTGATCTAAGATATTGGTTCTTGCATTCCCACTTTGTTTGAGACAGAGTCTCTTGTTCACTGCTATATATACCAGGCTAGATGGCCTCAGAGCTTCTGGAGACTCTTCTGTTTCCAACTCCCATCTTCCTGTAGGAGTCCTTAGGGATTATAGGATATAGGATTATATAGTCATGTCATGATTTTTCATGTGTTCTGGAAGCCAAACTCATAGCATCAGATGGCTTGCTCTGCAGATGTTACCCACTCAGCAATCTCCCCAGCTTGCAAATGTTATTTTCAAAAGCTTATTTGGGGGCTGGAGTATATCAGTGGTTAAGAGCACTTGTAGTTCTTGCAGAAGACCCCAGTACCCATGTTGCTGTCACAACTATCTGTAACTCCAGTTCCAACATACCAATTCTCTCTCTGTTTTCCAAGGATGTCAAGCATGTACATAGTGTACATAGACACATGTGGACAAACACTCAGATACATAAAATACAAATATATTTTTAAAAAGCTTTTAAAAATATTTTGTCATTTTAATTAATTCTCAGATTAGTACTAATTTAGAAAGTTTTATAGATGCTTGCCAGCTTTAGCCCTGATTTTTTTCATTTTGTCTTAGGTCTTCTGGGGGTTGAAATGTCTGTGATTTTATCTGCCTCCGTCATTCGTGTCAGAGATGGACTGCCACTGTCAGCATCTACCGATTATGAACAGAGCACAGGAATGCAGGAGTGCAGAAAGTACTTCAAAATGCTCTCAAGGAAACTTGCTCAACTTCCTGATAGATGTACACTGAAAATTGGACATTATAACATCAAGTAAGACCTCAGTTTGTTTCATTAGAGTTACTTGCCTAGAGATTGTTATTTTAATGAAATTTAAGTGGTTGCAATAGAAATGCACATTTTATTAACTCAGGAAAACTTGCAAGTCAACAGTTATGTTCTGAATTCGCACTAAGTAGTAGTCATGATGCTATCAACCTTTTTTTCAGATTCTCTGGATTTGATTCTGGCTTTAGAAGACTTTATATTACTTTTGCAGATAATGCTTCCTATGAATTGCTTGATAAGCATTATAGTTTTTACATGCTGAAGTTTGTTGCAGGCAAATTGTATGGAAAATGCTAAGTAAAGTTTTATCCTACAGGGAGGGCAAATTATCCATCTATCTATTCTTTAAGACTGGGTGATAGGAGTACTTATCCCTAGCATAGGTGTGGACTTTGGGAGCCCATACCCCATGGAGGGAGACTCCCTGAGCCTAGACACATGGGGGAGGGCCTAGGCCCTATCCCAAAGGACATGACAGACTCTGAAGACCCCCTATGGAAAGCCTCACCCTCTCTGGGGAGCAGAAAGGATATGGGATAGGTAGGGTGTTAGTTGGGGGGGGCAGGGAGGAAGGGAGGGAGAGGGAACTGGGATTGACATGTAAAACAATCTTGTTTCTAATTCAAATAAAAAAATGGAGAAAAAAGACAAAGCCTGGGTGATAGGATGAAGTTTGACTTTAATCTGTGGTGATTGAGTCAGGAAGAATGGTATTTGAACAGTAACTTTAAAAGTGAAAATAAGGCAGCTATATGAAAGGTCCTATGAATGAGGAGTAAGGCCGTACATGGCCCATACATGACCTTGATAGGCTTAAGGAATGTGAAGGAAAGAGAAAATTTAAGAATCATATGTAGATTTTTGGCCTTAGAAACTGCATGCGTAATGGGGCTAAAATGAGAAGACTGGAGAGGTTAATTGCATTTCATTGATAAGAGTTCTGTTTGGACATGTTAAATCTAAGATGCCCATTAGCCATCCAAGGGGCACAGTCAGCTGGATGTGTAAGCCTGAAGCTTAGCAAAGAGGACAAATGTGGGGGATTTAAATTTGGAAGTTAGTTTATGATTTGTAATTACTATGCAAACAAATGAGGTCATTTTGTACAGCATCCATATGAAACAATTGGAGAACAGTTAACTTTGGGGGTCCATTATGCTAATTATGAACATAGAAAGAAGCCAGATTACAAGGTCCATGTAGGTTATATAAGCAAAGAGCTTTATTATTAAGATAAGACTCCCTGTTTTGAAGAATTAAAATTCACCCAAGTCAGGACAGAGTATCTATCACAGCTCAAGTGTAGGGAAGGGAGGCAGAAGAAGCCGTCTATGTGATACTACATGGTAAGTGTGTTGTGTGACTTGGTGCTGGTGGATGAAGATTTGAAGGTAGCTATGAGACACATTTGATAACTAGTGTGGGACCAGATCCTGCATTGCCCTGAAAGTTCAAATTGAGGGAAGTTATTTTGATACAGTAGGTTTCGGGTTTGAAGAAAGTCACTTGATTAAAAAACAAGCAAAGGGAGTGGGAAATGGCACATGTATTCACTCCCTATACCCAGCAAGCAGAGACAAGCAGATTTGTAAGTTCCAGGCCAGCAAGAACTACAATGTGAGACTCTCTAAAAACAAACAAACAAAAAAACAACAAAACAAAACCTAAGACCATAGAACATGAGTAAAATAGGCAGTTTGAGAGAGATAAGACAGAGAGGTCAATTTAGTACTCCATTGTGAAGTAGGAAAATAAATGTACAAATGAGAAAGAAAATGCCAAATGGAAGAAAGAAATGGTCAAGCCTGCTGAGGTGGAATACTAGAGAAGAAGCTTTAGAATTGAACAGAATGATAGTGTCCTCAGAAATGAGCAGTCCTTGGAGAAGAATTGTTTAGGATGTGGGGAGGGGAGGAGAAATGATGAAGTCCTATGTGGGTTTTGTTTTGTTTTTTGTTTTTTGTTTTTGTTTTTTGAGACAGTGTAGTCCTGGCTAGCCTTGAACTCACTCGTAGACAGCCTGGCCTGGGACTCAGAGATCTGTCTGACTTTGCCTCCTCAGTGCTGGGATTAAAGGTGTGCACCACCATACCTGGCTTTCATGAGGTCTTTCCAATTGAGACAATCTAGTGGAAGAGATGAGGAGGATTTTAGAACCATTCACATAGATCCAGTGCAAATTTTGAGGGCAGAAATGCCCACTGACTTTAGAGAGGGTAGAATAGAACTTTAGAGAATGTCCACAATTACTTGGGTCACTTAATAACTGTAAAATAATAGGATGTTACATTTAATTGGAGTTTTGAGGATTTACCAAGAAAAAAACATTGATGATAGTGGTTAAATTGTATTTAAGAAGGTGTTTTAGCCTGTTTCTACTTTGGTGAAGACAAGGACTTGAAACATTGAAGCATTCAGGTAGCAGTGTTTTTAATGTCCTCTGTCATTCTCAGTTCCATTTGTTGTCAGGTAGTGGGATAGACATGTTAGAGTTATTGGAGATTGGATTGAAGCATACATTGATATTGGTAACTACCTGCATTAAAAAACAAATCTTTTGGTTTTTGTCTTGCTGTATTTTCTTAAAAGCAATATAAATGCAACAAATTTTTACTATGTCCCAATTCTATTTAATTATGAATTTTAGATTTTATATCATTTATTTTAACCCTGTCTTCTACACAAAGGATTTGGGGCAATTTTCATATACATTAATTCAGGAGGATAAATGAAGGAAGCTGATGAAAGGAGTAGATTTAGGAGAATAAAAAACAGGTACCACTTTCAGGAGATGCAAACACATAGCTCGTGCATTTGTTAGAACAGATCTGCAAGTGCTGTTCTGAGTTTCCTTGTGTCCAAGGCAAGCTGGGAGACAGTCACAGATTTGGTTTTCCTGTCTCCAAGAAGTAATGCCCATAAAAGAGGCAGCATTTGGCTAGCATTCCTCCAGTAGCCATAGTAGTGAGCTTTTTGCAATTTTTTCTTATATTCCTTGGTATGAAATTTATTTAGTTTTTAGATTGGTTCACTGATTGGTTGAACTTTAGCTTTAAAAATTGCTTTTAGCTGGGCAATGGTGGCACATGCCTTTAATCCCAGCACTTGGGAGGCAGAGGAGATGGATCTCTGTGACTAGCCTGGTCTACAAAGTGAGTTCCAGGACAGCTAGGGCTGTTACACAGAGAAAGCCTGTCTTGAAAACGAAAAAGAAAAAAATTAAAAATTGCTTTTATATTTACTTTGTGAATATGTGTGCACATGGTTTCTACACTGCTGCACACCGTGGCATATACCACATTTAAAAGTCAGAGTACAACTGTTGGGAGCTGGCTCTCTCCTCCTACCATGTGTGTTTCAGAGATCCAACTCAGGTCACCAGGCTTGGAGGCAAGTAAGTGCTTTTACCTGCTGAACCATCTTGCCAGTGTAGGCAGACTTTTCTTTCCCACCAACCAGTTCTCAAATAACCACACAGAGGCTTATTAATTATAAATGCTCAGCCGATAGCTTAGGCTTGTTTCTTTGCTAGCTCTTATAACTTAAATTAACCTATTTCTATTAATCTATGTGCTGCCCTGAGGCTCATTTACCTTATGTATGTACTTCCCATCCTGCTTGCTCTGTGTCTCATGGCCTTTTCTCCTGACTCTGCCCTTCTTCTCTCCAGCATTCTGAATCTCTGCCCCCAAAATCCTGCCTCACAGTGACATATGTTCACAATGTAAAGGAATATTCTACATGCCAGCACATGGTTTTAGTTTTTTTTTTTTTTTTTCAGACAGTATCTTATTGTGTGCCTTAACTGGCTTTAAATTTGTGATGATTCTCCTGACCCTGCCTCATGAGTGCTAGAATTACAGGCTCATTCACTGTGCCTGGCAAAACAAAATGTCTTAAGATAGAGGTTGGGAGTGGAATAATAGGGGTCCAATCTGGTGTGATCCAAGAATATGGTTCAGATATATGTAAATGCATAAATTATAACTTTTATAACTAGGCGTAAAAGGCATCTCTGCATGTTGTTTTTGTAGTCAAGCTTTTTTTAAAAGGGCTGGAGAACAGAACGTTGAGCTGTAGTTCCAGAAAAGAACCTGGTTTCATGTATTTGTCCTCATTAATAAGAGATCTTATTAGTTGGTTTCTAGGCTATTAGGGTGTTCACAGTACGTGGCAGCAAACTGAGTCTGATATAAATTGGCAATTTATTTGTATTACTTAAAATTTTTATTTTTCATGACCTTTTTCTCTCCCTGCTGTGAGTTAGACAAAACTCCAGTAGTAACATCATGGCACACAGCCTGAAACTGCTACCAGGCTGCCTTTTTTTGTCTTGGTCATGCTAAATATCCCTCTTTCTTTCAAAGCCCAGCTTATAGCCTGCTCATTTTGAGTCACCTTCTTTCCCATTGCTAGTATTTCATTTTTTCTAATGATCTCACTGTTTTCACAGGTTGCATGTAGAATTTGTTTGACTGCTGTTTTTCATCATTTAAATATTAAATTCCCTAATTTGCTCTCTGTAATTGGGTTGTAAATCATTGAGGTAATTGACCCACCGCAGCCTAACCTATTTTAAATATATATTTATTTGTAATTGAATGTGTGTGGGGAAGGGGCTGCATATGTGTGGATTTGTACACATGTGAGTGCAGGTACCCTTGGAGTCCTGAAGAGGGAGCCAGATCCATGGGGGTTGTAGTTTCAGGCTGTAATGAGCCATTTGACATGGGCTTAGAACAGAACTCAGACCCTCTGCAAGTAGTACATGCTCCTAACCATAGAGCCACCTCTGCAGCCAGCCTAACCTATTTTGATTCTTCATACTTTAGTATAATGCTTTTCAAATCTATTTCAAAATTGAGTGTCAGAATAACTAAGTTATAATTTTAGGCTAAGCCACTTCATCCTTCACATTGATGTCTAAGGTGACCTGGCGGAGAAAGACTAGAGTTTGGAGGGGGAAATATAAGACTGGTAATGTTTAAAATTAAGAGAGCTCTTTTAATCTTCTCCTTCTCTGTATGGGGATTTTCTGTGACTGCAGTGGCCTGAAGGCCATTTTGTTGGTAAAGCACATTCCTCAGAGTATGGCTTGCATTAGTGCAGTGGCTTGCACATGTCATAGCAGCAGCCCTCCTTTGCTCCCTGTTGCTGTGATAAACACCATGATCAGAAACAACTTGGGGAGAAAAGGGTTTATTTGCCTCACACTGTTTGATCACAGTCCATTATTAGGGAAGCCAGGGCAGGAACTCCAGCAGGAGCAGAGGCAAGAACCAGGAGTACAGCTTGGTGGCTTCTCCCAGGATCACAGTCAGCTGTCCTTTTTCATATGGCCAGGGTCATCAGCTTAGGGATGGCCATTCTGATGAAGGCAGTTCCTCAGTTGAGGTTCCCTCTTCCCAGGTGTGTCTAGTTAACAGTGACACTAACTATGACAGATATTTTAGGAATTTGCAGTGTTCCCAACCATGGAAATAAGTTTTCTCCAAAAGGGTTGTTTAGCTTTGAAGAAACCTTATTGGTTGATCTTGTTGATGGAGCAGAGCAGGGAAGAGTGTGAGAGTATCCACTTGTGCAATTTCGCATTCCACAGTGATATTATAGTGATATATGTATAGTGATATATGTATATTAATATATAGGAACTGTTGTTTCATAAATTAAAGGGTATACTTCCCTCATGCTATAATAAATTTCTAATGAATATACTAACTTTATTACTTTAAACATGGCTAAAGCAATCATTATGAAAATTAATTTGTGTCCTATGAGGCCTTAAAACTCTATGGTTGGCTTTGGAGTTAAAAAATCAGATTGTGTCTGAGAGATCTCTTTTAATTTTGAGTCATTGATCTTTGAGTCATTAATGGAACAATGTAATTCTTTAGTTCTTTCACTGGAGTTCATTTTGGAGTCAGGGAGGCTGTTGGCCTTCTAGGTTCTCTCTTTGAGGTTTGTGTGTGTGTGTGTGTGTGTGTGTGTGTGTGTGTGTTTGTCCCTAAACTACTACTTTCAATTAAAAATGCTATTTTAGGCCTCCTGTCTGTTAGTCTCAGCCAGCAGCAAGGCTTTCCTTTCATTCTTGGCTCATATTTTCTGATTACAGGAGTGGTAGCTTGAACAATAGCCTAATTATTCGCCACCTGCAGTTAGTGGGCACTTAATGTTATCACTAACTTTGCAGAGGCTCTGTGCATGTCTGGCAAGTGGACTGCTTCTCTATTGTGGGCACAATCTCACAACTCACATCAGTTTAAACAAAAGCAAAATGTGTTGTGAGAGCTGGCTTGTCAGGCACTGCCCTCAGGATTCCTCCTTCTGCCGATTTTCTGTTCTCCACTGGGAGACTGGGAAACACTTAGCAGTTGCAAGCTTGTTTAGTGGATCTGAGCACCTGCCTCCCTTGAAGTGTCAAGAGCAGGACTTTTTCTAGTCATTGTGGTTAGGAAGGAGGAGCACTCTCAGTAGACCTGTTCACACTCATTTCCTTACACATGGCTTCACCACAGCTGCATATACCATATGGTGGGCTAGGTTTAGTGAAGGGAAGAATGGTTGCTGGTAGATAGCTATTAACAGTATATCACTTTTCCAAGACAAGTGAAACTTCTGACAGAAATTCCCCTCAAGTATAAAGCCAATGAACAGTAGTAGAGCAGGACCACAGCCTTGCCTTTTGGCTTCATGATCTCTGATGCGGTTTATGCCCTTTCCCTTAGTCCTTTTGTGACCACATGTATTCCCAATTTTCCTAATTTTTTTACTTTTTATGGAGAGAGAAATTAACCAGGTTAAAAAAGAGTAAGTAAAGAACTACTTTTTTCTTTCCTGTTGAGAACTCGAGTATTGTGAAGCCCACAGCATTGTCTCATTAGTTTAAAGATTAGTAGTATGGTAGGGAGTATTTTATTTGGCAGGGAATGAAACTGTAAACCTACCAAGCCACTGAAGAGGATACAGCTAGTACAACCCACTTCCCTGTTTGCCTTATTGCTAGCATCACATTACTTTTGTTCTCTTTATTATGGCAAATGTGGAGCTTTCAGCACCATGTATGTTGAATAAACTCATGATCCTGGCCTAGGAAGCAAATTACTCTTCTATTATAGTTTCCGTGGGAAAATGATATTCAGAGCTCTGACAATGTGATCACTCTGGGCTCCTTAAAACTCCCAAAGACTCCTTTATCTTTCTAAGTTGACATTGCCTGGTATACTGCATATGAATAAACATTTTTATATTTAATGAGGCTAAAATTAAAGGATGAAATGGGTCTTTTATTCATGGACTGTTTTAATTCATGATTTGGGTCTTCCTCATTAGTGAATAATTGAAAGCTGGCCTTTGTGAGAAAAGGGTAAGTGAAGAAATATGAAGATCTTGGTACAGTGCTGTATGTGGCAGAACCTCAGTGAATTCTCTTTCCATTCTGTCCCACTGATGGCATCTTTTGTTTTTAATTTATTTTGTATTAGACATATTTATAGGACAGCAGGTATGCTTACTTTCATAGTGTCAAATCTTTTAATTTAATATTTATATTAGTAAAATTTTTGTGGAAGGCTCTATTTCAAAAGTACTATTTTTTTTTAATACTTAGCAACTTTAACAGAGACATGCTTCAGAGAACTTTTCTGCACCCAGGAAAGCTATTTAATCAGGATGTAGCTACGAAGGATAAGCAGAATTTCTGTGTGTGATATAAAAATTAATCATTATGTCATTTAAAAATAGTTTGCTATATATTTTGTCATCTAGCATGCTATGCTGTGTGTGTGTGTAATCATTTCAAGTAAATCTTTGGTAACTGTATTTTGCAAATTCTTGACAGTCAAGGACCTTGTTTTTGACATTAAACTTTTTTTTTTTTACAATTTATTTTTATGTGCATTGGTGTTTTTCTTTTCTTTTTCTTTTTCTTTTTGGTTTTTCGAGGCAGGGTTTCTCTGTGTAGCTTTGGAGCTGGTCCTTGCAGACCAGGCTGGCCTTGAACTCAGAGCCACCTGCCTCTGCCTCCCAAGTGCTGGGATTAAAGGCGTGCGCCACCACCACCAGGCCTCATTGGTGTTTTTCTTGCATGTATGTCTATGTGAGGGTATTAGGTCCCCTGGAATTGGAGTTACAGACAGTTGTGAGCTGCCATGTTAGTGCTGGGAATTGAACCTAGGTTTTCTGGAAGAGCAATCAGTGCTCTTAACCACTGAACCCATCGCTCCAGGCGTTAAACATTTTATAGTAACATGTTAGACTATAAGTATCCTGTGATCTGCTGAGAAGAACATAATTGTTTTTACTGTGTATTCATTTAGTGAGCAGGCCAAAATTATTTTAATAATGCCAGTATTTAAGTGGTTATTTGTAAGGTTTTTTGACACATTGTATGTTAAATTAGACGTCAGGAAAAGTTTTATGTCCAAGACCACTCATTCATTTTGTTGAACTTTAGTAGTCACTCATGGTGACATACTCTAGAATTAGCTTTTTTAATAAGGTGATTAGAAAGGGTAGATGCCTTGTCTAGAAGTTGAACATCTTTCAGTCTCATTCATGATACACTTGATCATCAAAGAACTAAGTTCCTAGTGTCTACATGGGGGTGGGGGGTGGGGGGAGGGGAGACCAAAGATGTATTGAAATTTGGATATATTTCTTGGCTAGAAGAAAGGCAATGACTAGAAATGCCAACTTCATTGGAACTCAAGCCCAGAAACAGAAAGGAATTACAACTTAGCAAAGAAAAGAAAAGAATAAGAAAATTGGAGAGGGCTAGAGAGATGGCTTAGCAGTTAAGAGAACCCACTACCCAGAACTCCAGTTCCAGGGGATCTGATGCCTTCTTGTGACCTTCATGGTAACCAGACACACAAATGATGCGCATACATACAGATAGGCATAACACTCACATATGTTAAATAAATTTTTTTTTTAAATGGCAGGGGGCTGGAGAGCAGGCTCAAAGGTTAGGAGCACTGGCTGCTCTTTCAGAGGTCTTGAGTTCAATTCCCAATAACCACATGGTGGCTCACAATCATCTATAATGAGATCTGGTGCCCTCTTCTGGCCTGCAGGCATACATGAAAACAGAACCCTGTATATTTAATAAATAAATAAATCTTAAAAAGAAAATTTGGCAGGGCATTGTGGCTTACACTTGTCATTCCAGGATCAGGAAGCTAATGCCAGAAGGTCTTGAGTACATGACCAATCTGGGTTACAAAAGGATTTCAAGGTTTTGTTTCAAAAAACAGAGCTGGGTGTGGTGGCACATGCTTTTAATCCCAGCACTGAGTGGTGGGGGTAGGAAGAGTTAGTGGTAGGCAGAGTTAGGCCAGCTTGGTCTACATAGTGAGTTTCAGGACAACCAGGGCTAAAGCGGGGGTGGGTGTGGGCATGGGCATTGGGTAAAGTAGGAAGGAAAAGATAATTAAAAAATTATACTCATGGGGGGCTGGAGAGATGGCACTTGCTACACAATCATGAGGACTGGAGTTTGGATTCCAACACCTATATTATAAGCCAGGCATCCCCCAAATTACCTGTAACTCCAGTTCTGAGGGAAATGACTCCCTTTTCTGGCCTCTTTGTGCATAGGCATGCACACCTGAACAAATATATATGTATATTTGTTCATAGACTCACACAGACAAATATATATGTATGTGTTTATATGTATACACACACACACACACATACTTACTTAAATCTTAAAAGATTATATGTAACTGAAGCTCTAGGTTTGATCCTGAGCATCACAAAAACCAGGTATTCAAGGAGGTGGAGTCAGGAAGATAGATGTTCAAAGTCATTCTCAGCTACATAAGAGATAGCTTGGAATATAGGAGAACCTGTCTAAAAACAAAACAAACAAACAAAAACAAAACAAAAAACCCATTATGCTTAAATTGGAGAGACTATGTCCATTGGCAGTGCAAACATTCTTATGTAATAACAATGATAAAGAGAACGGAGAAATCACTACAGTTTTGGGTAGCTGTCTATTGATACTTACTGCATAGTACCACACCTTCAGCATCACCTTAGATGGCATCTGAAAACATCCCTAGCTTCAGCATATATTGAAGATAAATTGACCTGAAACAGAACAGTGACTGGAAGAATAGGTGAAGTAGTTTTTCTGTGTTTTAGCCAGTGACTTATAGAGATTTTGCTTTGCGTAGATACTACTGGGCTGTAAGCAAGATCCCTATTTGGCAGTCCTTTATTTGTTCATTTTTGGAGCACCTATTCTATGCTAGACCCTATGCTAGGAGCTAAGAATACAGTGGTAGACAATACAGAAACCATCCATGATTTCAATGAGTACAGTTGTTAGTGAAATAGACATTGCAGAATGCAAATATATAAATGTACTCTTGCAGCTTGAGCTAGTTCATGATTAATAACAGCTGCTATCTTATAACTATGAGGTTAAGATCACTTTAGAGCAGTGGTTCTCAACCTTCCTAATGCTTCGACCCTTTAATACAGTTCTTCATGTTCTGGTGACTCCCAACCATAAAATTATTTTCATTACTACTTCATAGCTGTAATTTTAATACTGTTATGAATTGTAATGTAAATATATGACATGCAGGATATCTGATATGTGACTCCCCCCCCAAAAAAAAAGGGTCCATGACCTAGAGGTTGAGTGAGAATCACTGCTTTAGATCATGCACTCTTCAAAGGTCTTTAAGAACAGGTAGGTGAGTGGACTTTATTAGCCAGGTCAGGATTGGAGCACATGGAGAGTGGAGAGGACAGTGTTCTAGAAGCTTCTCAGGATGGAGGTGACAGGTGGGAGTAAGTTGGCACACTTGAAGCTCTGGAACAGGCCTCTGTGGGATGCAGAGAGGGCAGAAGAGAGTTGCAGAAGATGAAGCTGAAAAATTGGAAGGGCTTCCTGGCATGGGGATGTCCATTTTATGCAAGTTCTAAAGTCTGACTTCCTGTAGTTGGGGGGAAAAAAACAAATTGAACTGTGGCTGAGAAAAAAGTAAAAAAAAAAAAAAGAAAAGAAAAACCCCACTAATATCTATACAACAGTTATTAAAAAATTACAGGCTCTGGAATAAACTGCTGTTGATTTGTTGTGCTAGGTATCAAACAAAGGTTAGACAAGTACTCTACCAGTTGAACTGTGTCCCAGGCACACCATCTCTGTGTATTAATAGTGTGGCCTTGGGTAAGTTACTTGAACTCTCTGAGGCCCTTTATGAGCAAATGAACCTAGTAAGTAGCCTCTTATTATGAGGATGAATTAAAAATTTATGCAAAGTATTCAGCAGTGGTCCCAACTCCACTGAGTAGTCAGCAAATGTACATGTTGTTGTTACTGTTGCTACTCTTAGCTTCCTCAAGGCATAGTGTCTATATATAAAACATGAACTAAGTGGGATGGATGTGCACAGACAGCATAGCATCCTTGTAGTAATGTTAGACTGTTTCAAAAGTTGTCTTCAGTGAGATGGTAAGAATCTCTGATTAGCCCAACAATAATGAAAAAGCTATTATTATTATTACAAATGAAATTAGCAGAGCTGGCATGTACTGTTAGGAAGCTGTTTTTCATTTCAGAGAAAATTACAAGGCTAAATTTAAAATGAAAGTCAAATGTAGAATAGCCTTTTCAGAGAGCATCATACAAGTAGATGACTTACTGAAAAGCCAGGATACAATATTTAAAAAAATAGGGCTTTTTTGTATTTCTCACTCAATCTTCCAGTAAAATTTAGCACAAACAAGATTTGTCATAAACTATGAAGTAGGCATCTGTGGCTTATTGAGCTGTTACTGTGGAAGTACAGCAAAACTCTGACATAACACAGAAAATATGGTAAAAAAACTTCATTCACATTATTGGATGATAATGAAATAACTGTGTCTCAGCTAGTTGAGAGTTCTGAATGGATGAAAGCCAATTACTAATTGTGTCCAAGATATTCAAACTATTGTGGAGTGCATTCAAATGCTAATAACATAGCAAAGAGTTTTAATAATGACAATATATTTTGAGACAAGAAAATATCTTGAGAAAATATATTTTAGATTAGGCTTGGTGGCACATAATTGTAATCCCAGTACTTGGGAGTCTGAGACAGGAGGATCAGAAGTGTGAGGCCATCCTGAGCTATTAAGTTCAAGACTACCTTGGGCTAATAGTGATCCTATTTCAATGCCCCCCCAAAGGACAAAATCAACAAAAAAAATTGACTTTTGATTAAAATACTAATTTTTAGAAAAACTTCCATGTTATATAGCTAAACTTTTTAAAAATTAATGATTCTTGAGAAGAGATATAAATTCGACATATATATATATATATATATATATATATATGTATAGAAAGCTGAGTGTTTCATGAGACAATATATATTCAAAATTTTTCTGTTCCTTTTTTAAAATAAAATGTTATGACTTATTAATTTTATGTCCTGCTAATAGGTTACAATTTTAGAAACTTTGCAAAAATGACTATCGGTGGAATTTTAGAAAGGAGTTCTGGGTTCCTGGAGTAAAATGAGTACAATTTTATCACAAGTGTGTCTCACAATATAAAAGATGCAGAGGGAATCAGTAACATGACTCACCTAAGGGGAGAAGAATTGTGTACCTATGGCAATAAGTGGAGAAGACTAGTATGCAGTCTGCTCCCAGCCCCTTTTAACATTGAATCGTGTTAGCATATTCACTCCAAAAGTTAAAAGAAATTCTGGGTGCTGGAGAGATGGCTTACCTGTTAAGAGTGCTTATTGCTACACAACCATGAAGACTAGCATTTGGATCCTAGCATCCACATAACAAGCCAGGTGTTCTGTATTTGCTCCAAGAAGCAGGATTTCTGGGCTTGCTGACTTACAGTCTAGCTGAAAAATGCAATCCCTAGGTTCAGTGAAGGACCCTGTCTCAAGGAAATAGATGGAATCGATAAAGGAGGACATTGACATCTTTTGGCCTCTGAGCATGCACAGGGTTGTGCACCATGCACCAACACACACACACACACACACACACACACACACACACACACACACACACACACACACACACACAGAGCACACAGCACACAGCACACACGCATGCACAAATAAATCTTAAATTCTTTACAGTATTAGGAGAGGAAAAAGCTCACTGGGATGGATCAAGCGGACAGTACAGATTGCTGTGATTAGTAGGATGTAGCACACAAGTGGGAGCCGTAACCTGAATGTTGTGATGATTTACTGTTCCTGGGCTTGACCAGCTGTGTGGTCAGTACAATAAAAGGTGACTCATTAAATGGTTAATTTATATTCCACTCACCACTTATTTATGGAAGGAAGGCATATGCTGTATTTTAGGAAGTTTTATTTCAGTGTAACATGTTTAAATGAAATGTTTCCATGCTTAAAGTAGAAGTTTTAAAGCACAGTTAACATATTATTTGGAAACAATTTCAAGCTTACAAAAATTATATGAATAAGAGAAGGCCTAATAATGTATTTCCATACTCGGCTTTGTGATATTTTCCTACCTATGTGTTTTTATTTTATTTTATTTTTTTCTGAACCATTTGGAAGAAACTTACAGATATTTCCTTCTCTCCTCGATACCCTGCCTGCATGCTGGAGAACAAATCGAAGGCTTGTTTATGCTAGGAAAATGCTCTACCACTGAGCTACATACCAAGGCCAGGCCTTCTTAACTATTCCAAAGTATATTTTCTAAGATTGGAAATAGGTTTTTACTTAACTGCATACCATAATCAGCTATAGTAAATTTAATATTGCTACTGTAACATACTGCCTGCTTTTTTTATCATTTAATCTTAGAAATATTCATTATAGCAGCTCAGCCCTCTCTGCCCAGGATCCAGACTAGGGATTATCACATTTGGTTGGCATGACTTTTTAGATTTCTTTGATTGGGAGCATTTTTATAATCTTTATTTCTTTTTTACAGCATTGAGGGTTTTTTGTTTGTTTTGTTGTTAAAGAATATGCCTCCCTATCTAAAAATTGGAGTGTTGGCTATTTTGATGTTTCTTTACTATTAGATTCAGGCTATACATCCCCAGTTATAAGTGATGTCTTTTCTTAGGTTGTTACTTGAGGGAGATGCATGTGTCCACTTGTCCCTCATTACTGATATTGGAATACCTTGGTCAACATGTTCTCTGATTACTACTATGTGATTTCCTCTTACAACTAATAAACAGTCTATTGGAAAATGTCTTAAAGCAGTAGTTCTCAACCTGTGAGCCAAGACCCCAATTGGGGGGTGGTCAAACAATTCTTTTGCAGGGGTCACCTAAGACCATCAGAAATACAGATATTTACATTATGATTCATGACAGTAGCAAAATCGCAGTTATGAGGTAGCAGTGAAAGTAACTTTGTGGTTGGAAGTCACTACAGCATGAGGGAACTGTATTAAAGGGTCATGGCATTAGGAAGGTGAGAACGATGCCATACAAATATGTTGGGGCACCTCAAAATTTCCTCCTGGGGAATTCAATATTCATGATAATTTTTCCTGATCCAGTTTTTAGATGGCTCTAAAATAGTGTTTTGTTTTTTTCCCCCGATTCCAGTATTACCTCCTCCAACGAGGGAGTTCTCAGCATTTTGCTATAAAACATGCTCCTTTCTCTCTCTTTTATGTATTTGTCATTGCTATGAATGAAAAAATTCCTCCTTTCCTTCCAATGATACATATAATTTCGTTCCCCCTCAATGTTGTAATTTAAAAGATTTGACTCTTGGTTCAATGATGATTTCAAGAGACCAGTGACCAATCCCAGTGGTCACCCGATGCATGCTAACTTCTGTGTATCTTTCCAGGGTCAGTGTCCATAAGATTTTTCTGAACAGTTCTTGACTTGAGTGTATAATTTCCACCTGATTTTGTGAAGGGTTGGCCTTTAGCTACTTGGATGCTTACATTTTTGTATATTCTTTCCCTTGCTTTCTACTCTGTGATGACTAGCTGAAATTTTAGATGTATAGTGTATCTACCTTTCTTACGCATTCACAACTTTAGATAGTATTATATGTTGGTTCCTTTAAAGTTGTTGCTGGAATATGTAATAAATGTTGATATCTTCATTGCTACTGTAGCAGCAGTTTATGGTATATAGAACCAGTCTTGTGAAGCAACAAATTACCTTGATTTAATTTGAAATTTTAAAACCAATGTTTTTTACACTGTAGTTTTATTAGCTCTCTGGGAGTGAGCTACATGATGTTGTGCACTGAAAATTACCCAAATGTTCTGGCCTTCTCTTTCCTGGATGAGCTTCAGAAGGAGTTCATTACTACTTATAACATGATGAAGACAAATACTGCTGTCAGACCATACTGTTTCATTGAATTTGGTAAGGGCCTGGTTTTGTTTTGTTTTGTTCTTTTCTGTACTCTTTATTATCCTGTCTCCAGGATAAACAATTTATCATCTAATATTGGGGAGTAGGGGAGAAACTTCTGCAACCTTGATTTTGATAGAATAGTTGGCAAAGGATCTATAGTTCTTAATTTGGATGTCTATTAGGAAAAAATGTGTTTGAGCTGTGAAGGAGATTGTGATTATTAGTCCAAAGAACGAATCCCAGAGGACAGATTCTCAATGAGAAGTTTATAAGCCACAGACTCCGTTTAGTGTTTATGTGCTAATCTTTTATAGTCTGCTTAATGTAGAACAGGGGTTGGCAAGCACTTGCTGGAAAAGATCAAAGAGTACGTATTTCAGGTTTTAAGGGCCTTCTTCTCTGCCACAACTACTCAGCTCTGATATTGCAACTTGAAAGCAGCCACAGGCAATACATAAATGAATGAGAATAGTTATTGTCTAATAAAACTTTATTTACAAAAACAGCAGTTCAGATTTGGCCTATGGGCAGTAGTTTGCTCAACCAGAAAAATCTGGTCAAAGTTATGGATTTTATTTTACATCAAAAGAGGTGAAATAGTAAAAATAAAATTCTGCTTGGAAGATATTTAGGAAATTTGTTTTATTGATTCTACTAAACTTATTCTGCAGAACATACTACGGAATGTTGTAAAAAATAAACAAGAAAACAGATTTATAAAAATATTGCTTATAGTGTAATTTGTATGTAATTACAGCTAATAACAGATTGCATATTTTATGAGATAAGAAAATAAAAGTTAAGGCATTGGTTGACAATACAAGTTGTTTTCTTTTTGTTTCTGTAATTCCTGGAAGTCCATATTTGGTTATAGTAACTTCATTCTAGAGTTTAACATTTAGAGTGTAAAACTGTTGACTCCATGATATAGCAACCTGCTAAATATAATATTGGAAATCCCTTCACAAATTGAATAGCTTTGAATAACAAACTTTATAAAATTTATACCCATAAACATCACACTCTCAAATGATTTAATTAACAAATGACTGCAAGGAAATTTATTTTTTATTTTACATAGATAACTTCATTCAGAGGACCAAGCAGCGATATAATAATCCCAGGTCTCTTTCAACAAAAATAAATCTGTCTGACATGCAGATGGAAATCAAGCTGAGGCCCCCTTATCAAATTCCCATGTGTGCACTGGGATCAGCCAATGGAGTCACATCTGCATTTTCTGTTGACTGTAAAGGTGCTGGTAAGATTTCTTCTGGTGAGTTTTGGATCTTAATTATTTTATTAACCTAAGAAAATAACAGAGGAACTCTTGAAAATGAATTGCTTTATTCTAGTGTTTTAAATCAATTACATGGAAGAATATGGAAGTTCAAAGCAACCCATTCTCCCAGTTGTTATATAAAGTAGGCTACTAAAGATTCGACTATTCTGAAAATTACTTCCAAATGACAATCTCAGAAGGTTTCTTTGCTAAGAAAACATTTCATTTCCTTGTAAACATTTTTCTAGAAATGTTTGTAGGCCTGAAAAGTACTTTCTATTATGCCAATAGGCTACATTTAGTATAAGAATCTTGACTATACCAGAAACTGCAAAAGTTGTAGTGGTTATTTACTCAGATCTCCCCTCCCACTGAAAGTACACAGGACAAAACTTTTCCTTAAAATGGAGGCCTCACTATTTCATAAAAGTATAGTATGCCATTGTTGGACTACTTATTAAAAATTTCCTTGTGGATTAAGCTAATGTCTGTTTCCCTGTTAATGCCTACTGGCATGTCTGAGGTTCTGTCACCTCTCCCAGCTGAAGCAGAAGGCAGTTCCATCCTTTGTATGCTTCTAGCATGAGTTTTTCATGTAAAACATCTTCACTTTCTTAAGACTCTTCTGTCATTTTGTTTCTTTCCCTATCCCTATAATTTGCTTCAGTTTGTTAGTATTCTTTAAATGTGGACTGAATATGACATTTCACATATGGTTTGATTTTACAAATATGGGAGAAAGGGAAACTATTTCATTTAAATAATTTAGTCATTAAACAAGTAAATAAGAACAAGAAATGAAATGGTATTCAGATTGCAAAGGAAGGAATAGATAATTAATTCTATTTGTGTGTGACTTTTTCTGTAGAAAATCCTAAGGCTATCTCTAGAAAACTATTAGAACAAGTGCATGGCTTCAGAGAGGCCACAAGATACAGTGTCAGTGTCTAAGACCGTTACACTGTACGCCAGCAGTAAACAATCTGAAATGAAATGGGAATCCTATATATTGAAAACCAGCAAAAGAATTTGAAAGAAGTTAAGACAAAAATTAATGGAAAGCAGATCCACATTTATGGACCAGCAGGCAATCTTATTAAGATGGCTGTCTTCCCAAGTAGATGGAGATTTTCAGCTGTTTTTTTTTTTTTAAATAGAAATTGACAAGTTGATTCTAAAATACATATAGAATATATGTATATATATAAATTATATATATATATTAGTATATATGCAAAATAATCTTGGAAATGTACTGCTGAGTTACAATAACTCATATGGAGCAGTTCTACTTAAAGGCTAACATGTAGATCAGGGTAGTAGAACTGAGAGCACAGAAGTAAACCCTCTCACTATGGCCAGTTCATTCTTGACAGTGATTCTAAGACGGTGGTGGATGGTCATTCAGTGGTGAAACAGCCCAGTTTCCACATGTAAAAGAACAAAATTAGACCTCTGCATAGCTCCAAGCACAAAAATTAACTCGATGCAAAGCCTAATTTTACCAGCTGTGTACTCAAAACTCTTTGTAGAAAACATCGGTGTGACTCTTTGTGATCTTGAGCTAGGGCTGAAGAGATGGCTCAGTGGTTGGTTAAGAGCATTGGCTGCTCTTCCAAAGGACACAGGCTCAATTTCCAGTACCTTCATGGCAGCTTACACCTCTCTGGAATTCCAGTTCTAGGGCTTCTGACAGTCTCACACAGACATACATGCAGGCAAAACAGCAGTGCACATAAGATAAAAATAAATTATATATGAAAAATCACAGTGAAAAAAGACAAAATATACAAGATGCAATTCATCAAATTAAAACTTACTCTCCCATGAACACAGAGTGAAAAGACAACCCACAGAGAGAAAATATTTACAAATCATATGCGCATGAGAGATTAGTATCCAAAATATTTAAGTAATTTGTAATTCAACAGTAATGAAGCAATCCAATACATACAAACAGAAAAGATTTGAATATTCCTTTTTTTCTCCTCTTCCTTCTCCGCCTCCCCCTTCTCTTCTTCTTGGTACAAAACCAGTCAACATGGGGCTGAGAGGTGGCTCAGCATTAAAGAGCACTGGTTGCACTTACAGCAGAAGACCTGGTTTTGATTCTCAACAGCCACATGGCAGCTCACAACCAGTGGATCAGATGCCCTTTTCTGACCTCCTTGGGAACTAGGCATGTAAATGACAAACATGCAGGCAAAACACCCACACACTGCAACTCTATTTAAAATTTAAAAATCAAAATGTATTTGTTTAATATACATTTGAAAGTCTCTAGCAGACTTACTTTAAAAGAACCATACAACCTGATGCAGACTGTATAGAATCTGAGGGAAAGACACACCATCCACAACTGTCTGTCGGATGCTGTGACTGCATTGTTAATATGATTTTTCATTTTTTTTTCTGGAAAGATACATGATTGCTTTTCAGTTGCAAAATAAATCTTTTATTTATATGATAAATTCCATATGGTCACGATATGTTATGCCTTTTATATGCTATCAGGTCCAATTTGCTAAAATTATGTTGGTATTTTATATGTGTCTTACTGGGGGAATTGATTTCTAGTTTTTCTTTTTTGTTTGTGCTTGGTTTGACTATCTGGGCAAAGCCAACCTGAGAAAATACATTGGTAGGTGTTCCCTCCTCTTTTATGTTTTTTGAAAGTGTCCCAGCAACGAAACCTCAAATCCTTTGTCTGGGAGGATTTACACTTTCTTCACCAGGGTCAGGGCTACTCAGCTTGTCTGCTTTTTCCTAATGAGCATTTGCAGTCTTTTTTTTTTTTTTTTTTTTGAATCTGTTCAATTTTTTCAGGTTATGGATTTTTGATGTATAATCCATATTTCTTTATCCCTTTATTTTCCGTAAAATTAAATCATGTCATCTTTATTTCTGATACTGGTACTTTTTTCTTTTACTATTTTCTCCTAATACATAAAAACTAATCACTTTTATTGATTTTTTTTTAAAAAATCAGCATTCTATCTTCATTGATTTTTATTTTCTATCTTATTGACATGTTCTGCTTATTGCTTCTAATTTTCTGCTTATCTTGGGTTTCTATGCTCTTGTTTTCTGAGATTTGGAGCAATTTATTTGACATCTTCTTTTCTAATACAAGCCTTTGCTGCTACCTATCTCACTCTCAATATTACTTTAGCTACATCCTATAGATTTTGACATATTGAATTTTTATTTTCAAATTTCCTTTTGGCTTCTCTTTTGGAGCTAAATTCCTGAGTTATTTAGAAATGTACTGAGTAGTTTTACACAATAGGCATTTTCAGGTGTCTATTGATTTTTAATTTAATTCCATTGTGTTCAGAGGATAAACTTTATTTGACTTCCATACTTTAAAATTTATTGAGATATGGTTTATTCCCTAGAAAATAGCCCGTGTTAGTCATTCTTTCTGCTTAAAGTGTGTGCTCTGTTGTTAGTGGTGTATTCCGAAAGTGCTACTTAGATCAAGATGGCTGATATTGTTGAAATCTGTTGTGTCTTTTCTGATTTGCTGTCTGCCTCAACCATCCTTTGAGAGATGGGTATTGTATATCTTTCTCATTTTAGGATGACCAGCTTTTATATATTTTTAAAGATTTATTACTTTGTATTATATGTATGAGTGTTTTGCGTGTATGTATGTCTGCACACCATATGCATACTTGTCACCCAAAGAGGAGAGCATTGGATCCCCCAAAACTGGAGTTATATGGATGGTTGTGAGCCTCCATGTGAGTGCTGGGAACTGAACCTGCCATACTTTGCAAGAGCAACAAATGCTCCTAACTACTAAACCATCTCTCCAACCCCCTGTATTATGTATTTTAAGCTTGTGATTTGAAGCATTGGTGCCTTTATCATTTTTGAAATGCTTTGCGCCTAGGAATATCTTACACTTTGCAATCTATATAATATAGATACTACATTAAAAATTCATATTAGTATTACATCTATTGTCAGTTTTCCTCTTTGTGTCCTCATATTTAAGTGTTGTTTTAATGTCCTTTTAGTGGAAACCCTAAAGGTCTAATGAGGAACATCAGGTACTTGAAGAGAATTAGAATCTCTGACTTGTTTCTTGTATTTGAAACTGCCTGCAGCCAGCAGGATATCTGTCACCATGGTGCAGCCATCACTTTCTACAGTGACTGGTGACATGTACGTTGCTCTTTGTTTTTATTTGTTCTTCCTACTAAAAGCAACACTTTGACATTTGTTTGCTCCACCCCCTTTTTCTTGTTTGTTAAATAATAAATTTGGGAAGCACATTATCAGGAAATGGTATACTGTTAGTCTTCTATCTCTGTACTTTCCCAATAACTTTGTGCTCTACCTTGAGAGTACCCTGAAGGCCACTGAAATAAATTGGAGTTAGGTTTATAAATGTCACAGTGAAGAAATACATTAATAATGTCTACTTTTGGGGGCTGGAGAGATGGCTCAGAGGTTAAGAGCACTGACTGCTCTTCCAGAGGTCCTGAGTTGGGTTCCCAGCAACCACATGGTGGCTCACAACCATGACAACATTGTTAATGTACTGCCAGGTAGAAGCAAAATATTTCTATTTATAAGGACAGAGAAAAAAGTTTACCAAATCATTTTCTACTTGTAAGAGAATGGATGGATGAGTACTACTAGCAGGAGATAATTTCTAAGAAAGCACTTGCAGGGCTAGGCTCGGACTTAGGTGATAGAGTACTTGCCTACTGAACCTGTACCCTCAGTTCAACTCCCAACACCAAATAAACCAGAAGTGGAGGTTGGCTGGTCAGAATTTCAGAGTCATTCTTAGCTACAAAGTGAAAAGCATTTGCTATTGGAACTTATTTAAAAAAAAAAAAGTGGCATTCTTCAAGATAACCACTGTAGAGATCCAAGCAGAAATGTTAAATGGAAATCACTTTTTGATGGGGTGTTTTTAAAAATTTTATTATTATTTTTAAAAATTATGTATGGTTGTTTTGCCTGCATATATATTTGTGTTTCTCATGGATGTCTGAGGAGGCCAGAAGAGAGTGTTGGAACCTCAGGAACTGTGGTTACAGAGTGTGTGAGCTGCCATGTGGGTGGTGAGAAATAAACCCAGGTTCTCATTAAGAGAAGCCAGTACTTAACCACTGAGCCATCTCTCCAACACAGAAATCACTGTTTAATTGGGGTCACCACCATGGGTTTTTAAGCCTTACATTGCAGTTACCTCAGGGGATTAGTGTCTTAATGGTGTTTGGGTGGAGAAGCTCCACGATTTCTTCCATTGGCTCATCTTCTCTGCTAATTCTAACTCTATGGGTCCAGCAGTAGCTGTTACTTAGGATATCTTTCCATTAATACATGCACGTACACACACACACACACACACACACACACACACACACACACACACACACACTCACACTCACACACTGGAACACACACATTCAGGACTTTGGGTACTAGCTCTGAATTTGAGGTAGCTTCCAGTTTGACCTACCAAAAACTAGACTCCATTAGAAACTCTTTGTACTACTAACCTCTAGAAATTCTCTCTGAACTTAGACTACATTGGCATGCTGAATCATTAAACACCAGACACAAGGGGAAAGTGAGAAGAAACTGGAATTTGTTTAAATTGTTTTTAAGAAATAGTAACTTAAAACTAGAGTTTACTTTAAAATTTATTTTAATTCAGACTGAGTCTACATAATATTTTCTATAGTCCTCAAGGTAAAAATACAGGTTTCTTTTTTGGGGGAGAGAGAACCTCTAACTAAAATTTTATAGTTTTCAAGCTTCCACCTACTTTGTTACAGTGATTTTTAAGTCACTTTAAAAACATTTCTTGACTTTTCTTTTAAATCCTTTGATCCTTTCTCCCTGTGGTCTGGCATGAATATTTTTATATTGCCGTGCTTAGTTATTGAAATCTGTCCATAATGGAGTGAGTGAAGTAGCACACCTTGCTTTTTCCTTGTCTTTTAAAAATGTTTTACTATAGAAAATTTTCAGATGTATGAATGTTAAACAGAATGGTATAATCAATCCCCAAATATCTTTTAAGCAACTAAGCAACTGTATTGATGTTTTTTTCAATCTTTTTATCTGCTCTTTACCTATTCTCATTCAGATACTTGGTAATTTATTTCTATAGTTATTTTGTTTTAAAAGGAAATTAATACTTTTATATGCACAAATATTTTTAAATGGATATTTTAATATTTTACTCAAATATGGTGTCATCAACTGATCATGAGAATGACTGTCGTTGAAAAAAACACTGAAAAAGATTGTTTCCCTAGGGAAGGGAAAGAGCAATATGGGCAAGAACCTCTATTGTGATTTTCAAGAGAAGTACTAGTTAAGACTGGTTTGGGAGTAACTAATTTGAATAATGTGGGCAGTGGGGTACAGGCTGTGTCTATTTGATGTCTAACCCTGGGATGATTGGGCAGGAAATCAGTTAGGGTCCCTGAGTAAAGGGGCCAGATAGAGGAGATGGTGGGATGTGAAAAGCAAAATTGGTTATTGCTAAGAGAAAGGTTCTCTAGAGCAAATTGTCATCTTTAGGATTTAGCTAGTCCTAAGAAAGCAAAGTCTCAAAATATCAAACCTTCAGAAATACAGAATAAAAAGACATGATAATATATTATTGCTTAACAATATGGAACATTTCCATTTGCTCCCATATATTTCCTCTGTGCTTTTTCCCAGACAACCACTGTTGTGATTTTTTTATCTTAACTTTATTCATTCTAGAATATTTTTCATTAGGATCATGCTGTATGGCTCTTGTTTGTATACGGCTTTTCAATGTAATGTTCTATATGTGTATTGCATGTCTGAGTACTTTTTGTGTGAATATACTACAGGATATTTACTGCTAATGGACATTGCCTTGTTTTCAGCTTTTCTTACTGTAAATAAAGCTAGGTATTTTTGTTGACTTGTTTTATTTCCCTTGAGGAACAGCATTTCTGGATCAGAGGATAGGTTGCATGCTTAAGTCTTTAAGAAACTGTTGGTTTTTGAAGTATTTGTACTATCTTACATTCCCACAAGTAACTGTTATAACTTAGAAAGGAGCTGACACAAAATCACCCTTAGGAATGAGCTTTATAGGAGAACCTCATAACCATGGGCAGCCATGACTTGGCCTTGAAGTAGGATAGGAATTAGAAGAAATATATCGCCATGGCCATAGATAGCATAATGGGGCCTTAAAGGGGATGTGGGGAGAGACTTCCCTTTAAATCCTGAGGGACATTTCCTTAGGAGAGATGGCTGCCATGTATGGTATCACCAGGATCCTGAAGGGAAAAGTATACTCATCTGTTCCCAAGAACAAGTTTCTGGCTCTAGAGTTTTTGGTAGAGTAGGTAAGCTTCATAGCATGTGATCTAGCTGGGCCTGGGCTAAGTGATGAGTATTTTAGAGGCAGGCACTAGGTAAGACCATAAACTTACACCTGGGAAGAAAGGGCTGCAAGGCTACAGCATAAGTTGCTTTCTTGTCTACTCTGTCCTAGAGAGGAAGAGCTTCATGGGGGCGTGGCCCAGTCTCCGGGAGAGAGAGGTTGCCAGACAGTCTTTGAGCTAACCCTTATCATTATTTAATGTTGGTCTTTTAAATTTTATTCTGCTTCTACTTTTTCTTTTTAAAAAAGTCAAATTCCTCCAGTTTCTGACATCTCTGTAATCTTTATCTGTTTTGTAGAAAACTTACCAGTTGTCAGAAAATATTATTCTATTTTACTCAAGCCTTTTCTCGAAATTGTTATGCTAAATATTGTGGAGGCATTTTATAAACATAGTAAACACTTTCAAGATGGGAATAAGAATATGATCTAATAAAAAAAAATACAAAACTGACCAGGAATTGTAGATAGCAAATGCCTGTAATGCTAGCAATCGGGAGCCTGAGTCAGGGAGATCATGGGTTTGAGGCCAGACTCAAAAAAAAAAAAAAAAAGAAGGGATGAGGAGAGGAAAGAAAAAAGAGACTGTGATTCTGACTAGGAAGGCGTGTCATCAAATTAGTATTATATGTTACTCTAGGGAGTAAGTTGTGTTCATTAAGGGAACAGGCCTGAAATGGCCTTACCTTCTTTTGTTTTGTTTGTCGAGGCAGGGTTTCTCTGTGTAGCTTTGAAGCCTGTCCTGGAACTAGCTCTTGTAGACCAGGCTGGCCTTGAACTCACAGAGATCCATCTGCCTCTGCCTCCCCAGTGCTGGGATTAAAGGCGTGCACCACCACCACCACCACCACCACCACCACCACCACCACCACCACCAGGCTGAAATGGCTTTATCTTAATAACATGTTCCTCCGGGTGTTGGACTTCTTCAGTGGTACCTTGTGCACTCTGACATGGGGCAGAGGGGCTGTGGTTTAGTCTACCACCTTTGTAAATCTTCATGATAGCTGCTTTAGTCTCCCCCCCTCCCCTTGTTGCAGCCTCCCTGAACTGCCCTCCTTCACTATATACATTGTGTGAAAATGACTCAATCCTGTTTGATGTTAATCTTCCGTCCCCACTATCTACTTTAATTGCAAAAACACACACCCGTTCTTTTGCCTCAACATCACCTGTCACTTCACTTCTTGCTGTCTGAATTTTGCCTTTAACTTTGCTCCTGAAATTGCCTTATATTGTCAGCAGACATCTCTTGGATAATAGATTGGATACCATTTTAATATTTGTATCCAGATGTTTCCTAGCCTTTCTGGAGGCACTGTTAGCCTCGTATTCCTTCTACATATTCCTGCCCCAGGTGTGTTTGGTGCTCTGCAGATCTGATGGTAGCAAAATGAAAAAGCTGTTCAGGTAATGATACCTGGCTTCAGGAAACAAAGCACCATCCATGCTTTTCCTGCGTAGCACTTTGTTTGTTATGGCTTCAAATATATGCTATACCTACTAGTTCCTGGCATGGTACCAAACTGAATGTGTTGCAGACTTTCCTTGGGTTACAGAAGATATACATATAGAAGAATAGAATAGAAGTAACAGATAGCACACAATAAATACTTTACAATGTGGTTAAATACCTTGTTTGCTTATCAAACTGAGAAAGTGCCCTTCTATGATGCCAACCTCTTGTGTTTGCAGAATGAAGTTTGCTTGATAACTTCTTGTAAAACAAGCCATAGGTCCTGGGAAAGGGGTGAGGATGAAGCAGGGAAATCAACACATTAGAATTAGTAAATTGGCACCATGCCAGCCTGCCCTTGTGCGCAGCACTTTCCTTGTCTGCATTAAAGGGGGCTGAGTACTTGCTTTTACCCTTTAAAAATACCTTTGGTCATTTTGAAATGATGAACTCATAAATGGTATACTATTATTATAAAGCACATGTTCTGAGGCTGAAAGGCAAGTGTTAGGAACTTAATATATATTGGCTTGTTCATTTCTTGAATACATTGCCATCAACACATGAAAGTGGTAGCAGATTTCCTTTGAACACACCTTACTTGACCATGTAAAGCTAGAATTTTCACTGTTTGGGCTTTGTGTGTTTCGTATGGAAGTGTGACTTGATAATTATATTTGATGATTATTCAGTTGTTAATTGGTTGTATTCCTAAAGCCCATTGCTTTTTATGAGATGCCAGTTCCCCCTCTTACTGAGAAAGGGAGGACCAGGAGGGACAGATGCTGCAAAATATGACTAATTGTGACTTTTTTCACTGCTGAAAGACCATGGTGTCAATACTACACAGAAACATTTGATTTTCTATTTTCATATTAGCGTCTCAAGGGAATTTACTGAAAGACTAGACATGGGAAAGAAGAGATTATGAATGTTACTCTAGATTAGTACTTTCTGCTGATCCTGACGAATAGTTCGTGAGATGTGGGTTTTTGGTTTTTATTAACTCTTTGGGGAATCTTTTCTGCTGTGATGGTTGAATATAATCTGCAAAGATCCAAGCTTTTCCTTTATTAATGTTCAGCCTCATTAATTTCATTGTTGGGTTTTTACACTTCAGTGTCGTAAATAAAGTAATGAAAGTGTGATTCTGTTGTCCTCTTTGCCAGTGTCCTTTTTGAAGTCTACTGATTATGTGTTTAGTTTGTGTTTTCATTTAGTCACAATTGTAAATCCTAATAACTGTAAAATGATCATAAAGGGAAATGATTGTGTAACAGAATATTTTTACTTTGTTGATGCCTGAAAATTAAGGGAATGCTTTTAAAGATGAAATGGTCACATATGCAGCCAGTTGTTTTTGGTTTGTTTTGGTTTTAATCATTTTTACCTTCAAGAGATCAAGGTCCCAGTCTTCCTGATTGTAAGACTCATTCTATTGAAAAGCTTGGGTGGTGCTTATCTGTGGGCTTTCACATAAAGCCAGTGGTGTTCTTCTGTCCCAAATACATGGGCTTTGCCTAAAAGCAAGCTATATTTATCCTTAAAAATGTTTTCTAAGCATTTTCAGAAAGCATAGGAGCTTTGCATTGACTCTGCAAGCAAAGTTATCTTTTGCAAATACTTGTACCAAATTGCAAATTGTACACATATTTTGGTAGTTTTCTTTTCCTAAGTGGTTGACTGACATCTCTTATAATATATGGGAGTTAGAGGCATCTATTAAAATGTAGAAAGATAATGTTAGTTCCATTTGACTTGAGAATGGGACTTTTTATATTGTCAAACATTTTTCATTTTAGAAAGAATATTTAAACTGGCTCTGGTGGACACACACCTTTATTTCCAGCACTTAGAGGCAGAGGCAGGTGGATTTCTGAGTTAAGGCCAGCCTGGTCTATAGATCAAGTTCCAGAACAATCAGGGCTACACAGAGAAACCCTGCCTTGGGGGTGGGCTATTTAATTACTAAAGATATATTATTTAAAGTTATTTACTTTCAACCCATCTCAGTTGAGCAGTGAATTTGGGTTCACATAAACTCAGCTAACATGAGATACTGGTATTAATTTCTAACAATTTTTTTTTTCTTTTCCAGCCCATCAGCGACTGGAACCAGCAACTCTGTCAGGGATTGTGGCATTTATCCTCAGTCTTTTATGTGGAGCTCTAAATTTAATTCGAGGCTTTCATGCCATAGAAAGCCTCCTGCAGGTACTGTGCTATTTTTGTAGTTTCAGGTAACCGTGTCTATTCATTCTACTTGTTTCATAGTTGATTTGAATTGAATTAGGTCTTAGTATAATTTACAATGCAAGCTCAAAATCTTTGTTCTTATACCCGCCCTTTTCTACTTTCTTTCAAAAGCATGCTTTCAGAGACAGGCCTGGTGGGCCTTCCTGTAATCCTGGCCCTTGGGAGGCTGAAGCAGGAGGGTTACAAATTTGAGGCCACCCGAAACCACATAGTGAGTTCCAGGCCAGCTTGGGTTACATAATGAAACCCTATCTCAAAACAAAAAACAAAAACCACAAATCGCCCCCCCCCCAAAAAAAGTACTGACTTCTGATTGGCATGTTCCTTTATCATCCAGTCTTTTGGAGGCATTGTTGACAGGCACTATGGGCACAACAAGCTATATAGCATGGACCCTGCATTCTCACAGCTTGAAGTTGAATTTGATAGGCAAAGACATCTAGGAGAAGTAACTAAGTTCTTAGAGCTAGGAGGAGGAAAGGTTACTGTGAGTCAAGAGGGGTGAAGAGAGAGGGTGAGCTGTTCTTGGAAGAAGAGGGCAGAGGAGAGTGGGAGCAGGAAGATAGTCCTCGTGGACACTGCTTCTGTGTATCCTTAGTAAGTGCTGGGGCTTTTCCTTTGGTCAGTGGCCTTTTCAAACCTGAGCTGCCTGGTTAGTGTGAGGGTCACTGGTTTTTTTCAGATACTTCGTTTTCCAGGGGAGTTTCTTCCAGAACCTTCAGCTACCAGACTATCTAACCTTTTCCTGTAGTTTTTGAAATCTCCTTTCTTAAAAGTCCAGCATGTTTGAAATGTACAGTTGTCTTTGTTTCCATTCACTTTCTCCCAAGAGTTCTTGACACTATCGGATTATAATCAGATTTTTCTCTGTGTCTGTCTGTCTGTCTCTCCACCATTAAGTTCAAGATACTATTTATTAAAACTTTCTCTCTCTCTCTCTCTCTCTCTCTCTCTCTCTCTCTCTCTCTCTCTCTCTCTCTGTGTGTGTGTGTGTGTGTGTGTGTGTGTGTGTGTGTGTGTGTGTGTCCAGCATTCAGTTCAGTTCAGGATACTCTTATAAAAATCTGCTCAGCATGCTAGGTTCATTGTACCATTCTACATGTCCTCTGTGTTCAGCTACCTAAAGCCAACAGAAAGCAGATGACATCATGTGTCTTAACATCATGGCTTCTAAATGGGATTCATGGGGCTTTCCCTTCACAGTTTCTCTTCTAAACGGTTTACTCACAGGTAAAGCTTCTGCCTCTTTTTAGGCATAGGATGCCGGCTGTTGTCCCTCTGCCTTCTGTCCCATCCCTCTGCTAGTTTGGATTTATTCTAGCAGAAGTTCAGTTTTCAGGCATCCAGGCAAGCTGTCAATGAGAAGAAATAGACAATGTGGAAACTGCTGACTGAAAAGCTAATAGATAAGGCAGTTTTGAAAACATTTTTATTGATGTAGCAGAAAAAAAACAGTGGGGTAGTGTGTAAAGAGGTAGCTTTTCTAGAGTAGCACTAGGTAGAGATAAGCTTTCCTATCACAAAGCCTTGTTTACATGCTGACTGAAGATCTATGTGGAAGCTGGGAAGCTGGACTCAGGCCCAACACCTGTATGTTAAAGGTCCAGACAAGGCTGTCTCTTTGGCACAGCCTGTTAAGGGTGTTGTAGAGTTCCTTCACGCACTCTGTTATCTTGTCCTTCCTCTTGTTGTTCATAATAGAAACTCTGAAGGAAGATTTTGTGTACTATAGCCTGTCATGCTGCAACTGACTTAAGCTTCTCTCCATTGCTAATTGTTCTGTGTTCTCTAATCAGTAATACACTTGTCTAATTGCAGTGATACAGGTTTAGGTTTCAGAAGAACAATCTCCCCAAACTATTTACTACTTAGATGTAATTGACTTTTTGTGCTGGGATTTCTCAACTTGTTTATATTTTTAAAAGACAACTTGACAGACCATTTATCTTTCTTGGACACAGATGCAAAAATCTTTAGCCATATATTAATAAACCAAAACTAGTAATGAATAAAAATAATTATATAACAACCAAGTAGGATTTATCTCAGGTGTGCAATGCTGATTTAATATTTGAAATCCAATTACTGCTATCTATCACTTCAACAGTTTAAAAGAGAAATAATAATCAAATAATCACATCAATAGATGCAGAAAAGCATTTGACAAAATCCAAAAAAAAAACCCTTCATCCATGAAAAAAAAAAAAAAATAACAAACAACCCCACAGCTTGAGCACACCAGGAGTAAGGGGAATTTTCAAATCTCAGGCAGCTAACACCTTTAATGACAAGGAACTAGGTACTTTTTCTCTAACATTGCACTGGAAATCCTAGCTGATACAATAAGATGAAAAGGAAAAAACTGTATATGGAAGAAAGAAATAAGTTTGCAGATGGCATGATTAGCTATATAATGACTCCCAAGAACCAACAAAAAGCTCCTGAAACTATGAAGTGATTATAGTTATATAATAAGATGAGAGTCTAACTACAGCAACAAACAATTGAAATTTGAAAGTACTAAAAAAGAAGTACTTGCTGGGCAGTGGTGGTGCATGCCTTTTATCCCAGCACTTGAGAGGCAGAGGCAGGTGGATCTTTGTGAGTTTTGAGGCCAGCCTGCTCTACAGAGCTAGTTCCAGGACACACAGAAACCCTGTCTCTGGGGGGAGGGGTGTACTTACAAATCAAACATGTACAAGAGCAATATAAGTCATGATTATAAACTCTGACCAAAGAAATCAAAGATTTAATAAATAGAGATTCCACATTAGAGAGGAAAACTCAATATCGTTGAGGGGTTAGTTCTTCCTGTCCTGATGCTTAGATTAAAGACAATCCTAGTCAGAAATCCCAGAAAATTATTTTGTGGATTCCATGAATTGATCACAAAGTTTATATGGAAAAGTAAAAGACCCAGTATGTAGAGAAAAAATGCTTTTATTCTGTATTCTCACCAAGAAAATTCAAAATTTCACTACTATCACCAGATGAGTAGGAGGTCTTTCCATACCAAGCAATTCTGCAATTCCATCTAGGTGTCCTACAATTTAGTTCAGTTTTAATACTGTCCACTTGGAGTTAGGACAGAACTCACAAGCTAAGGACTCGGCTTTATGGGCCTACCCTTCAGATGCCAGTCGTACGACCAGATTGTACTGATGACCAGTTGACTATGAGTTGGAGGTTTGTGCAACTCTCTCTTTTGGAACAGTCATTTATTGGAATAGTTTGTGGTCTCAGAAACACATTTGGTGTTAATTATAAAGGGTATTCCAAAGGATACAGATTCATTAAGAGCTACAGAGGGAGAGGTTGGGAAGGCTCTGGACATGGGTTTCTTTCTGTCCCTGTGGAGATGGGTTTGCTACCCTCTTCACATGTTGAGATCTTCACCAACCTAGAAGTTCTCCAAATTCCATGTTTTAGAGATTTGGGGAAGGCATGATTGGTTATTAAACTTTTTATCTTCCTGTCCTCCCTGGAATATTGGGATGGAGACAGAAATCCCATGTGTCTAGCTATGGTCTTTTCTGGTACCCAGCACTGATCTAGGAGTCCATCAGGAGTTGCTTCAGAATGAAAGTTGTCCTCCTTACACAAGAAATTCCAAAAGGTTTGGGAATTCTGGGTCAAATCCTTCTATAACTCAGGAAATTAGAAAGATCTTAGGGGATCTGCGGCAGGACTGGTATCAAAGATGAATATGAGCAAAAGATTTTTCTAGCACCTTTATTTACAAGGGTTTTAGGAGCCCTGTGTAAGGGACAGACTATTTGTTACTATTTCATACCCAGAATGGTCTACACAGTACTGATAAAGAACAAAAATGGTGCTTGCATTGTTCAACTTTAAGACTTACCATAAACTACAGTAATTAAGACAGTGTATTGGCAAAATAATAAACAGTAGATCACCGTGACAGAATCAAGAACTTAGATCAAAATACCTGATCTTTGATAAAGAAGCAAAATCGAATCAATGGAGATAGGACAGTCAATTTTAACATGGTTCTAGAACCACTGGAAAGCCACATGCCAAGGAATAAACAGGAATTCAGAATGGGTCATAGACCTAAACATAAAGAACAAAACTTAAAATTTGTAAATAATAATTTAAAAAGTAGCATAGGAGAAAACCTGTATGACCCTAGGGTCTGAAAAATGAGTTTTCATGTACAGCACTAAAAATGTTGAGAAGGAAAATATGCTGCTAAATGTCATTAAAACCTAACAAAGTCTGTTCTGTGAAAAGCACGGTCAAGAGAATGAGAAAGCCACAGGCTAGGAAAAGATAACTTGGAAACATCTCTGATAAAGGTCTTGACTACAAGGCTGGAAATGGCTCATGGGGAAGAGTGCTTACTACTAGTACTCTTCAAGTTTAGGTCCCATCTTGAATGGCTCACAACTGTCTAACTTCAGCTCCAGGGGATCTGACGCCCTCTTCTGGCCTCTGGGAACAACTGCACACTCATAATATAAACACATAAACACATAAACAGAAAGAAATCTGTAAGGAAGGGAGATGGTGGTTCTTAAACGCACAAAGAAATCCTCAAACTCAAAACTAAGAAAGAAAATCAACCCATTGATAATGGTCAAAAGATCAGTAGACAACCTCACATGACAGGCATGTAAAGAAATGCTGGACATTGCATGTCATCAAGGAACTGCAAGTTTTCATGATAATGCCACTAAACACCTGTTAAAACATGCCCCCAGCCCAGCTAGCTGACACTTCCCAATGCTGATGAAGATGTGGAACAAGGGAACTCTCATTTGCTGCTTAAGTGGGAATGCAAAATGTTACAGCCACTCTGGAAAACAGTTGGGCTGTTTATCACAGAGCTAAACATACTCTTATCATCTAGCAACAGTGCTCTTAAGTGTCTGTCACCAGGTGAGTAGAGCACTTTCAACATGTGAATATTTATATTAATCATGGAAGATAAGTGTTAAATGATAGTAATCCATACAGTGGACTGCCATTCAGTAATAGAAGAAGTAAGTGGCTGTCAGTCACCGAAAGACATGGAGACCTCTTAAGTGCATATTGCTTGGTGAAAGCAGCCAGCATGAAAAACTACATACTGGACAGTTTCTGCAAGGGGCAGACCTATAGACAGTAAGTTCAGTAGATATCAGGGTGGGAAGAGATGAGAGTGTGTACAGTCTGAGATTATCTGAGCTGTGAAATGGTGCTGTGTAACTATAATGGTTGGTGCCTGCCATTGTCCATGTGTCCAAAGCACAGAGCCTGTAACAGGAAAAGTGGACTTTAGTCAGTAATAAAGTGTCAGTACTAGCTCAGTATTTGTGATATAGGTACCACACTGATCCAGTTGTTACTAGAAACTGAATAGGGAGTGAGGGGGGCATATGGAGACTCCGTACTCAATTTTCTGTACACCTAAAGCTAATCTAAAAAATAAAATCTATTTTAGTTGGGCCTGTGGCACAGCAGTTAGGAGGCAGAGGCAGGTGGATTTCTCTTGAGTTCCAGGACATAGTGAGAACATGTCTTTAAAAAAATTGTATTTTAAAAGCCAACAGTAAAACAAAGACTTTCTCTTTGATGATAAGCCCAAGGGAAACTGGAAAGGGAGGTGTGTTGTTACCCTTACCCTGAGCTTTGATGTTTTGATGTTCTCCGGTGAGGTGTAGCTCTACTTGGCAGTAATTAAGGGTACAGCCTGCTCTTAGAACTAAGCATGGATTAGGCTTCTCTGCCTGTGGGGGCCTGAGCCTCCCTCCTGCATAGACCATGTGAGGACTTTGATGCCCCAGTTAGAACAGAGCCTGGTTCAGCAATCTGATCAGTGTTTTAAGGTCCATATATAATTTTGCGCCCTCAGGGTAATGGCCATTTTGAGAAAGCCAGTAAAATACAGGCCAGATCTATTGACCTTGTACCCGCTAGTCCCTGCCAGCTTACTCCCCCCCACCCCCACACACATGGATTGTCTGGTAGAATAACAGCGTGTTTCAATTTGCATAAATAAACTCTTGAAGGATAAGAAAGTAATAAACACGGTGGGAACTGACAGATTGAGAACAGAGTGGTAGCAAAGCTTCATTAAGTGCCTCTTCATAGTCTGCTTTTACTCTGAACCATATAAATATTGCTCATCAAAGTAAGGGCTGGGCTAGGAGGATATCGGTTCTTATTTATACCCTGGATTTAATATATTTTTAAAAATTCACTGTGTGTGTGTGTGTGTGTGTGTGTGTGTGTGTGTGTGTGTGTGTGTGTGTTTTCGAGACAGGGCTTCTCTGTATTGCTTTGGAGCCTGTCCTGGAACTCATTCTGTAGACCAGGCTACCTCTGCCTCCCAAGTGCTGGGATTAAAGGCGTGTGCCACCAACGCCCAGCTTCATATTTCTTATGTTATACCCTGGGTTCAACCCTCAGCATCCTCAGCGATGAAAAACAGCACTCCTACTTAGGCAAACAGAAGAAAGGAAAAAAACCTTTTGTTAATCCAACTTAATTGGTGGATTTTTTCAAGTACCAAAATTTCAGTTACAGGTAAAATCTTTTGTGGGACAATGAACTGATGTGTTGGTCACTTTTTCTTTTCCCTTAGAATTGAGTTCACAGCTTGTATGGGATAAAGAGTTATTTTTTTTTTCATTATAGCCATTGGACTTGATGTAGGCTCCCCTGGGTTATCAGTGTGTTTTATGTGAGGGATATTCTCTTTAAACCACAAGTTAAAAAGAGCTTCCTGAAGCTGTCTTCTCTGTAAAATTTTGTACAAATCTTACCTGAATGGAGTTCTTCAGATCTTGGTGGTGAAAGAGTGGAAAGGCAGTCCCAGAATCAACAGCCTCCATATTTTTATAAGACTTCATTAAGGAGTAAATGATTTGCTGGCTGTGGTGGCACATGCCTTTAATCTCAGCAATGGGAATGCCCAGGCAAGAGAATCTCTGAGTTCTAAGTCAGCCTGAGCTACTCAGTGAGTTTCATACAAGCCAGGACTACACGGTGAGACCCTGCCTTTAAAAAAAGAAGGAAAACCAAGTAAAGAATTTATTTGGAAATTACAATTTTAGGTCTAGTGAATAATCAATTGTATATTTCCTGATTTTGAATAGAATATAGGTACTAATTTAAAGTTTATAGTTTTATAACCTTGATTTATAAATACTTTGACTACTAAAAATGGTTGCAATATTTATCTTGTACTATGTGACTCTGTGCTTGTGGCACATTTAAATTAGAAGACTCACAAGAATCAGCACTCACCTGTCTATTGTCATTATTGTTTAAAAGTTCAGGATAAGTGCACTGGTGTGATGGCTCTGCTGGTGTAGGCACTTGCTGCCAAGTCTAACCACCTGGGTTCGAGTCCTGGAGCCACAAAATGGAAGGAAAGATGAAATGCATCTTTCCCTGACCTCCATACCTGTGCTGCATGTGTATGGTATCCCTATGTGTGTGTTTACACACACAGTGTGCACAGAAAATGTTCACACACACAAACAGTGTGTGCAGAAAATGAAAAAGACTTGGCACAAATTAGTTTATTCTAGATTAGTCACTTCTTAGTATGAGCAGGATTTGCTAAAATATGTGGCACCAAAGTTTTTCTTTGGTGTGTGTGTGTGTGTGTGTGTGTGTGTGTGTGTGTGAATATATATATATATATATTATATATATATATTTTTTTAAGTTGATAAATTTGATTTCATGTTCAGGGTAATGTGTAAATTAGATTATTTGCACTTTCTCCCTAGCTTTGTTCTGAGTTTAGAGATGTTAATAAGGTTGTTGTGAGATGACACCTCAGGAATGCATAAGCTTTTATCACATTGTTTCTATTGCATGAGTTCTTCTAAAGATCAGTCTTGAAACAATGATAATTAGGCTGATGCCAACCCAGAAGTAATTTTCGTATGGTGTATTGGAAATTGAATCCTGTGACAGCAGTAGAAATGCTGCCCTGGAAGTCAGCAGACCTGTGATCTCTTTCCAGGAGGTGCTGCGCGTCACATCTTCCCATTGTGCAGGATGGAGGCTCAGACTCCACGAGCCCAGGGTCTGTCAAGCACCAGTGTCCTCAGAGTCTTGGACTCTAAAATGTTTGGATTAGTTACTACAAAGCACAAATGATCTACTTCTATTTTTCAAAAAAAAAAAAAAAAAGGAAGAAAGAAAGAAAGAAAGGAGCTAAGCAATAAGAAAAACACAGCTTGTAAATAAAGATTTGAGCACAGGTCAGACTGACTCTGGAAACATGCTTTTAGAACTTAAGGCAATTAAGAGAGGCTTCGAATGGCAATGTAAGTTCGGAGGAAAACCAACATTACCTTATAGGACAGTAGTTAAGTCCTATTACTTAGTGAAAGACTGTACATTCTTTCACATACCTGTGCTAGAGGAATATTTACTGTGTTGGAACAGCATTTATAATACATTCAAAGTACTAAAGAACAGCATGCAAAAGTATGGTTTTATTTCTTTGGTGGTAGAGGGTGGGGAGAGGCAGAGACAAAGAACTAGAAGTACATGAAAGGGTTAACAATAGTTTTTCCCATATGTGAAATTACAAACTGTGGGTTTCTTTGTATAATCTGTGTATTCCACAATTTTCTACAATGAATGTAAACTTTTATAATCAGGAAAAGGGACTAAAAAAAATCAGAACTTAAAAGTCTTTGAATTATAAAAGTGGAAAGGCTTCAAGTTGGCCCTTCCTGCCTCTGGGACAGAACTGACCTGAGCATCCTAAGAAGATTAATGTTCCTGTTTTAAGATCTCACTAGGATAAGCCACTCTCCTCTGCCTTGTGAACTGTCCTGTACCCAATCAGCTGCACTCAAGCAAATTTTCTCTTATTTCTATTCCATAATGCCCCTCCCCCACCCAGAAACCCCAGCATTGAGGAAGCTGAGGCAAAGGGACTGAGCATTTGAGGCTGTCCTGAGCTACATAATGAGACCCTGTAGGAAAAAGAAAATTAACGTTTTCTAAAATAAGAAAAAGGGGCTTAGTATAATGTTCCTGCATGGAAGAAAAAACACTTACTCCTCTTGCCCAGGCATTATGTTCTGCTCATACTGACACTGAAGCTGACTGTTGATACTTTGCAGGAACCAAAGGACAACATAGGCTCTGGCCCTTCTTCCTCGTGGCTGTTGGCTAGCACAGTGGCATCAGAACTAGTCCCCATCTTTCTCTTTGGGGTTTAGCACTCTCTAGTGGACAGTAGCTTTTCAGTTGCTACAGTTTTATTTATCATGTCAAGTCATTTTATTGGAGAATTCATTGATGTGTCTCTTGGGTAGTAAAGTTTGTCAGTTTGTATTTAGGCTGTGACCCTTGTGAGCAGGAGGAACTTGGTTGGTCACACATTGGGGTGTTGTGTATGTTTATGTAGCTTTACTAGGAGGAAGAGACTTGATGTGTTAGGAGGGAGCTAGCTTTTCCCTGGTACTTCTCATTTTCCCTGGGGTGAGATGCCCTTTGATAGGTGAGGCCAAGACACAGAATACTTAGAGTTTTTCTCAACTTCTCGTCTCTCTGCCTTTTAAATTTCAATTCATTTTATGTGTGTGGGTGTTTTGTCTGCATGTACATCTGTGTACCACTTGTGCTGGGTGCATATATAAGTCAGGAGGCATTGGATCCCATGGAGTTAAAGATGTTCTGAGTTACCATGTGGGTGCTAGGAATTGAACCCTGTCCTTTGGAAAAGCAGCGCTTTTAACTGCTGAGCCATCTCCCCAGAATACCCTCCCTTTCCTCTGTCTTACTATGCATTTTATATTTCTCTTTTAAGACTCATAATTTCTTATACACTGCTCTGTAAAATATTTGACTTTGTATAAACATTGTCATACCCTATCCTGGTAGATTATTTGTTTAAATAGGTACTGCCGGCAAAATGGTAATCTTTCTTTGTTTTTTTTTTCAGAGTGATGGTGAAGATCTCAATTACATCATTGCATTTTTCCTTGGAACAGCAGCCTGCCTTTACCAGGTAGGTTTTCTCCCATTTGTAAACAACACTCTCTCATTATTGTTTGTTTCAGGTGTTTCGTCTAATAACTGTCCTTACATTTAAAATACATGAAAATGGTTCTTGACTTATTTGCCTCTTTTAATTTGAGCCTCGGTCACCTTTGTAACACAGACTTCTATCTGAGTGGACAGAGGTTCCCAGTGGATTTACCCTTAACCCTTTCTCTGTGCTGGGGCTTCAGGAGAGCCATGCTATGGTTCCTACAACTGCAAGGCTGCTTCTAGATTTTCTAGTGAGAATTATTGAGCATTCAGGTAGAGGATTTTGTGTTCTGGAGAAAGCCTTGAATAGATAGGGAATGATGCAGCAAAAGTAACATTTTAGGATTTTTAAGTTAGTAGAGATGAATAGGACAGATTGTGAGAACATAGAGGTGGGCAGTTTAGGAAACCAGTTTGAGAGGATTTTAGTAATTCAGATGAAAAAACAAAGGGAAAAACTGTGACAGTGACAGTAAGATAGTGAAATATTGTCACTGAGAAGGGAGACCAACCAGCACTTAAACAGAGTGTACAGGAGACTCAAGGAGGGGGGCAGGTTCTGCTCCTGGCTGATGGGAAGACTGGTCAGGGGAGGGATGGGAGGAATGACCATGCTAGTAACCCAAACTTAGAGAAGATTTGATTTGAACATAAGGAACAAACAGGGACCCTTGACCTAACTTTTGTTAAGTGATGTGTTCCTCCGGCTTATATAGGAAAGAAGAATGAAAAAGCTAGCAAGATATAAAGCTCTATATATTCCTAAGATCACCCAAAATTCTGTAGAACTCTTTAGGGAAATACTTTGATGAATATTTGAACTTTACATAAACATGAACAATTATAAATTTTTAGTTTCAGTGGCTTCACTTTTTAGAATCTTTAAATTTCTTAATGTTATCTGTAGAAGTCTATTAAATTTGACAGATTTCATTAGGATAAAGGACATTTCATACAGGTAATGTGAAGTCATGTGTTTGTTAATGGCACAGCATGTTTAATTTTACACAGTGTTCTTTTGTGGGTTTCCCACTTTAATCCCCATTCCCCATCATACAAGCTTATTGTTTCATTTGTGAAAACAAGAACAGAAGCACTCAGTACTGTCCAGAAAGGGAGGAGTCATAGCTAATGTTTCAGAATTTAGATCCCAGGTTCATCCCCCATATCATGCTACCTCTACCCTAACCACGTCAATACTGTGGTAATATATACACTCCTAATTCATACATTTTTATGATATTATAGCTATAATTTTGTAACTTCTATCTCATGATTTTTAACGTGAATGGTGTCTCATGAATGGTAATTCTTATAAAGGTAAAGCTTTGGTTGCTTTGCTTTACATAGGTAATGTTCAGTACCTAATCGTATTGGCAGAGTTACTGACTCCTTGTGTTTTACTAAGGCCTTGCTCTCATTGTACCATTAAATCATCACAAGAATGCCCCACACTGGTCCTTTTATCAGCACCATGTTTGTCACCGAGGTCTACACCATTCTTACAGCTAGTTAGTGATGTGGAGCTTTATCTGTGTTACTCCACAACATGTTCTTGATAGCCAGGCACACCTCTTACATCACCCAGAACAGACTACAGTAGTCGGAAGAGCTGCTTAATGGCAGAGTAGTGTCACCCAGGTATCACTTGAGAGAAGTGAGTAAATTCATGCTTTAAGAAAGGAGACTGTAAAATCCACAGCTTCAGAATGGCTACTCTAAGTGTATACAACTTCACTGAGATGACAGAATTTGGGTCTGGTTACTATTGGTGTGTGATGTGTACTTTATTTGCAAGTTTTATTAATAATAAAGTTTTAAAAAATTAAAAATGGTAAGCAGACCAGTTTCCTGCATATATATTAAGCAGCCTCCCACTTTCCAAAAATGCTGAGCAGAGTAGTGACTATTTTTTGCAGTTACATTTTACTATTTAATTGCTGTGTTTCCAGTTGTCAGGGTATGTTTTAATGTGTTAGGTCAGATCTCTTAAGTTCACTACTACAGTCCTGGTTGCCATTTTCTTCAGGATGCCAGAGCTGATAAATACCCAGAGCTCAGCCAGGAAGGATTACTCTTGATACCGAGAACTAGAGTCAGCAGAAACACAATAGTCTATTTCATTTCTAAACTTTAAGAATTATTCTTTTAAAACTGCTAAACTTACAGAAAAATTAAAAGACTGGTATATGCAGAATCACCGATTGCTAACATTTTATAACACTTCCTTCATCTCTCTCTCTATGTATGTATGTATGTATGTATGTATGTATGTATGTATGTATGTATGTATGTGTAATTGTATGTATACATACATACATGGGTGAACATACAGTTTGCCTGGAGATGTTTATGGAGTAAGCTTCAGGGGCCAGAGAGATGTCTAAATAGGTAAAAGTGCTTGCCACACAAGACTGACAACCTGTTTGATCCCTGGATTCCATGTAAAAGTAGAGAATATCAACTCCACAAAATTGTCCTTTGATGCCCACACATGCTCTGTGGCATGGTATGTTCTGGTGCCTATCCTGACACAATAAAAATAAAGTTTAAACAGAACCTGCTAAAATTAAAAAGAGTAATCCTGCTTAAAACAAGTAAGAAGAAAAGAACTAACTCCTGAAACATTATCCTCTAAATTCACATGTGGGGTGTCCACACTCATACACACAAACATGTGTGCACAAGGAATAAATAGTTAAAACAAATGGGAGCAGTAAGATGATCAGAATTCAGTCCCTCAAGTCCACCTAAAAGTAAGAGAGAACTGGCTCCAAAAACTGCCCTCTAACCTTCACACATGCCATGACACGTGTATGCCCACTTTTATTCACAGATATTTTACACACAATAATAAATAAAGCTTCTGATAAATGTAAATATATATGAATATATGCACATTTGTCTTTCTTGCTAAAGTCTTTTAGGACAATTGTAGAGTTATATGGAATAATAGGAGAAATCCTGTAAATTCTTTTTACCTGACTTTCCTTGTGGTACCATCCTGAAAACCATAATACAATATCATAAGTGCTGTGTTGATATTGATACAATCAAGTGTATTAGCCCTCTGTAGTAGCCCCACATTTTGGTGCCAATCTGTAGTGACCCATCTTTGTGGAACTTCATTTGGGTCCAGCTGACTTGCCTGGTTTGTACCTGAGAGGGGGAGTGAGAAGCAGCAGGTAAAGATGCTAAGGAAAAGATAGACACAGGATAGAATCAGGAGGGCAATCCAGTGAATATCAAACACACCAAGTTTATTCTTCAGCATTCTTATATACCCAAACCAAAAAAGGGGGAAATGGCAAAAGATTTCTTTATCATGATACAAGGAAGAAACAGATTTTCTTCCTTAATTCTCCAAACATTTGGTAACCACACCTTAGACTACATTTTTTGTTTGGCCTTAGGGGTTAAGAGTAACCATACCTCAGACCAAGTCTCTTGTTATTTAGATAAGACATCCACGACCAAGACCAAACATCATACAGTAGCCATGCCTTAGACCTTTAGGTCTTATGATTTTAACCTTGGAAGAGTAAGGATAGTTTTGAACTCTCTGACCTTAAGCCAAGATGAAGCAGAGCCGTCTCTCTGGGCCCCAACAGTCAAGATAGAGACTCTTCCTGTCACCAAAAGGATGCGTCATGTTTCCTTCTATGTTACACAAATGGAACCATGCAGTACCTATGAATCAGTTAAGGCTTTACCAAACTTACATAGGCCAGGAGGAGGCTTAAACAATTGGTGTTTATTTCTCACAGTCCCAGAGGCTAGGATGTCCAAAGCCAAGGTGTTGATAGGTACACTTCTTCCTGGCCTGGAGAAGCCTGCCTTCTGGCTATGTCTTTACATAGCAGAAAAATGTTAGTCTCTCTCTTTTAAGTCTACTAATCCATTATAGGTGTGCCACCCTTTATCTCGTCTAGACCTAGCAACTTCCTAAAGGTCTACTTTCTAATATCCCCACAGTGGATAAAGTGTTAAACCTAACCTTTTGTGATTGTTCTTTTACTCAGGGTAATTCTCTAGTGATTCATCCAAGCTGTTACATAGTTGATGTTTTTTTTGAGACAGGGCTTCACTGTATAGCCCAAGCTAAGTTTAAACTCTGTCCTCCTGCCTCAGCCTCATGTTAGGGTTGCAGGCATGTATCACCATGCCTGGCTTCATGCAGAGGCCTTTGTGTGGCTATGTCTTCATTAATTTGGGATACATATCCAGAAGTACAGTTCTTGGCTCAAGTGGTAACTGCATGCTCATCTTTAATAGAAAACCATTTTCCAGAGCGCTGTACATTCTTGCGCTTTCTCTGTAGCTTCCCTATTTGGCACTTTGTTTTAGTTTATCCACTATAGTGGTATTTCATCATGGTTTTTACTTTGGAGTCCCTTAATGGTTAGTGATGTTTACCATTGCTTCATGTGCTTATTTTTCATCTGTGTATCCTCTTCAGTGAAATATCTGTTCCTATCTCTTGCCTGTTTTCTGATTGGACTGTTTATTTTTTACTTTTGGGGGTTACTTTTTTAAAGAGAGTTTTTAAAAAAGTATGTTCTAGATAGAAGCCTTGTCACATATGTGTCTTTTTTTCTCCATTTTTTATTTAAATTAGAAACAAGATTGTTTTACATATCAATCTCAATTCCCTCCTCCCCTGCCTGCCCCAACTAACACCTACCTATCCCATACCCTTTCTGCTCCCCAGGGAGGGTGAGGCCTTCCATAGGGGTCTTCAGAGTCTGTCATGTCCTTTGGGATAGGGCCTAGGCCCTCCCCATGTGTCTAGGCTCAGGAAGTACCCCTCTATGTGGAATGGGCTCCCAAAGTCCATTCCTTGCTATCCTTTTCCAGTAGTTTGTCTTTTTAGCCTCCTAAGTGCTTTTGCAGAATATGCTTTTGATTTTTATAAAGTTAATTTAATGATTTTTTTCATGGCTCATGTGCTAACATTTTATAACACTTCCTTAATCTCTGTGTAGATGGGTGAACATGCACAAAGATGGCTAAGCCAGTCCTGAAGATTTCTGTTTTTTTCTAAGTTTCATAGCTTTATGATTTATATATAAGTTCAGGATTTTTTGTTATGTTTTATTTGTGATATGAGATGCAAGTTGATGTTTCTTTCTTTAATTGTTTATACATGACCAAGTGCTCCAGCATCATTTCTTTATCTGACTGTTTTTTTCCACTGAATTGCTTTTGCACATTTATACAAACTTAGTTGGGTGTACTTGTGTGAGACTCTTTCTGGGTTCTGAATTATGTTCTTTTGATCTATGATTTCTTCCACCACAATCATATAGTCCTTATTACCCTAGCTATATACCATCTGAAATTCGATTCTTTTTTAAAATTTATTATGTATATAGTATTCTGCCTGTATGTATGCCTGCCTGCCTAAAGAGGGCACCAGATCTCATTATTAGGTGGTTGTGCCACCATGTGGTTGCTGGGAATTGAACTCAGGACCTCTGTAAGAGCAGCCAGTGCTCTTAACCTCTGAGCCATCTCTCCAGCCCAAAATTCAATTTTCTTAATAGTTGTAGAATGATTCAAATTTTCTGTTTCAATGGATGAAATTATGGTAGTTTGGGGGTTTTGTGGAAGTGGTCCATTTCTGTAAAGTTGGTAGTCATACCTCAATATTCTTTTGATATCTATAATGGTTATAATGATATTCTTTTCTGATGTTGGTAATTTATATTGTCAGTTTGTGTTTCACTGTTTGAACCAGCTGTTCATTCCATAAGGATTTTTGTTTTGTTTTGTGTTTTTTTTTCCTTCTTCTGTCTTTCTGTTTTCAATTTTATTGATTTCTGCTCTTGTTAGGAGTTGAATTGTGGACTTTTCTAGAGTTTTCATTTCAGTTCTTGTTTTGTCTCATATGTTTAAAGTTATGTGCTTTTTGTTTATACAAATTAGGATTGCCTTGTTATCTTGGCAGTGTGACTCATGTATCATCACTTTTTTGCTTTGAAATATTTTGATATTTATACTATTATAAGTACTCTTGCTTTTTATATTAAAGTGTATGACATATCCTTTTCTGTACTTTTACATTGAGATAATTTTCTGATGGACAGAAAAATTAGGTTTTTTTTTTTGGTTCACTTTGCCAGTCTGTGTCTTTTAGTTGCTGTATGTAAGCCATTTACATGTAATATAGTTATTAATATATTAGGGCTTATTTTTTGTTCTACTTTTAATTTTTTAATTTTCCTTTTCCTATCTTTCTATAGCTTATTTGAATTTTTAAGAATTCCATTTCAGTTTTATCTATAGTATTTAAAAATATCTTATGGATTTAAAATGCTTACTATAGGTAGTACAAAATAGATGCTTGTCACAGTCTTCTGTTGTCAACACTTAATGCTTGGTGAGACGTAGGCACCTTATCTCCTTAGATGTTGTCTTCTTCCCCTATTTATACTACTTTTATTTCTTGCACATACATTCCAGAACACATCATACACTGTTATAATACATCTTGCTTTAACTGTGAAACAAAAACTCAAAAGAAGAAGACCACCTTTCATATTATTTGTATAGTTGGCAACCATGTTGTTTTTACTTTCTCGTATTTCAAGGTTTTTTTCCTTAATTGTTTTCTTTTTGGTTTAGAAAAAATTCTTTAGCTGTGTAATAAGTTTGATCAAGGTGTGTCACCCAGATCTCTGCATTGCAAGACATCTTTTTTCTTTATTGCCTTTGAAAGACTTCAGAATCATCAATTAAATTTTTTAATACAAGAAAAGGTCTTCTTTACAGGAGAATTCCAATTAATACATTTAGAAAGAATGATGGAGATAGAAAGTCACTATTAAATCGCTGTTAAGCAAACACCACTGTAATAACTGATGCTGGCAGAGTCAGCAGTGGGTGGCAGACACTCCCATTAAGGGGTCCAAGTTGACAGCAATGATAAAACATGCTGTCTGGCACCTCTGTGTTGTTCTTGGCAAAATTACATATGCTTAGTTTGATCTTGGAACACTGGACAATCCAAATTGAGGAACATAGCTCCAGCATAACTGATGAATATGTATCAGGTCTGTCAAGGTCATGACTAAGAGCTATTACAGATTGGAGGAGAGTTGACAGCTAAATGCAGTACAAAATCCTGGGTGGGAAAAGGGTCCCTAAAAGGGACACAGAATAAAACTGAACCCATCAGTTAACAGTACTCACTGTGATCATGTCCTGGTGTGAAGACTGATGTGTGGTGATGTAGCAATGACTCCTCCAAGTTAAAAAGTATTTCAAAGGGAACAACTTATGTCTTTAAACTTTTTTCCACAGTGAAAATCACTCTTGTAAAATAAATGCTTTTATTCATTTCACATAGATAGCAAAGGTTTTTGTTTGGTTGGTTTTGTTTTTTAGAGGCAGGCAGGGTCTTACTGTGTAGTCCTGCTATCCTGGAACTTTATAGACCATGCTAACCTTGAACTTACAGATATTCTTCTGCTTCTCAAGTACTGGGACTAAAGGCTTCATTCCTGGTGTATATTCTGTTTAAGTATGGGAAATCTTCACTCATGTAAGAACTAATGTTTGGCAGGAACACCCTTATATCATCCCATTCTAAATTCAGGATGCAGTTCACAGAAGCCCCTGCTTCTTCCAAAGACTTCATGAGCACACACAATTCCTACACTTTCTAGATAATAGATTTTAGCACTTACTGTGGACTTGGCCCTATTCTGGACTTTGGAAAGAAATGAATGAACATCCTTGCCTGTCAGGAACTGTAGATGATGAGCAGAATAAACATGTTTTTAACATGTTCTGGGGAAAAATAAAGGGCAAAGGGGATAGTCCTAGGGCTGCTGGTGGTGCTGAGGATGCTTCCTTTACTGTGCCATTAGAATAGCACTCACTGTCATTTTTGTCCCTTTCTGCTTTATGGTTTATCCTTTTAAGAAACAACTGCTTAAAATTATATGATGGAAATATGCTAATAACATCCCTTCCTCCAGCATAAGCCCGATATAGACAATGGCTTCATTTGTTTCTTTCACAACTGAGAAACAAGACCCAACTCCTGCAGCTCCTCACTGTCCCCTACCCACACCCCATCCCTCACTGTTCGTTGTATCTGAGACTTACTGCTTTCTTTAGTTCTTAGACTTGAGTTGTGGGAAGGTCTGTCTTCCTGAGTTTTCTGTGCTTTCCTGGGTGGGGATGGCACACGAAGCTGAGAGCCCAACAGTTTATCTATCTTGATTTCCTGTCTCCTTGAACAATTTCCCCAGTCTATCTTACACAGGAGTCACCTGGTTATACTTCCATTTAACATATGATGCAAAATGCTTTGCTTCTGAAAAATGAAAAATATAATGGGAAAATCCATTTCCCTTTCAAGCCATGGAACTTCCATGACGGAATATCTATGATAGCTTACATTATTTTGTTCTTTTTGGGCAGTACCTTTGTTTTCTTTTGTGTTTCACTCTGATGTTAGCACGTTTAGTTCTTGTCCTGTAACCTAACTATCTTTCATTTTTATGTTTTGAACAGTGTTATTTACTTGTGTACTACACCAGCTGGCGGAATGTCAAATCATTTTTGACTTTTGGCTTAATCTGTCTGTGCAACATGTATCTCTATGAACTGCGCAACCTCTGGCAGCTTTTCTTTCATGTGACTGTGGGAGCATTTGTTACACTGCAGATCTGGCTGAGGCAAGCCCAAGGCAAGGCTCCTGACCATGATGTCTGACATCTCCCTTCAGATGTATTGCCTTTGCCTTCAGGGGACGAAGGAGAGGACATATATTAACTGACACTGTGATGAAGAAACCAGTTGCCACACACGAGAAGCTGTTTTCTTTCTGTCCCCATCTTCCCTTCTTGTTTTTACAAATCAGCCTGGCATGCCGGTGAGCATGCAGAACCTGCTAGGAAAACCCAAGAAGAACCTTCAGTGGAATATCAGGCTTTTATCACACAGTAGAAGAAGTCCAGCATCACTTGAAGACCTGGCAGTTAACAAAAACCTGGGTGTGGAACATGCTCTGAGGACCAAGCAGGAACTCTACAACCTGAGTTTGCCTTTGTGAGGCATAGACCAATGAAGAAGATGCTGTGGGGGTTGGAAAGTTACAGTCTAAAACAACGACTGTACTAAATACCAGATTGTTTGCACAGTTACAGTACCAAGAGTTTATGAATTCCAGAATGGTGTGAAATTGGTTCCTTTACTTTTCTGTTTCTGCCAGCTTCTAACTCTGGAAATCACCCGATGTGGGAGAAGGCTGAGGTGCACATCTCTAGATGTGTCACAAATCCTGACGAGACAGTGACACATGTTTTCTTCCTAGACCATGTTTGTCATTTATTTTGAAATCACTAAAAATACATGATTCATTTGACTATTGTGGTCTCCCAAACTCTTTATCATTTGGGTACTGTGTCTACTATTATTTGCTTAGTTTTTAAACCTTAAAAATCTTAAAGTATTTAACAAAAAAGGAACCCCTCTTCCAAGTGTAAAATCGGTATCACTTTGCCAACACACAATTAAATGTTATTAAGTTCTTACAAGATACCGATACCTGTCAGGGCTCTAAACCTAAGTGGCACATTCATTGTGATAGTGAGAGGTGTTACCTGGCACCCAAATGAGAGTCCCTCTGTGGAGTAATCAGAGGATAATAGGAAATTGCAAAGGGAATGACATTTTCACTGTGACCCAGCACTATTTAGTTGTGCTTTGCACACAAAACCGTCTTGCTTGTTGCAGACATATGGTACTGAGGGTCAGAAAAGGGACCTTCCCCTTATAGTTCCATTACTTCATGGTTTGAGGAAGTTACTAGTATCCAGAAGCAGTAACACTCTTAAATCTTAGAAAGATGATTTAAGCCACTTTGAGTTCATAATATGGAAGCACAGCTTGATTCTGTTTGCAGAAATCTACATGTCACCTGGTTTGGAAGCCATCATGAGTGATTTGCCTTTGTTTTTAAAGAAAAGATTCCAAACAAAGAATGCATAAGATTCTGGCATTTTATACCATCCCTAAAAACAATGGACTTGATTTGGAATTCCTGTTGGGGCTGTAGTTACTCAGTAGAAGGAAACCAGGTCAAATCACTGACCTGCTTTGTCAGCCTAACCCCTGTGTGGACATTGCAGACTGGGAAATCTTCCTTCCTGGAACCTTCACTGCCCCTCCATCTCAGAAGAATAAGGTAGAAGGAAGGTAGTAAGTGGATTTATGATGTCCATGGTTTAGTTAAAACAAAACACTCTTAAGTCCATCTAGGTCGCTGCTGTAACAAGCTGCATAGTTATCCTGTACCTTCTGAGAGATGCCCCAAGATGCATCACATGGGCCTAAGCCATCAGAAATGGACTGTTTGGCATTTTGTACTTATTGAGCCCTTGGTAAAGTGGTTCAATTTAGGAACGGTTTCTAAGCTAGTGGGTAGAGCAGAAGAGATTTCTTGTAAATAGCCAATTAACCAGGGAGTTTGGGCTTTCTGGTTGTGGTTTTACTACACCTTGGTATTTGATCGATTTCTTACCAATTTGGTTCAGGAGCTACCTCATCATCACTAAGTTGAGTTACAATGTTTATATTTGAATTCATTCAGCAGGGACACTTGAAAATCACCAGTTATTTCTAAAATCCTAACGTGTGTGTGTGTGTGTGTGTGTGTGTGTGTGTGTGTGTGTGTGTGTGTGTGTGTGTGTTTCCTGTCTTTGTTTTCATCAGCTGTTTTGGGTAAGAGTCTATTTGCACCTTAATGTACAGAATGAAACTGCTATAAATAATCTTTTCTGTATACCACTGCCATCCCTGAGAGGGTACATAGCTGCCTGGTGTTTGTCATGGTCCTAGAAGGGACCTCCTGAGTGTCTGAGCTGCAATACAGATAGCTTACAATTGAATCACACATTTACTCCTAAGTGCCCACTCCCTCAGGGTTCTTGTGAGGGGTGTGTGTGTGTATTCGTGTTCATGTTACGTGGCAAGAGATAGAATAATTGGGTCCCCCAATTGCATGTCACATAGCTAAGCAAATGTGCTCTAATTTTGTACCAGGCTCTCTCTACTAGTGTGGGACTAATGAAGGGACTGTATCTATTTGTGGCAACAGTCTTCCCTGGTGTATTTTAATAGATGTATTTTATCTTAATTTAGCCAGTTCTGAAATACTGCCTGTTGATTGTGCCAAGAGCAGACACTCTCTGTCATAATCTGAAAGTATTTGCCTGCTTTATTGGTCTGGGTTTGAAATGTATTCCTACTGAGTCTTTTCCCTGAAAGAACAACATGCCAAGAAAAGCCATTAAATATGGTGTTAACAAAATCTGAAAAGAGAGCGGAGACCAGATGAGTGAAATGCAAAGAAGAGCTAAGCTGCCATTGCTGTGCATAGGGTGTGACAGTGCCTGGAAGCTAGGGTTAGGAGGGAGCAAGGTAGACACTGCTCTGTCAAGATAAAAAGCATGCCTCTGTCCTGATGAATTTGGAGAAAAAAATTCTCACCTGGGGTCCAGAGAAGTGCTAAAGTAATCAGAATTCTTAATTATAGACCATGTTTGCTTAGTGTGTAAGTGATCTATTTATCACAGGCTCTCTCTCTCTCTCTCTCTCTCTCTCTCTCTCTCTCTCTCTCTCTCTGTGTGTGTGTGTGTGTGTGTGTGTGTGTGTCTGTCTGTCTGTCTGTCTGTCTGTCTGTCTAAGGATTTTGTTCCCATAAATCTTGCCTTGAACTAAGAACAAGTACCCACTAAAGCTTGAAAATCCATTTGAGACAAATGGATTATGGAGAACCTTTACCCAGTTTTGTAATTTATAAAGCAAATGTGCTATTCCTGGTTTAACACAGTTATTTTGCATTGTAGGTTTTTTGTTTTGTTTTGTTTTTTCACTGTGAACTGAAGTCTGGAAGAGTACATTTTGGTTAGGCCACGTCAAGAATGTCACTCAGCTATAGCTTTGCCAAGGCTCCTTGGAGGCCAGGGGCTTGGCCTGAGACATTACATCCATGGCACAGACTGAGGGTGAGTCAGGTTGAGCCCTTTGTGCTCCCCAAGTAGCTGACCTCAAATGGATACTTATTTGACTTAAGTAACCTAAGGACACACTGAGCTGCTGGATTTCCAGTGGGGCATGGTGGAGTGTGTGTTTATCATTCTTGTTAACTATTTAACAAGCTACAGTCACTTTGTTAGAGCTGCCATGGAGTGTGTGGTTAAAACACAAATAAATGACTTCAAAAGCATCTACCACTTAGTCCAAAGTGAATACTTATCCTTACCACAAATTATAGGTCACTCTGAGAGCTGCATTCTATGCCTATGGTCAGGGTTTCTTTTTCTGCACTCTAATCCTTTAGAAAGTGGAATACTTCTACCTAGAAATGCTGTGGTAAGTAGAACCTGTTGTTTTGTTTAAGTTGGGTTTGATAATAACCTCACTAAAGATCAGCAAGAGAATCCCCTGCAACCCTAAGGGTTCTGAATGGTTGGTGAGGGCAGGCAGGCAGAATTCAGCAAGTGTCTATATCTGCCACTTCGTGAGAGGCATCTGGTCATGCTCACTGGTGCTCTGGGGCTGCTGGCAGATAACAGCTCTCCTGCTTAAGCACTGGCTATTCCAAGGAAAAGAAGTCCCTGACACTGACTCTTAGGGCATCTTTCAAATAGATTGTCAGGCATATGAAACTCAGCAAATGTTGAAACCCTGTGTGCTTGAAAGCCATATGGTTTGCATCCTGCTTGTTAATAGTGACTGGCATTGACACATGGGTACCCAAGTGCCCTGTGCCTTGGCAGTGCTGATGTGTTAACATTTACCTCTGCACACCCGAGGACTATAGGAAACTCAGAGAAAGGAATTCCTGAAATCAGTACTTGAGCATCACAAATCCTTCCCAGGGTTTCCTTGGCAACTAACAGTATTTTCAGCCCAGTGTCACCCCTGGTTCACATTTGCCCTTTTCTATTGCATCCCACAGTACAGCAATGCAGTTATCACCCAAGTTCATGGAACTCAGGAAGACTCCATCTGAGATTGGGAGGCAGGACTTGTGCCTTCTATTCCTTTGAGGGCTCAGGTACATCCCCAGCTGTCTGGGCCACTTGAATATTTTGTGCCAGTGCTTTGTGTCAAGGCTGGGTTACAAACAACCTTGCCTAAAGGTGAACAAACAATACATTGCCTTTGTACTTTGTGCTCCAGTAATGCTCACTGGTGCCTTTTGTACTTTGTGTGGTGTACCTTAAGGTAGCCTGGGAGCAGGACACACTGCCTCATTTTCATTTAAGAAAGTAGAACTTGGGTCAAGAAAGTCTTTGGATGGTATCATGCCAATCAATGGTGGAATGGAGTTGCTGCTGGGATTCAGATTTTTATTTAGGAGTTGGGGCAAATCTGTCTATGCTACAATGTGTCTCAGAAAGAAAATTCTTGGTGTGTTTAGCAGCATTATAGCAGTAGTAAGAACAGATGAAGCAGATACAGGGGAGAAACAGAATTGTGTGTTCTTCAACATGACTGACTGTGGATGTGACCACATTGCTTTCACAGCAATCATGATGGCATTTTCCTACAGATGAGCTGCCCAAGCTCTAAAGATGTCACATGGCTTGACCACAGCCAGTGTGATCCCTGTAGTGGCCCCAGGACTTTAGCCTAGACTGATTTTGCTAGGAACTAATACTCTTAGCTATCCTATAATTTTAGACCATATTACATGGATACTTGTGCAACTATATTTGTATGCAGGTAATGTGATTTTTAAATAAGAAACAAAGTCAGTGCCAACTCCTGTAGTACAGACCTCCTAAGAGGAATAAAACAGCCGGCTAAAACCCCTGCATTTCTATCCATGACAGGACGGGATGGCTCAATCCCATGGAACTAAAGCAACTGGATTTTAGGTCAAGGGATACGGACTCTAGTAGTTATACTCAACTGTCACTGGTGAGTTACATGCTACAAACATTTACTTTCCTAAGATGCTGTCAAAATATTCTGGCTCTTTGGTTTGGAATAATTTCATGGTATTCTGCTGAGTCCCTAGATCTGAAACAGGAAACATGGAATAGGTTTCTGCACTTTAGGCTGTTTGGATCCAGACTCCCTGGTTCTCTTTTGCTTGTGCTGTGATCTTGCATGTCTCTGAAACTTTTCTGCCTCAGTTTCCTCCTGTGTACAGTGAATAGGGTTGTGATTGTCAAATGAGTGGTTGTAGGTAAAACCCTGAGACCAGTGCTGGTCAGAAAGCCATGGCCACTGTGCCTACGAATGTGATAAATCCTTGTGCAAAGCTCCTTAGAAGCCATCCCTTAGGGGAAGATCCTGTGGAAATGTCTAGCATGAAGTGGTGCCCTGCCCCCGAAGACACGTGGATTTCAGGGCAGAGCACACATCCAAAGAGGGAAGTAAATTGAGGGACCCACACTTGCCCAATACCTGCTGTAGGCCAGGTGCTCTGTGCAGGAAATGTTTGTTATACACCTTAATATCCTGAAGAAGTGATGCAGTGTCACCCTGAAAGAGGTAAGTTATGCCTTTTAGTCCCCTCCTAGTCCCAAAGTACGAGGGTACTGGGGGACCTTGCCTTGTCCAGTGTGGCCTCAACAGGCTTTGCTTTGATTATACTTGTCTGTCTACCTGACAGTCTTGGATGACACCATCCCTAGTGACACCATTCCTAGTGGCCCTGTGAGTCTGCATTGATAGGAAGGTGAGGAGGAGGAGATAGGCAGCCACAGCCTGCAGCCTACAGTTCTGTCAGCTGAAAGGCATTCTTGAAAAGCACAAATATAGCATGGCTATAAAAAGATTAAGATGCACTGCTCTGAAAGCTGTGAGAGCCAGTCGGGAGTGCCACAGTGGCTAACTGACAAAGTTGGGAAGCAAATTTTGCATAACTGGAAAACTAGGCTAAGCAGAGATGCTGACAAACCCAAGACTAGACAGCCTGGCCTGAATTAGAAGTTGGCCAGCAATGAAAGCAGTGATGAAGTTCCCTGTGAGTTCTGGGAAGCATGAAAGGGGTCGTAGGGACCAGTGTGCTGTCACCATGAGCTGGGGTGGCTCTGTCATGCTCACTAGCTCTGTGGAGCTGAGGTGGAGGGCTGGGAGGCTGCCTCCTTGACCTAGGGCCTTCTTTTCTAACCTCCACTTCTGTAGACAGACTTCCTGCTCTGTGACCGCTCCAGCCCGTGGTTTAGAGCTTCAAGGTAGAGTGCCCAGTGGTGCTGTCCTGCACAGCTGCTGCTCAGGACAAAGCAAAGGTCTTTTCTGACTTAGTTTGGAGGTAATCATATTAGAACCCCCACGGCATGATTGCTTTTGCCACACTGCCTCTGCCTGAGCTATAAAGTCAAAATCTTAGCTGAATTGCTGGTGCTATGTGTGGTCTGGTGCACAGATACTTAGAGAATGCCAGAGGGGACCTTGGGGACCTTCCAGGCTGCTGTCCTCACTAGGCAATGTTCTTGTGTGGGATAGAGACCCTGCAGATGAGAAGGAAGGAGAGGCAAGATAGCAAAAAGGCTGTGTGTGTATGTATGTGTGTATCCCCCTCATACAAGCAGAACCCTGGGGCTTTTAGAAAACCTAGAAGGATTTCACATGACCAAATTTAAAATGTGTGTGTGTGTGTGTGTGTGTTTATGCTACAGTGTGTGTATGGAGGTCAGAGAACAACTTGTGGGAATGATTCCACCACATGGGTCCCAGTGATTGAACTCAGGTTATTAAACTTGGTGGCAAGTGCCTTTACCTGCTGAGGCATCTCAGTGCCCCACTCATTAACTTTTGACATTGAGGAGTGACAAGTCCCTTCTGTAGACCTTAACTATGGACAGAGCATCTTGGGCAAGTGGCAAGCTGCTTCTGAACTCTCAGGACCTGCTACAAGCCCCAGCAGAGAGAAAATATTCTCCGAGGTATGCATTCATTCTTTTTAGCATGTCACTTTACTTTAAGATGGTGACACAAAAGCTATGGTTTCCTGGAGTTGTTACTGTTAGCCTTCTCTAGCTCAGGAGCAGTCAGGCTTCTTGGCTCTGCTTCCCAGCGTCTAAGTTTGCCCAGAGTGCATTCAGCATTGCTGTCCGATGCTGGGACGTTCAGGGTCTATTAATTACTGCTGTACAGCTGTTGAATCATTATGCCAATTCACCATGTGAAAAACCTCAGCTTAGCCTTAGAACTCTATGCCTCTCGGGTGACATTTTGCTTTTGGAAATTCATAAATTTATGTGTAACTTTGAAAGTTTTAAAGTAGCATGGCTCCATGACAGACTTGGCTTCATCGTCTTCAATACAGGAAGTCCTTGTAGCTTTCCACCAATTCCTTGCTAACATCATGTTACTCAGCTACAAACAGGGATGGAGTGCTGGGACATGACCGGTATACCAGTGGAATGTTTTCTAATAAGTTCTATGAATCAGCTCCCTAATAGGGATATGCTTTGGAAGAAATGTAGCGCTGAACCTATTCTCTGGGATTTGCTCAGTGGGTGTGATGAATATGGGAAGGACTTCTGAGCTGTCCTTCTGGGTGATCATGTGGTTATGTGTGTGTGTGTGTGCGCGCGTGTTGTCTTGGGCTGCCTGAAGGTCCAGCCACAGCAGGTGGATTTCTTTAGGAATTGGGTTCCCACTTTGACCAATAATAGCCAGGAAGTTTGAGTCTATCTCTCTTTCTGACAGGGTCTCTCTATGTAGTTTTGGCTTGCCCCTAATTCACAGAGATTTACTTGTTCTGGGATTAAAGGCATACATTGACATCGCCCTGCCAATTTACAATTTCTTCATCAGAGGTTGTTTCTTTGTTGTTTTTCAAGACAGGGTTTCTCTGTGTAACAGTTGTGGCTGTCCTGGGACTCTCTGTAGACCAGGCTGGCCTCAAACTCAGAGGCACCTGCCTCTGCCTCCCAAATGTTGGGATTAAAGGCATGTGACACAACTGCCCAGCCAGAGTTTTATTTCTATATGGTGTGCCTCAATATCTTTCCCATGTACATCAGAAACTCTAATGAAGTCTAGGCCTGCCATGCCCAGGACTGTGTGGTCATTGCTGCAGTGAGGGCAGGGAAGTCTTCCTTATAGGTCCCTTCTTGTTACCTGATTCCATTGTCATTTGCCCATACCCCTCTAGAATTATTTCCTGGACCCATCTAATCCTTAATTTGATGGGTACAGCAAATAGGATCTGCTGAAAAGGGTCCCTTTTGGACTCTGACAGCAGTAGACTTGCTCTGAACCTCCTGTTACTTACCAGCTGTGTGTTCTTAGGCAAACAGTACAAGCTTTCTGCACTTCAATTTCTTCCTCAGTGAAATGTGTTGACCAGGATGATTTAGCGAGATGGTATTTGCATGGGAACCATCCCGGTATGCAACACAGCTGTGCAAGTCAGACTAGTTTGCCATCCCTGCACATCTCAACTCCTTCCAATGCTCTGGCTACTCTTTTTGCCACATCCTTCCTGCACCCTGACCCAAGATGAAAACCAGACCAGAACACATTACCAGTGAAAGTGTTTTTAATAGTTAAATTATTTAAATAGACTTTTCAATTTCCATGGGAAATCATAATTGTATCATTTTTTTTTTTGCAAGAGCAGGAATAAAAAGAGTGCACACACCCCTTAGAGGGAACGAAGAGCTAGCACTGCACGCTGTCACCAGTCACTTCTGGAATGGGGAGAAGCCTCCACGAGGCCTTGACCCAAAGGGAGAACACAGTATAAACGCAGCACGCACACTGTACTCTGGTTGGAAGCTAAACAAAAACCTGCCGGCACTGGTAGGATATGTGGAGAGCTAGGAACTTGGGAACAGTTTGAGAGAAGCAGCCCCCTTGTGCTGGAGGTGAGGGCAATGCAGGACTTGAGGGTGGAGTGGCAGTTCTGGGTCCATATTTTGCTTTTGGAGGCTGTGTTCAAACTGGGGAGGGGAGGGTGATGAAGGTGGGCATTAAGGGAACATTGAGCTGGCGCATAGCTGCCACCTCACCTTTACTCCCTCCTGTTAGAGGGGAGAATAATTGCGCCCTGAGAAGCAATGAAAAGATCTGGGCACAGACAATAAGGATGATGTTCAAGTTTATCTGTAATAGAATATCATTTTCCAAGTGTGTTCTTAGAAATTATAAAAATAGTATTTGCTCCTCGGTATGTTTAACTATCCCCTCCCACCAAAAGTAGGCAAAATTTTTGCTAAGGTAGAAGGCAAGGTCATACCTTTTCCCCAAACCCTGGGCCAGCTGAGTAGGCCATATAGGCTGGGTATCCTCTAGCTATAGCCACTACTGAGCTCCCAGGACTCTGTAGGAGCTGCTTCTGAAGGGAGTGTATCACACTGTATCTCTGGGAGTGAAGGGACAGCACTAATAAGTGCAGAATACTTTTGACACTGCCTAGGAGGTGAGCGATACCTTTTGAGCTCTTGTTCTGTTTGCATTTATTTACTTGGGAAGTGGGATGTATGTAGATGGGGGCTAGAAAGAAAGGGGTCTGTGTGTCTTCTATTTAATTGGAATGTGCAGTACCCCAAAAGAACACACACCCCTTCTCTGGCTGTTCCTAGAAAAACCAAAAACTGCCAAGTCTGAAATGAGGGGAACACACCCTGCAGGGATCGGCTCCACAGCATGAATATATACACTGACATATGCACACTACAGAGGAGCAGAAATGCCCTGCTGTGCAAGCTGTTTCCTAATATAGAGAATTTACAAAATATAGAATTTGGTATATTTCTTAGATCTCCAAGGTTTCAATAATACAAAATAAAAAATACAAAAAGACAAGTTGGGGTTCCCACCTCCCTACCCCAGTGGCATCCTCGTTTGCTTGTGTCTCTCTTACACGCATACAACTAGCATAGTCTAAAGAAGGGCACAGAAAACTTGTTTTGTTTTATTTAATAAATATTTTCTTTTGCTCAGAGCCACTGCTCCTTGCTTGGTGTCCTCTTGCCTCCCCCTTGTCAACAGTCCTGTTTCTCTTACAGGGCACTGTCTGTGTGCATGGAGGTGTGGACAGAGGATGGCACAGGCCACACCTCCCCGATTCCTGCCCCCCAAACACCATCAGGGAGCATGGCCTCTCCACAGTGGGAAAGCAGACCCTAGAGATCCCTGGCACCCCCAGGTCAGCTTCGAGCCTGCCTACCTACCCATCATGGCCAAGGCCTCTCCTCAGGCCAGCCACCGTGCGCCATGCTGCACCACCGATGAAGGCTCCAGTGGCACCTCCATCATGCAGCAGCAGCACCTGTCAGGAAACTCAAGGCTCAACTCGAGTCTAGCGGAATCTTCTGCCAAGGGAAACATCTTTGGTCAGCATGGTGCTCGCAGGACGCTGGCACCCTGGGCCTAGGCCAAAGGCCATGCCCACCAGCAAAGGCAGAAGTTGCTTCTGAGTCAAAGTGGAAATTTTACCAGCACAGCTGTGAGACTGGTGCACAAAGAAGCTATTCCATTCCTCTGGAGGCCAGGATGCTGACACCTCTAGCTGGCATCTGCTAACTGAGGGGAGGCCCTCCATTGAGGAAGTAGGTCATCATCTCACCCTTGCCCTTGACCTTGACCACACCCCGGCACTCCAGCTGGTATGTGTTGGCGGCCAGCACCTGGTACATGTCTGTAGTGACCTGAGGAGACACAGGAAGGGAGAGGACAGGTTATCAGTGACCTTATCCATGAACTACTGTGGGCACATCTACTTCTTTGTGACTTCTGTGCACCTACACCATGCTACTGTTTTGACATGAGAATGCGGAGGGCTCATCCATGGAACTCTTAGAAAAAGAGTGGTGGTGGTTGTTTGTCAGCACTGGCTCACATAAGGTGCTACTTGGAGCCTGGGCTGGGGTTCATAAACTGTGTGCCTTCCAGAGGAGCAAACAGACACTGCTGATAGCTGAGGGTAGGACTGTGGGTCTTGCCTAGAAAATGGCTCCATGACAGAACAGAGAGCCACGTCTTGTCTCATTTCATCTCCATAGGAAACGTACATTCCCTGCCTGTGGTTACAGTTAGCCAATGGTAGAGTCTCTGTCTTGGCTCTTCAGACAAAGAGAACTCAGTGGGGCCTCATCAGTTATATTGTCCTGTGGGTGTTAGGGGTAAAGTATGGCTGTGATGCCAGGAAGCTGCCGAGTGAACCCACATAGCAAGACTAAGGTGGGGAACTAGACACTGTTTACCCACACCGACTTTCTCCCTCCTCGGCACAAGAGTGGGAAGTAGGGGAAAGGCATGGCACCTTGGACAAGGCAGACAAACGAGGGACATCCAAACAGTGTAATATAACAAAAACACTTTGAAATGGTATAGTTAGCAGCTGTAGGAACAGGCCAGAGAAGCTGACTTCCCATGGTGCACCAGAACCTTCAGGTGTGTAGAGGTACATCTTGTATCAGAATGGAACAAGAAGACTACAAGTCTGAGAAAAGTGAAGGGACTAAAAAGCTGCAGGCCCAGGGATCACCAACACCAGCTTTCGAAGGATGGAGAAAGGGAAAGTAATTCCCATTTCCCAGGATGCTGGAGCTGTAAAGACACCAGCATCCTCCCCAGGCCTGGAAACCTGCCCCCTACAGCTGTCTGCTCCTCCTGGGTTGGGGAGGACCAGGCTTCCCATTAGCACTCTTACATGCCTGCCCAACTGCTCAGCAGAGGGTTCTGCACAGGCCTAGGGCTCTGTCCAAGGTACTGAAGCTCTGACCCATCCCTGACTGCCACAGCACTCTTGGATCTGAAGAGAAACTGTGAACTGTGTATGGCCTGCAGTGAAAACCTCCTGGCAACTGAGGGCCTTCGTGTGGATGCTATGAGTGGTATCTGGGTTTGCACTCACCTGGATGCGGTCAGGCACCCCAGTGCTGTCCATACGGCTGGCAACATTTACTGTATTGCCCCAGATATCATACTGAGGCTTGCGAGCTCCAATGACCCCAGCCACTACGGGTCCAATGTTGAGCCCTGTGTGGACAGAAATTAGCCATACTTATCAACTTAAGATGCACACATACAGTGCTTGCTAGCATCCATCTCTTGGCACAGTACAGGAGCTGCTGACCCCTGCTGGCCTAAGGCCAAGCTTCATCCCTCAGTCTCGTATTTCTCTGCACAATCCCTTGTTGTTAGCTAAAGAAAGCAGAGATCTATGCACACATCCACTGGCCTTGTCCTTACCTCAACCCTTGCAAGTCCATTGCCATGTGTGCTCTCTTCAAGGTCTCCCGTGGTGTCCAGCATAGCCTTTCTCTTTTTAAACACACTATATTCATATGTCTGTATGGCACATGAATGTGAGAATACACGCAGATGCTAAACGAGGGCATCTCAATACCCTGGAGCAGGGGTTAGGTGATGGGAACCAAACTTGAGCACTTTGGAAGTGCTCTGTAACCACTGAACAGTCTCGCCCAATGCCTTTTCAGCACCAACTCAAAGACCACAGTGAACTCACTCCTCCCTCCCTCCTAAGTCCATTTCCCTGTCCTGTCATGCCGCATTTGGCTTTCTATGGTAGTTAGACTACCTCACAGATCACACTGAAACTCAGTGGCTTGGCCTTTGGAATAGAAGCATCTAATACTGCTGGTAAAGTCTGTCATTCTGGTCCAGTCCAATTGCTGAGACAGACTACACCAAGAGAATACAAAGAACTGTGGGAGGATGAGGTGATTGGAGTTAACACAGACATAGGCTGTGTGTTGGCTACAGCAGCCAGGTCCAATCCACAACACACTGTGCCCAGAGGACCAAGCAAACAGCCTGTTCAGGGATAGCTCAATTCCTGACACTTGGGTCAGAACAAAATATCTCCTGGGGACATTAATGTTCACAATATTGGTTTTTAGTGATGTAATATTTCAGTTTAATGTGCTAATTTTGAGAACTGAAATGCCAGTATTTTTGTGAATTACTGTTACTTAAAAAAATTGACATCTGAATCATTTATGACTTGAGACATGCTCAGGGAGTTGATAATGCGTGAAACTTTTGACCAGAATAAAGATCTGCTCTTTAGAAAGCATTTCCACCTCTACAAACCTCAAGAGAAGGGAGGACTGCCTCCACTATATTCCCTTTGCAAAATGAACCGCTGCTGTGGCATGCTTAGAGCTGCAGCTCTAGAAGTGTGGATGGAGCAGGGGTCTGTGTGAGTGTAAGATGATTTTTCTCTGCACTGTTCTTTCAACTTTTCCTGGCTTAGCCAGGAAAGGGGCTTTCTACCAAGTCGGACAGCCTGAGTCCAATCCCCAGGACCTACATAGCAGGAGAGAACTGATTCTTGGAAGTTGTTCTTTGATCTCCACATGCACACACACTCTTAAAGCCATCCCACAAGACATTTTCCGAAGATGGAGTCCAAAGGTATAACTCAGAGCATTTGTCTAAAAAAAAAAAAAATGTGAGGCCCTGGGTTTACTTTTCAGTACTGGAGACAAATATACAGTCAATTGAAGATACACATCACACCCTCTTTAGTGCCTGCCCTACTGTGTGGACTACAGAACTTTCTGAGTATCCACTTGGCTCACTCTGAGAACTCGGCAGTAATCGACCAACTTGCTTTAAGAGTCTCTGCCTTAGGGGCTGTAGAGAGAAAAAGCACTGGCTGCTCTTCCGGAGGACCTGAGTTCAATTCCCAGTATCTACATAGTAGTTCACACCCATTTGTAACTCCAGTTCAAGGGGATCTGACATCCTCTTTTAGATTGTGCAGGCACCAAGCACATACTTGGTGCACAAACATACTGTGACAAGACCCATACACACAAGAGATACTTATGATTATGCTGCTTTAAAGGGCTAAAACATGCCAGAGATGATAGCTCACATCTATAATCCCAATACTTGGGAGGTTGAGGTAGGAAGGCTGCCAAGAATTCCACTTTTGCTATCAGTATATGTTCACTATATGTAGTTTATAAATTTGTAAATATGCTTGTAACATGCATGTAGCGAGTATTTGGTTTGTCTGCTTTTCATTTTTACCGAATAAGACTGACCTTCTACCACTAGACAGACTTGGATATAGGCTGGAGCATGGGAGAGCCCACAAAGCCCTCCCCATGCCCCAGGCTCCTCACCGATCTTCATCTGGAAGTTGTTGAAGGAGTGCTCATTGATGTACTTCATCTGGTCCATCAGCTTCATGGCAAAGTCTGCAAGAGCTTTGATGTGGGTCTTGCCTGCCTTGTCATAGGTAGAATCGTTGAGGCCAGAGGCAGCCATGTAGGTGCTACCTATGGTCTTGATCTTTTCCAGCTGCCTGAACCGATCCTCACTGATGATCTAGACAGAAGGGGATCAGACCTGAGTCACCTCTCCTGCTGGGGCATTGAGGTTCACAGGAAGGAGGGGTAGGTAGAAGGAAACACAGAAGCCTGGGTTTGCAAGTCCCCCTCCTCACACAGCCAGGGCATCAATTCAGAGTGAGGCACCTGAAGCTCCGTGGAAGAGCTGGGCCTCCACACTGCTCCACTAGACAGGGCCTGGGGCCTGCATACCTATACCCACACCAAGAGCCCTGGAGGACAAGGTCACTGCTACCAGGGTCTCATGTCCCTTACCCATGGAAATCTTCCCAACTTTACCTAGTGAGTCGCCTTTTCTATTCCCAGGCTTCTGGAAGCCTTAGCAGATACCTTCACCTAACTAATCACTTGAGTGTCCTAGGGCAGTAGACCTTCAAGGACTACATATTCATCCCTCTGGATTGTACCCTACTGCTGACATGATGGAACCCTCCCTGTTGGCCTGCACACAGTGGGTGCTCAGCAAAGGTTTAAGAAATAAATGAAACAATGGCTTGTTTTCCTGCCTGCCTTCTTCCTTTGCCCAGGTCCCTCCTGCTCTCAAAGCTCTTGACAAATACTGGGACATCTCTGCCTTGGTGTCACGATGGCTCTAGTTCAAAGAGCTGGGCAGAAACCCCAGCTCCCACACATCAACATAGTGACTTTAGGCAGGACACTTAAAAGGTGTGAGGCCTAAGTTGTCTCATTGCAATTTGTCCCAGGAGCAGGAACGTAGCCAGGCTCCTGCCATCAGAGCCTCTGCCAGATGGAGAAAGGGGACAGCAGGGACATGTCGGGGCCCAGGAGCACCTCATCAAAGTCTGCGATGATCTCATTGAGCAGCCTCAGGCACTCGACGCCCTCGTTGTTGGCCTCTAGCTCCACATAGAATTCAGAGAAGTTGGCGATCGAGGCGAACATGACAGCCACGCACTCGCAGGACTGGTAGTAGAGCTCATCATTGCGCCGCTCTCGGGCCAGGAAGTGGGCAGCCACGTCCTTGGGCAGAATGTTGTGCAGCAGTCGTCTGTTGTAGGCCTGCAGCTCCTCCATCTCCTCTTTCTCCTCTGTGGCCTGGGGACAGATGACCCAGTGAGAGGGGACAGGAATGGCCCCACAATACTCAGGGTGCCAACAAGTGGGTGCAGGAAGGCCTCCTCTCACAGCAGCCCTGCTTCCACATGTTCTCCAAACGGCATGCCCGACCATGGGAAGAGACAGGAGTGGCTGACAATCCCACTGCCTCTGGCAAACAAAACACATGGAGGAAGGCAACAAAGAGAGAGCTCAGGCCTCCCCAAGACTGGAACTGGCAACTGGGGAGAGCAGTGATCCAAATCCACACCCCAAACAACCCTCCACCACACCCTAACCCTGCATTTTCTGAAGATTAGAAAATGCAATCAGAAAAGCAGCTTGCCAGAACATCTCTACTGGACTGGTCCCTCAGGAACCTGGCCCAAGTCCTGCCCATATCTGCTTCCCATTAGAGGAGACTTGTTTTGGAGCCAGCCAAGGCCAGCAGGCCAGGGGGAATTATGTCAGCCATGGTGGGAAGGGGACATCACCTCACTAACTGTGGTTCCCCCAAGTTTAGGTCCTGGGTCTGCACAGACAGTTTGTGACCACTCATCTTCCAGGGCAGAGATCATGCATGAAGGTAATGCTGGCTCGTATGAGGCGGAAGTAGGCAGGCAGTTACACACAGAGGTGTGGTAAGGAGTGACCAGAGTGGCACACCAGGGATCACAGAGTGGAGTCAGCTGGATCCTCCACCCTGATGGCAGACAAAACGGTCCCCTTCCTGGGAGTGGCTATGTGGGCTGGCAGGCTGAGAAAGTCTCAATAGCAGGGAGCCACCCAGTATCTCTGGGCTTTCCACCCTCCAATACAGCTGTATCTTAGGGCCCTGCTCTTCCCTGTGGACAGTGGCTGTCCAAGAAAAGGATCTAGCACCTCTTCCCAAGGCTACAGGACCTGAAGCCAGAGAGCATGGAGAGTCCCAAAGCAGAAGGCCTGGGAACCTCAGGTAAGAGGATCTCATCTGCACAGCTGGGTGACTTTTAGAACCACTGGAATGGTGGCTGGGAGAACTCGGGCTATACCAAGACGAGACCCAGGGACCTCTGAGCCCCTCCATCCCTACTTCTACCACCCTGCGCTGCTGGGTAAGTCCAATGGTGTGAGCCAATTTCCTGCCTAGTCTTTAGCCTGGTGACTTAATGTGCCTATGAGATGGACACTTGGACCACGTTTCTCCCTATGAACAGCAGCCTCTGAGCCAGTTCTTGGTACATGCTTTCCTATCAGGGCTGGAGACAGGTGCAAAGGGCGGCGAAAGGGTAGAGAGTGACAGCCACTTCTTCCTTGCAAGGTCTGCTGCTTGCATGTTTCTGTTGTCATTTGCTGGCTGCTGTCCTCCCAGCTCCCCAAAGGCCAGAAGAAGAGGAGAAAGAGAGACCCACTGGCATCATAAGCCTGCTGGTCAACTTCAGAGGAAAGAAGCAGACATAGGCTGGTGACAGGGACAAGCCACTCTACTCACACAAGCAGGGGACACTGGAGTCAATGCCCTCCATCCCATTGCATAGCCAAGTGGCCACTCTGTGGAGGTAGAGAGGCAGAATACAAGGGAGCAGAAGAACTGAAGGGAAGGACAGAAAAGGGAGCTTGAGGGGAGGGGGGGGACTATTACTACCAAGTTCATCAGTCACTAGGAAAGATGGGGGGTGGAGTTTCTTGCTGCCAGGGTAGCACTGGCAAGCAGGGTGGGGAGGCCCGGAAGAAGCCAGAGGCACAAGATCAGAGAGGGGTTCTGGAAGGAGACCATGATCTGAAAACTATAAGCAACTGAAGTGCTGTACACTCATGAGTATCTATGCATGCAGAGGTTCTCTGTCTCCACACCCAGATACACATGTGCTAGCCGTGTCCTTAGAGGACTGGGTGAGCCACTGAGCGCTCATCTAAACATGATTCTTCACTAGGAAGAGTCAAATCCTTGGAGGGGGTCACTGAGTCCTGGCCTGAATCCAGGAAAATACCCACAAAGCTGATATATTTTGCTGTGCCAGGAAGGAAGGGAATGCTCAAATAATGGTGGAGATGTGTCCAGTGGCAGTCACCGGCTTGAAGAAATGAGCACTAGCCAAAGCTACAGTGATGGGAGCATGAAAATAAATAGCAAGGGGCAGATCAGAACCCATGGGCTTAAGGAACTGTGAACTGGTGACAATGTCGATGAGTAGATGAAGAAGCAGATTAATGGCCAGGGATGACTCCTTATAGTACAAACGCCACCTGAAAAGAAGGAAGGACACACACAGAGCATCATAGCTGGCATCTCTCTGTTGCAGGTGAGAGGGCAGTTTGAGAACAGATCCTGTTATGTAGCGCTGGCCCATGTGGGACTTGCTTATGGACCAAGCTGGCCTAACACCTGCAGCAATCTTCCTGTCTCTGCCTACTGGGATTACAGGCAAGTGGGAGGGGCTGGAATCAAAGATCTAGGCCGCTGGCTTGGAAGCCATCTTTCTCTGGTAAGCTTTCTTAGGTGCCTCCTCCTGGCCCTAAGATGGCCCATCAGATAACAAGGTATAAGGGCTGTCACTAGCAAGCTGAGCCCTCACCTGACCTCTAGGTATCCCTTCCTCCAGGTGAACACAACCCCGGGGCAGGAAGCACACAACCTGGAGAGCCGAGCACTGGCTACTGTCCTGGGGTGGGGAAGGTACAAGGAAGCCAGCAAGGGTCAGAACTCTAGTCCCTGATCACCCACCACCCTGGCCTGTGCTACCAAGACGGGCTTCCCGCCACAGCTTCTGACACTCCTGGGTCCCTTCCCCTCTGGAGTAGTAGTCTTCATGCTCCTCTATCCACACCTGGCCAGGCTCTTCCTAGGCCCCACCCCTCTAGCCACTTCCTCTCCCTCCTAGGCCCCACCCCTCTAGTCACTTCCTCTCCCTCCTAGGCCCCACCCCTCTAGTCACTTCCTCTCCCTCCTAGGCCCCTTTGCGACCCATCCAAGCTCAGCCTGCCACACCTGCCTGCACTTCAGGCTGGTGACACACAGGAAGCGTGAGACAGTGCTTTGGACCCCAGTGTAGAGTCTGGACACTGTCCAGCTGGGGTGTATCTGCAACACTTCAGGGTTCTGTCTCCTGGCCCCCAGAGAGCAGGGAGCACACCAGCCAGCACAGGACCACGGTCAGACAGAATGAAGCCCAAACAGGATACCAAGTTCCAGGGAGTACAGTGAGGCCAGCTGCTTCCCCATGCAGCCCTGGCCCGGGGCCACCCACCTGCAGTTTCCACAGGAAGTCAAGGCGAGCAGTGGACTCCACCTGCTGGGCATGCAGATACAGAGCCAGCACGAAGACAGAGATGACGATCGGTGTCACCACCTTCAGCGCCACCTTGGTCGCATGCTCAGGGCTGTCAACGAGAGGTAAAGCAGGTTTGAGCTCACCCTGGTAATTCAGGGGGCTCTGGAGGTCTTCCAGCCTTCTTCCTCCCACTACAGCTCCCCTACCCTCCCCCCTCCTGTGCAGGTTGCCTGAGGCACCTCCCTCAGGAAGCCTTCCAGCAACGGGGGCAGTGGTTTCTCCTGCTCTGGCGCCTTATATTCTTGTCATTGGGTGAGCCCCTCTGATCACCTCAAGTAACAAACTCAGCTCTCCCACAGAGCAGCAGTGGTAGGGCAGGGTCAAGGGAACCGGGCCAGCCTAATGACCCTGTCTCCAGGCACTGTAATCTTATCCTCATCTGTAAAATGGGGTGATGCCCCCATTCCCAGACTTTGGTAAGGAGAAAGCTGCTGTACAGTGTGCTCCTCAAGGCACCTGGCATAGAGTAGGCCTCCCCAAGTGGAGGCTATCACTGTATAGCCATGTCCCTGTTCATCTGATGCATGCACATAGAAGGCTCTCATTCCAAGCCTGCTCCATGTAAAGCACAAAGCCCAAATCCAGAATGGGGGGACTGACTCCTGCCCAATCCTCCTAGATGCAGAACCTGCCTGAGAGCCCGCACTTGGTCTATACCGGGAGGGAAGCAGGCTCCACCTCAGCTCTATGACTAGAGAATTGAGCTCAGGGCTTCTGAGTGGAGTCTAAAAGCTTTAAAGCAATCCTTGGGGGATCATCTTAGGCCAGATGAAACTGCCACAGAGCCTTTAGGGCACCTCCCAATGTGGAAATCAAAACAGTCTAGGAATGAATGGCCTGAGTACATGCCCTGCTGCCCATGGACCGAGGGCCTCCTTGCCTCCTCCAGCTACCTCCTTCACTGTGCCCTGTCTCAAGGCCCCTCCTACCCGAGAAGGGTGACTACCCATGAATTTTCTTTGCCAGGGGAAGATGGGGCCCTATCACAGAAGGGTGTCACTCACCACTGGGAAGTCCCGTTGTTGCTGAAGTCTCTGTGAAGAAAAGTTGAGGAGACTGCTCAGCCTCCAGGCCCTCCTGACCCCTAGCTGTGTCCCTAAAGCTCTGTTCTGGCGCCCTAGTAACAACTGTGCTTGGCCCTCCTCATCCAAGGGCACTCTGAGCAGTAAGGCTTACAAGGAAGCACACCTTAGCTAGCATCTGCTCACCAAGGCTGCGCAGTTCTTACCTGAGACCCTATCTGTCCCCCTCCCATATCCACCTGTCCACCTGTCTGTCTCAGCCCCATGCTGCCATCTGGAGGGAGTGGAGGGAACCCTGCACCTGCACCATCCCAGATAGCAACTGCTGGCCACATGGAGCCACTAGGCCTTGAAACAAGGGGAGAGCAAGTTAAAGGAGGCTGTGCATATCAAAAATACTCTAAATATATTGGGGGAAAGGTAAAATAGTTTTCTAATAATTAACAATTGATTATAGCTTTAAAACATCATATTTTGGACATAGTGACTACATTAAATTGCTATTAAGATTAGTTTTACCTTTGGTTTGAGACATTGCTCAGTGGTAGAACACTTGTCTACCACTTGTCTACCACACAAGGTTCAATTCCCAGCACAATAATAAAAAGCTACCATACTTTTTTGCCTTTTAAATTACAGCTCCTGGGAAAAAATTTAAATTACATACATGGCTTGCACTGCCTGGAGGCAAACTAGGGACATTCGACAGTAAAGGCCCCCACTGTCTACTTCTACCACCAACAGAGGGAGAGAAGAGCCTAGGACAGGGAGGGGAGGAAAATAAAAAGAAGCCAATATTCTGGGTGTTGACTCCTAATCAGGTGGTGGCAGAAGGATTAGGTGTTCACAGCTAGCTTCAAGTACCCATTCCTGATGGCAGTGTCTTCCTGTCATCTTGCCCACACAGCCACCAGGAGTTCTTGTTTGACTCAATTTTCTCATGTATTGTGCTTGTCGCAAGACAAGGACACTTCTGTTGGATTACCTGTTCCATCCTGCCCCTCCCTGCCTGGCTTGGGATCTGCTCATCACAGCCCTCAATAATGAAGGAATAGCTGAGTAGATGAATGAAGAATCCCTTGCCTTCCTCAGCCCCAGTAGAAGTTGGCCCTGCCCCCATGCCTGAGGTGAGCACTGACTAGCCAACTAGAGATAGAAAGGGAGTAGAGCCTGGTCACCTCTGGTGTCCCCAACATGGGAAGGGAGGAAGGGACAACACAAGACCCTATGACCCTGCATGCTTTACTCCAGTAACCAGGCCTGGAAGAGAAGGAAGGCACTTTCCTTGCAGGTTCCCTGTGCTGTCAGGACCCAGGCTCCCGCCATCAGTGCCCCCCTGGACTCTCCCTAGATCCAGTCGAGGAGCAAAGAAGATAGAGCATACATGGCATTGGCGGTGACCAGGAGATCAGCGTTGTCAAAGAGTGTGACACCGGGCACCTCAACGATGAGCACATAGATGAGCTCGATGGCCAGCATGAGCACCAGCTTCCCGATGCAGCTGATCTGTAGGAACACGGAGCAGGCCAGCAGGCTGAGCAGCACACTGTAGGTGAAGTACTGCAGAGAGAGGGCACATCAGATCCCAGCCCTGCCCCAGTCCTTAACTGCCCCCCCCCACCTGACCTGGGGGCAGGGCTAGGAGTGGGAGCATTGTTTGTGAATGTTCCTGCTGATGGAAACCAGCCGGCAGGTGAGGAAATGTCAAGAGCTTGTCTAGGAAACTGGAGATGGGCTCCAGAGTGAAGTGGACCCAGAAGGTGGTACAGGTCAACTGTCAACCAGTCAGCAGGTCACTGGCATAGCTCCAAGCTCAGGCTGACCTGACTCATCCTCTCTGAGCCCCAGTTTCCCCACCAGCAAAGCTCCTGCTCCTGGACACTGATGGTGCTATGCCTGGCACCAGCAGCAACTGCAGGGATCAAGGGCCCTGCCCTGAGCTGTGGCTCTGACATATACAGTTCTAAAGTCTGCAAGTGCTTTCAGAACTCACCCAGCTGAGGGGACACCAGAACTGGCCCACCTAAGGATGTGACAGTAAGTGCCATCCTCATTCCACCTCCTGTGACTGCAGATACAGCACTGTTTTGCCATCATATTCTGCCCAGACTCCTGTGTGGCCATGTGTGAGACAACCTCCCAAAGTCTGAGAGCTTCTGCAGCCCAAATATTGAGGCTTCCCAAGAGCACCAGAGCCTTGCACTATGACCATGGAGCCTATGTCCTTTGCTGGCTGAGGGGCAGAGCCAGCCGATCTCAGGAGCCCTCATCTATCTTTCATCTCCTAGTGATAGTGCAGCATCTATCTATCTTTGGTTCTTTACATTTCTGAGTTTTCTCCACTTTTACTGTTTCCACAATGTCTCTGCCTCTGAGCTACAGCAAGTAATAGTGACAAGCATTGGGCAGTCCCGGGCTTTCAAGAGACAACTGAGGTACTACTGTAAAGGCGGTCCCTGATGATTAGATGGGCTATAGAGCAGCCTAAAGTCATGGCCAGTATTAGAGAGGAAAAAGCAGAAGAGCGTGCAGATGATCAATTATCAGGGTCCCAGCTACCCATCCTGGAGAGGAAAGGCCCTTACCACCCAGCCAGTACCCAGTACAGGGTAAGCAATGCCTACACCTCAGCTATTCTGTGAACACTGTCTTTGTAATAAGGGGGCTGCTGGGGTCTGGAAGGGACTGGGAGAAGGTGCCTTTGTGGCTACAACCTTGCCAGGGCTGTGGGGCAAAGTGGGGAAGGACAGAACGTCTACCTCTGCTGCCGTCCCCAGACCCTGTCCCCCATCTCTCGAACCTCTGGGAAGTTGCAGTTGGGCTGGAGGCTACCACAGAAGCCCTGCTCGTCACCCAGGCTGTAGTTGAAGGCCGACTCCATCACATGACATGCGTTGACTTGGTTCACCGTGATGTTGTGCTCCTCCGCCAGGCAGCCCACTAGGTTCTTAGAGTTGCACATGAACTAGGGTGGGGGAGAGGGTATATCAAGGCGGGTCAGCCCCTGCAAGTCAGGCTAGGGAGGCCCATCCCACAGGACGGTGGGTAGTACCAGACCTCCCTGTCTCAGGAGCAGTGCTATACACATTAGGAACAAAAGACACCTGACGAAAGCCTTGCTCTGGCTACAGACATGGCACACCCATGCACCTTCCCAAGGCAGGTGCTTTGTAATCTGTGTTGGCAACATCCCGTGTGTTCCTTCTAGATTGAAAACAAGGGACTGAAAGCATGTGTGAGATGCTAAAGAGTCAAATTAGACCCCAGACCAAGGTGGGACCTTAACTCCAGGGAAATGCTCCCCAGTTATGCTGGGGCCCCACTGGTTTAAACCCACAGAGCTAGAGAGGCACCTGGAGGCTATGGAGGTACCCACCATGTTGACAAAAGCTGAGAGGAACACCAGGGTGATGGTGAACACCCCAACCAGGGTGCTGTTTGTCTTGGATCGTACAATCTTCCTGGAGAGTGTCTGCAGGGGAGTGGGGAAGAGCTGGGGCAGGAAGGGAGGGAGACACAAAGCAGAATTCAGTCAAGACCCTTCAGATAGCCATGGAGCTCCAGGACACACCCAGGCCCTGGCATAGCTCCCCAGGCTTTCCTAAGTCACACAGCCCCCGCCCCTCCAGGGCTGTGTAGCTCCAGCCTCACACCACTGCCTGCTGCATCTCACCTCCACCAGCAGAGCCTCAGCACCGGTGGGGGGTGGGGGCTGTCAATGGAGCCCAGCCCACAGGTGACAGAGGAAGGATGAAGGAAATGATGCTGTCCTGACCAGGAAGGAAAGTCTGTCATGTGTGGTGGGAGCCTGGGCCTTGGGGTCCAACCAGGGAGGATCAGTGGGTGGTTGAGGAGTTGGGGTTGAGAGGAGGAGGCCCCCATGGGAGGCTTCTTGGAAGAAATAGGGATTCAGAAAGGCCCCAAAGAGAAGAGGGGCCTGGAGATAGGGGGAATTGAAGAGGGTACTGGGCAAGCATTTGGAGACTTGAAGAGGGCAAGAATTTTCTACAGCATGAAAGTTCCGTGGAGCTGCCATCTGGCTTACAGTTCTTCCTATATCTTCCCTAGTAAGACAAACCATATGACTGCTCCAGGAGCTTTTAGTAATCCAATGACAGCCAACTAAACCCATTCTGTCACCAAATCTGACACACTTGACTGGCATATACCACACCTTCCTCATCTGCTGCACAATCCAGGCTGACAAAGATGTTCACAAAGCAAAGCAGGGGACCTGGGATCCTCTGACTCTAACTGCTTCAGCTCATCCTGGTGAGGCCTGTCTGCTGCCAAGAGTGCAAGTGACCTTGGAAACCCCCTAAGAACAGAGGGTGGTGGGGGTAGAGGGGCATGAGGAAGGAGGCAAGAAGCCTGTGCTCTGGGCTTGTCTGCCCTCTATGACCCTGAGCAAGCCATGCTACTTCTCTGAAGGATGCCTGCCTGCCTGTCAGGGCACCTTAATTCTTTTGGCTAAGGAAAGTAGGCAAATGTTTGCTCAAGTCCCCGCTTTCAATAATTTGTATATAAACACAGGGGTGGAACTGCTGAATATGAGACTTTGTGCTTAATTTCTAAGAAACCATCACAGCCCACCTGCAACAGTGGCATTATTTGATCATCCCAGCAGCCGGACATGAGTGCTCTGATTTTCCCCATCTTTGTTAGTACTCATTTGCTCTCTTGAATGCATTTTCTCCACAAAATCTTTTAATTGGTAAGATATACTTTGTTTTTTTTTTTTTCTTTTCTTTGTTCAGGGGGCGTCAACTTCTAATGTCCCTCAGTGCCAGGTAACAGATAGATGGACCTTATGGCCTGGCACACTCTGTTGAAATGTTCAGGGATGCCGAGGGCCTGTGGATGGAGGAAGGCCTTTGCCTACTTTCAGAGAAGGGATTTTGACCTCAACAAGGTGGCAGGGTTCCCAGTGCTTGGAGTCCTCCACCCTGAGATTTTCTGAGTCTGAGATAGTGTGCGATATGGAGAGGGGCCTTGCATGATCTCTTCCAGGAAGAGTAGCAGAAATCCCAAGAGTGACAGGAAGGCTGCACATTGATTTGCCCTCTCTTTAACGGTGGCAGCAGAAAACAGACCTGATGACGCATACTGGGGGCCATGGGGCTCTGAAAGGAGCTGACACACTAAGAAGTGAGACCAGACCTGGGGACGAGATGAACAGCGCAGCACTAAACCCACCTTCCCAAGAAGGCTGTGTGTATGGACCAGGCAGACAGTGGGAAGATGAACTGGGCACTCAAACACTACTCTATCACAGTTACATGCCATGTTTTATTTCTTGTCATCTGATGATGGACATTGAGTTGCTTTCACCTTTGGTTATTGTGACAATTTGCTATCTTATTGTTATGTCCATGGATGGGCAAAGTGAACTATCTGTTAGGACCAAGCAGGCTGAGAGGTCTTGACAACTACATGGCCAAAGCAGGAGGTGACCGAACACAGAGCAGGAGGAAGGAGAGACGGTGCTCACCTTTCAGTATGGTGAGCCACCACATCTTCTCACAAGACCCAACTCTAACCCACACGTGATTCCTCAGGTCCTAACCAGAACTGACAGCCACTCCACCAAGACTTGTGACTGCAAGGCAACTAAGCAAATAGATCAATGAAGGGCTCTTTTTGGAGGGTGGGGAGTCCTCGACTCCCTGCTGATGGAAATGAGGGAAGGGGACAAAGGATGTCTAGGCAAGGGAAACAGAAGCCTGGACGATTTCTATCACACACACATGGCCTAGGGTCAAGTACTGTCTAGAGATACAACTTGGACAGGAGATCTGGTATGCCCAAGAGAAATGTAAGATAAAGTATACAGCAGGAATCCAGGCTCCTTATGTCCACATCTGGCTCATCTAAAACTCCGTGCCTCTCTGGGGCCATATCCCTCTCACCTGCATGCTAGGCTCGTCCCTAATCTCAGAGAATGTCCCTCCTGGGACTACTGAATACTGTCTAGAGGTCTTCTCCACACATTCTGCAGTGAATGCTCACTGCCCAATACTATGTTTCAGGCTCTGGCTAGCAGCCCTCTTGTCCCATCTGACACTGAAGCAGCAATGACAATCTTGTTGCAAAGATTAACAAGGGTGAAATGAGGCAGCCAATAGGAACAGTCTAGTCTCCAGGCAGACTTGCCATCCGTGCCATCACATACTCCCTTGCCCATCATCTGGGCCAAGTGTGATGCTCAGGTCGGTCCTTGCAGTGGCCTCTGCCACTTGTAGGAAGCCCACTGGATGGCATGTTGAGGAAGACTCACCTTCACACAGGCGTAGATCACGGACACAAACACCACCAAGGCCAGCAGCAGGAAACACGACAGGTAGAAACTCAGCATGAACAGGGAGCTGGGGAATTAAAAGGCTGAGAAGGAACCACATCCGGGTAGGAAACCGAAGTCCCACTGCATCCCAGGGGCCTGCCCAGGACCCAGGATCCAGGGCCCAGGCACAGCTCTCGGGGTAGAGGCTCTGAAAACAGTTCCCTTTCTCTAGGAGCCTACTGCTCCATCCTTTCCACTGTTCCCTAGGAAGAGCGCTCTCAGCAGGGGCCCACGTAGAGCTGCTGTAATACAGTCCATTCCTGCTCTTCCTACCCCCTGGCCACCCTCATGGGGGACCTGCAGCTCATATGGAGCCAATGGGGAACTAAAAAACACCCGATTAACAGTTTGTCTCTTAGTTACTCACAGAGTGCTTCAGGCAGCATGGGAGAGCGGTTTTAAAAGTCACCTGCTTATCCACGGTCCTTAGCACCCACGGGTTGATAACAGGGCCAAAAACAGACCTGGTAAATGGCCGTCACATCAGCTGCCCAGACAGTACCCCTTTGGGACAGTGTAGTGTGTATATCCAGCCTCTCTCCCTTTCCATTGCAGGGCCCCACAACAGGCCCTGCTCCGTCTGATTCTTAGGTAGTCCAATAGGAAAGTGCCCCAATTTCCTTGAGGAGGAGAGAGCAGGCCACCAGGGTGGGAAGCCTCAGACAAATGAGCTGCAAGCAATCTTCCTTCCAGAACCCACCACTGCCCTCCTGGGGCAAGAACTTGTCCAAGAGCAGCAACATGCACAAGGCTGCAGGAGGTGGGGGTGGCCTGGAGATACCAGGCATTGTTGGCAGGCTGTAGGCTATTGGAGGGGAATACTGCCCCCTCCCCCGGAGGGCTCAGACTGTGCCTCTTCTCCTGGCTCCCACAAAATTAGTACTCAGCTGACTTCAAGGGAATTAAGGAGAGAATACTTCAGAGGGAAAGAGAGACCCTGAAAGTGGCTGTTAAAGCTTCCCCAGAGGGCATGGTTGAAATGACCTGAGTCAATACCTTGGCCAATTGGTGCAGCTGTGGCCACAGGCAGGAATGAAGCTAGGCACTGTAAACAGAACCAGAAGCTGGCATGGCCCCACCCCTAAGCCTTTCGGGCTTGAGAGTAAAGTGGCAAAGGGGCAGCAGGGCTGTGTAACTGAGCTAAAGGATTGTCAGCTACAATGGGACTCAGGCCTAGGACACTCGTTGATACACACAGTTAGTACCTGTATCATGTCAAAACATAAAAATGGGGCTGAATGACCGTTAGGACCCCCAGTCCACAGCACTGAGCAGCCTCCATGCAGGGACTAAGCAGTTCAGCTGGGATGTAGCCAGATGCCAATGTCTGGCTTTCACCTGAGGTGCTCTGACAGTCAACAGACACACACAAAGGAATATCTTTACACAACAAATGCCATAAAAATAAAAGGTGTTAAAAAGGCAGAAGTAGGACAAGCAAGATGGCTCCGTGGATAAAAGTGCTTGCCACCAAGCCTGACCACCCCAGTTCTATCTCTGGGACACGAATAGTAAAAGGAAAAGAGCCAACACCTGAAAGTTGTCCTCTGCCCTCCATGCAGTGGCTCATGAATGTGTGTGTGTGTGTGTGTGTGTGTGTGTGTGTGCACTCACACAAATATGTACATGTAATTTTAAAAAGTTTACAAGAGGGCAAATGGGTAAGACGTGCCTCCTCTAGTTAAGATACACTGGGGAGGACACATTGCCCACGCTGGGAGAATGTTATTCAAAGCAATGTCAATCCAGTCAGGAGGCCCTCACACACACCCAGATTAAAACATTCTACAAATCACCTGGCTGGGGTCTCATTAAGATAGCCATGGTCACAAAAGACAAGCAAGACTACAGAACTATCACCGACTTGTGAAGAGGAAAGAGATAGACACAGCTAACTGCAGTGTGGGATCCCAGGCAGTGTGGCTTCTGGAACAGAAAAAACGGCACAAAGGGGAAACTGAGAAAATGAGAATTGGCTGGTTACCATGTGAGTTTCTGGCTGTGCCCACTGCATCTCAATGAAGGAGGCTGTCAACACCAGGAGGGATGCATGAAAAAGGTATAGGCAGGCTCACCATGCAACTCCTACAGCCTCTCAGTGGTCCTACGATTATCTCAACAAGAAAAAGTTTGGGTGGGGACACCTCAGATCACACATGGCTTAGAAGGCTGAGCCACATGGAACCCTGGATCCCAAGCAGACCCTGGCTATAAACTGGGAAGACATCTGGGAAATCATTTTGGGAATTTGAAATGGATTGAGGAGATAGAAGGAACTGCCATTGGTTCTATTTGATATGTCAGATACTATGCGTATGGGGGAAAATGTTCTTAAAACAGATATCTATTGCTTATCAGGGAGAAATGGTTGTAAGTTTATTCTTAAAAATCAGAAAAAAAGGCCAGGCAGTGGTGGAGCACGCCTTTAATCCCAGAATTCCTGAGGCAGAGGCACGTGGATCTCTGAGTTTGAGGCCAGTGTTGTCTATGGGGCAAGTTCCAGGACAGCCAGGGCTACACAGAGAAATCCTGTCTCAAAAAAAAAAAAAAAAAAAAAAAAAATTAACTGAAACAGATACTGGAAAATATTAACAATTGTTCTACGTAAGGGGTGGGAGTTGATTGTGTGACTTTCATGTGCTTGAGTGATTTCATAGTGAAGAATTAAAATGTATACATGTCAACACACCCATCGTGAAGGCACATATATGCATGTGAATAGGATAACAGCTCTTCTAGGTGTGACTCCTATGAGTGACTGTCATCTAAGCCTCACTTCAAAAGCCCTCTGTCTGCTTCCAGGTGGCCCTTAGTGAGCCGGGCAACCTTTGTCAGAGGCTCGGGTGTGTCTCCTGGCTAAAAGCCTTCCTGACACCCCTCCTTTGAAATACTCAAGTGGTTAAAAACAAAAAGCCTTTTAAAGGTGTAAGATACACACACCACGCATGTGTGTGTGTGTGTGTGTGTGTGTGTGTAAGATCTAAGTGAAGGAAGCCAGAGTGGCAGATGTTTTGGGTAACTCAACCAGGTATGAGAGGATGACATGGCAGAAAGCGGTGTCTTGTGCAGCTGAGAAGTGCCCAGTGAAGTCTCTACCCGGGGGTGGAGCATTCACTCCCCAGCCCATAGGCAGGACCCCTGACTTCCTAGATCCACAGAGGAAATTAGGAATTCTGACTCCCAGTCTGAACACCAGCACAGACTTCCTCCTCTGTTCCCTTCCCACCCTGGGGACCCTGTAGCCAGAAAGAAAGTAAGTGGGGGGGGGGGTACTTACTGGGGCACGATGGTGATCTGGACAAAGCAGATGAAGAGGAAAACAAGCGAGGCACAGGCCACATAGGCACCAAATCGGTCATCCACCTGCTTGGAGTACTGAGAGGGGGATATGACGGTGAGCTCTAGTGGACCCACCTACTATCTGCAGACAATTCTAGTCACCCAAGGTACCTACCCTAGCCCGGGCCAGAGAACACATGGAGACCCGATCTGGGTTTAGATGGAGGACAGTCAGTGTGAATGCCCGCGTGGTAGAGCCTGTGTGAGAGTGACTGAAACTTGGACTGCCAACCAGACACTATATGCAGGCTGACCCATGGTCAACATAATTCATAATAATTACAGCCACAATCATCACCCACATGGGCCCCAGACTGCTGTGGTTTCTACTTCCAGCAACTGCTCACTCTTACTCAGGGAGCTCCCATGCCTTTTTCAAGGTCTCAACTCCCAGTCTCACCTCCTGCCCTGACACCAACCAGCCACACACATGCTGGCATGGTCACCCTGAAAGGGACACAAAGGTCACGTCTACTTTCCTTTCCCTTAGTTGTGCTTTGCTAACCAGGCCTGCCTTCACTTAAAGCTGGCAGCGGCTCCTACAAGACCATTTCAACTAGATGCTGGTACACAGTGGGACATAGGGCAAAGGGAAGTGCCTAGTAGCCTGTCACTACTTCACTGTGTGGCCCATTGGGCTCTTCGATCACAATCTAAGAAGGGAAAAGAGCTTCCACGCCCTTCCAGTGATCACCTAGAGGGCCTGATGGCTCGATGGTCACAGCAATGTAATGAGCACATTTACAACACACCCTTTGTGTGGTAGACGCCACTGTGTGTGTCTGACACAGACAGAACTCAGTTGGTGCTCACCCTGAGGTAAATATTTCCAGATAAGGAAACTGAGGCACAGCAATGATAAGATGTATTTCTTTCAACCAAGGAAATGTCCCCAGAATTCTGTCTGGGGTTCTAGTGTGGCATCACAGATTAGGACACTGGCTCTGGAGGTGAGAGGAAGCCGTTCTGTGGGCTGTGCCCAGTGCCCTGTCCTGGTTCTTCCGGTGCCATCTCTCCTGGTGCCATACCTTCTTCTCTAAGTCGGGCTCCCTGAAGGTCAAGAGGAACTTGCGGACGTGTTCAGACCGTAGTCTGTCAATGCTCCTGGCATCAATGGCCCGGCCCAGAAACTCGTCCACTTCATCCTCAGGGTTGGCACTTTCCTGGGCATTCCTGGAAAGCAAAGGGCAGATATAGGCAGGCTGACACCTAGGGACATTGTCATATGAGTGGCTCTGCATGGCCATCTGGACTGGCCAGAGACACTTGACAGACCCCTTGAGAGCTACCAAGGAAGGGACAGTGGGGACTGAGACCAGGCTATGACCTCAACTGTACATGACAGAAGGTATCCAAGTCTCAGAGGATCTTGCTGGCATTGTAGATTACCACTGAAAATTTCATTGTTTTTTGTTTGTTTTGAGACAGGGTTTCCTCTGTGTAACCATGGCTGTCCTGAAACTATCTGTAGACCAGGCTGGCCTTGAACTCACAGAGACCCACCTGCATCTGCCTCCCAAGTCCTGGGATTAAAAGTGTGTGCTACCATGGCCTGGCTGAAGATTTCATAGTTATTCCAACAGATAAACCTCTTTCTTTACTGTCTAGCTGTCTCCTCATCCCCACACTAAGGCTAAGACTGGTGGGCAGGACTCCTAGACAGGGACTATGGTCCAACTGCCACTTGAACCAGGAGTAGGACCCTCTTGGGAAGCATGCTTACAGTGCTGAATTTAAACATTAATTTCTCAAGGTGGAACCTGGTCTTTGAGTACAGTCTGGCAGTCTTGAGCAATGGGAAGCACAAGAGCAGGAAGAGACGGTTCCCTCCAGACACTGGGGACATTCAGACCCTGCCACCAGTGTGCAAAGTCTGCATTTCCCTGATGGAGCCATGGAGAGCGAGCGCAGCCTCCTGGGCCACTGCTCAACATCTGTCACATGACAGAAAAGGAGGAAGAACATAGGCATATTACTCACTTGTCCTTGGGGTCTTCAAAGCCCTGAAAGAGAAGGAAAGAGGAAGGTAAGAACAGTGAGCAAGGAGGACATGAGGCCTGCGGTGGTCACGGAGCCCATGGAGGTGGCTGCATCTCATGGCTCTCTGCCATTGACCACTGTGATGAACAGGGGATGACAGTTGCCTCCTCCCTTCACTTGGTGAGCATAGTGGGTCCTCCCTAAGGCAAAGACTTGGTGCTAGATGCCAGGGTGCATCGTGGTTTCATTCTACCCACTGGCACAATGCCCACGTCCTCCACCGAGACTCCTTGTATTTCTTGGACCGCTCCTCCTTCCCCTTGAGCCATGGCTTGAACAGAAATTGCTGAGCTGCTCAGAATTTTACACATGTGCACACTCAGCACCCCCCCACACACACACACACTGATCACACAAAACCACAGGAAACCAGAAGCCTCCCACCCCAAACGGGGTGGTTACCTACAACCACATAATGTGGATCTAGGGACCAATGTGTTCTTGCAAGGCTAGAGTTGATTTGATCTAGGAGGCAAGGAGCCCATATGCCACCTGCAGGGTCTGAGTATTTTTCTGTGGCTCAAGTCTGCAAGCCCAGGGGGAGGGTGAGACCCACACAGACAAATGCCAACCACAGAGCCCTCCTTAGAGGTAACTGAACATTACCAAAGAGAAGAGATATCGGGGTCTGCCTGCTGTGGTGGGATTGGGGGAGGGGTTTCCCTGTGGTGGGAGGCGGTGAAAGTGACCAGAAGCTCTAGACCTCCAGGTAAAGCACAGACTGCCAGATCAGGAACAGAGGAGGACTTTGTGTGGAGCACCAGTTAGCAAATGGGGGGTTCGGCCAGTACTGAGTGAACCAGAAGTCCAAACATCCCTGCCCCCCTTCATTCCTGCTGAGAACTTGGCATGGCAGCCCCCAAAGGGGACTTCCTCATGAGCCAGGGCTGGTGCTGAGGAGACCTGGCATCCCTGTGACATAGAAGGCTCCTAGGACCACAGCAGGCTCTAGGGGGTCCCATGCTGTCACTCTGATCCGCACCTGGGTGCCTATACCTAGTCTGGGATGGCCTGCCAAACAATCACTTGTCTGCCCAGACCAGCCAGACCCTTGTCCTCACCCGCTGAGAATCACACAGCCCTCTCTTTAGACTATAGAGCTTATTTCATGTCAACCTCCTAGCTGTAAAAGTAGGTGCCACTCAGCTGAGTGTTTTGTTTGGGGACAGGCCCATGTGTGTTCTCTCATGACCCTCAACGGGTTCAGCATAGCTAGAAGCAGAGCCAGACAGGTAAGCTGTCTACAAAGTGCCGCCATGAGCCTCCAAGACCAGAGTTCCATTCCATGAGCCAGCAACTAGCTAACTGTACAACTGGGAACAATGGTGCTGCACATATACAAGCCCATCTCTACAGGTCAAAAATACCCCGAGTGCCTTATTCCTAGCCTCTGTGGAGGATACACTTTCTTCCCTGTGCTGAGCAGAGAGCTGGATGCCATGTTGGTGGAGGCAGTTCAGGATCCACTGAAGGTAGTATGGTGACAACCGGATAGAAGACACCATTATCCTTAAACCAGCTCAGCACAGCCATTAGGGACAGGCCAGGCTGGACTGTGGCTCAGGGGAGGACCGTGATCACATATGGCTTCCACCTGTACCACTGCAACCCACCCACCCATCCATACATCCACCCACCCACCCATCCATCCAGGCACCTAAACCTCAGTCTAGTGAACTGGGTATTCCCCACTGTCCATGCTCGCTAGTGTCAAGACAGGGTCACTTCACCTCCCTCAGCCTGCTGACCCCATCCCAGCAAGGTAGGCAGAGAGCTTCCTTGGATTAATCATATAAGCTCAGGCCACACACTTTTCCCTGTAAGCCATTTATTAGCACACAACCTTAAAGCCTTGACAAGGGATGCATTCAAGCACAGAAGCCCAGCCCAGCCCAGCCCAGCACTTGGCAAGCTGAGTAAGAGCTCGATAAAGATTCCAAAGAATTAAATTGCTGGCTGCGGATTAGTACCTATCTGCTATTACTGCTTCATTGACTCCTAACCATGCACCTTCAGTGGACTGCTTTGGGTTTGTTTATTTTTCAATGCTGTTTTTTTTTTCTTTTTTCTTTTTGAACTCACCCATGTGCCAGAAGTTAGGTAGAAGTGCTCTTTTTGCATCATTCTCAAAGATTTCTGGGAATTTTAATGCCAAGCCAATGCCTGTCAGGACAGCTGCTGGAAGCAGTTCCATACCAAGCCCAGAACCCCCCCCCCCAACGGGACAGGTGGGGCTGGGGAAAGGAGGCTTTGATGCCAGTATCCTCAGGGAACACTGTGCCCAGTCAGCATGGGGCACCTTGTTCTTCAAGATCTTCCTCCCCTGCTGGGTGAAGCAATTAACACCCAGGAGCCTCCCCGGAGGCGCAGCCTCCTCTGGAGCCATCCCTTCCCCAGTCACAGCCCCTACTGCTAATTCTTCCAGAGCACCTTGTCCTAACAGTGATGAATACGCCTGCCAAACTAGTGCTCACAGTCCAGGCTGCCTAGGAAATTACTGAGGTTGCAAGTTATTCCAAATGTCACTGAAAAATGACCTCTGGGACTTGACAGAGACTGTGGTTTCCCACCAGGCTTGCTGGTAGTTCCCCTTCTTCCTCTGTACCTCGCTAAGTCCCTTTTCTTGCTATCTCTTCCTACTCTAGATTCCCTTCCATATCCTCTGTCTTCCTAATGCCCCAAACCCTTGTTCAAATGGGCTCAGAATCTGTAGGACATTGATTATGGAGCCAAGGCAGCAACAGGGAAGCGTGGACACCTGCTCTTTGCTTTGTGGGGGACCCTAGAGGACAGAGTGGCTGCAAGTCATGTTGGCACGTGGTCAGGCCTGTGGACAACCACGTTCAAAGCCCTGGGTAAGGCCAGCCCCCTCCTGTCTTCTCTCTCATAGTGACAGTGTAAAACCAGTATTTATCTACCCTGGAAGTTTTAAATGGATGTCAGGATTCTCCGTTTTTTGTTTTTTTGTTTTTCTGGCTATATTATGTGTGTCACCTGCTATTTGTTAGCTGGCAAGGAGTGGAGCCACCAGGTCCCTAACCTGCCCCTTGCTTCAGGCCACTAGCTTTTGTCTGCTTTAGTCCCATGGGGGTCTGTCTCATCCTCTTGGTTCTAGCTTCACCTAAGTCTGATCTACATACCTGAACTGTATTGCCCCAGCTTACTCAGAGAGTGACCATACACCCTGTTCTTGGCTTTGAGCCTCACCAGCCCTCCTTCAGTGTAGACAACTTCTATCTGAGAACCAGGTGGCCTTGACCTGAGCAGTGTCCCCCAGGGGAGGGAGCTGAGGTCTAAGGCAGAAAGTGAAAGTACTACCATTGGCACCTGGCTTCCAGTAACCCCTCTCATTTCTCTACAAACCAGCAATGCATCCTAAATTATATTTGGGGTTGGCTGGGAGCATGTATCCCCTAAGTGGACACAGTACCTTGAGTGGCTGTGTGACCTCTAGCTTGACATTCCTGCTAGAAGGCTGGTATTAGCAGGGACCCAGTTCCTCAGTACAGAAGCAGAGGGGGCCATCACCAGGCACTTGCCAAAAAGCACTGGGATGGTTTCTGAGCAGGAAAATGAGGAACGCGCTCTCAATCACCCAGGAAAGGCATTAAGGACTGGAAGGGGCCAGACAGGTCAGTGCCACACAGCCCCATGGGGTCTCACCAGCGAGAGAGACCAACGTTGCTAGAGGCCCTAGTGGTGGTACCCAAGTCTGGCCAGCCTGCACCAGGAGCTCTGTCAGGAGGAAGGGAAGGGCACTACTGTTATGTCCCCGAGCCATGGGACAGCAGGACTCACGAAGAAGAACCAGGCCAGGGTTGGGAGTTTCATATTCATATTCCTTCTCTTCTAGATTCCCTCAGGCTGTGACCCCAGGGCCAGCCTTCATTCCCAACCCAGGAGCATCATGTGCCAAACACTCACCATCCTCTTCATCTCCTTGGACACCTGGTTACCACCCAAGTGGTTGTAGAAGGGGCGCTCAGCTCCCCAGTGGGGTGGGTTGTGTCCGATGGAATTGGTTCTCTGGCGGTTCATCTTGGCAATCATGGCTTTCTCTTCTTTCTGAAGAACAACAGAGATGTTTCAGTGTGTGGGCAAGCCATGGGAAGAGCCCCAGTGGGCAGACCCTCTCTCTCTTTCCAGGAACAAGAAACTGGCCAGGCAGAATGAGAAACAGTTGCCTTTGTACAGCCCTGAAACCTGCTCTCCCCAAGTCTCCAGTGCTTGGCATAGATAATTATGAGAGTTGGTCTCATGAGAAAGCAAGAGGTGTAGGGACACCTGTCGCATGCAAGAAGTGCTCCTTAAAAGTCTGAGCACAAGATTCTCTCCTGGGTCTTCTTAATCCACTCAAAGGCCAATCTCCCTAAGTCCCAAGAGATGCACTGCAGCCTGCCATCGTGTAGCCTGCCCTCCGTCTCTAATGGGGGGATGGGGGATAACTCCATGGGAGGGTTGAGCTTCCCTTCTAGTCCCCCAGGTAGCCAGGCCAGCTTGCACCCATGGTCTCCATCCCTGGCAGGTTCTACTCACTGGAATGTGGGGGTTCAGTACCTATTAGGGTCTGCTTATAGCTTCAAGGAAGGGTAGAACCAGAGCTGAAGGTGCCCAGAGGCTGATGGAGGAAGAAGGGCCCTGAACTCCAGTATCTACTTCTCCCAGGGTCTATCAGCAAAATAGACCTTAGCTCCTAGAAACCTGTCACCAAGTTAAGAAAGTCAGAGATGGCAAGTCGTATAAGTACATAGAGACGCAGCCAGCTACCTACTTGCAAACACTACTTAAGTACCTGTCTGTCCAACTATCTTTCTATCGTTCCTAATGGGCACTGGAGGTAGATGTTTGACATAGGGTTTAGGGGGACACTTATCCTTCCTTGGTTCACACTGCCAGGGATGGGGATATCACACTGTCTGTCTCTACTTCATCTCTTCTGTACTAGCTGTCAACTGGGGGAACCAAGACCCAGAGGGCCCAAGGCTGGAAGGTACAATGGAGGCTAGAAGCCTGTGCAGCAGGGACAGGAAGGAGGGTATTGAGCTGACAGGGTCTCAGCTCATTCACATCTGGTCAATGAACAAGCAAATGTTTGGGAGATGGTCCCAAAGGGCTGCTCTCCTGACACCCCCTCCCTCCCTCTGCTGCTGCTGCTGCTGGGTAGTGTCTGATACAGCTCACTATACAAAGGCTACTGCAGTCAGGACCTCTCTTCAGGTGCAGGGCGAGGTGCCCCCCTGCTATCTGTCTCGGGACAGGACAGATGGGTACTGTCCTTTCTGCCCCGCCTCTCTTTAGAAACGCACTGCCTCTGTCCAGGGCTCTCTGGACTGTGCTTACATACAGCTGTTGTTTTCAGATCAACTCCTTAAGCAACAGGGAGCTTTTCTGTACCAGAGGGCACTGGCCACTGGATTCACTCAGTGGGAGGACAGCAAGGTGTTCTAATTTGGGGAGAAACAGAAAATGTTCCATTTGCTTTAGAAATTAAGAACACGGAACATGACATTATTAAAAATAGAACACTGAGGTCTACTAATAATTCAGTTTTTATACTTTGGCAGATGTGGGCTAAGACAAAGAGGAAAGAAGAAAGAAACCAGAAAGTTAAAAGGAAGACAGTTTCATGAAACAAAGACATAGGGGCCAGCAAGATGACTCAGCCAGTGAAAGTGCTTGCTGCCACGCCTGACGATATGAGTTCAATCCCCAGGAGCAGCATGGTGGAAGGGGAGAACTGACTTCTGAAAGTTGTCCTCTGACTTCCACACGCATGTCATGGCACACACATACAATACACAGAGAATAAATACATATATAAATTTTTAACAAGCCGTCACCCATAGACGCAACCTGAAGCAGACATCAACAAATTCAACCATGAAAGGGAATGAGAAAACAAGGAGGTGAGAACGAGATTGGGAATAGGGAAGAGAGGAGAGAGGAGAGATGAGAAAAGACAGCCACCTAGCAAAAGGCAGATAGTGATTCCTCGGACGCTCGCCTCCATTCCATGCCCCCCTCGGGCACCCTTGCTCACTGATCTGAGGCCTGTTGGAATTTTTTTCCCCCCAACCAATGTGGAATGAAAATATCCCTTCTCCCCCATCAGCTTTGTAGGACCTCACTCGCTTTCAGGTCCTTTCTGAGAGACTGGGAGGCAACACTAAAGAATTCGTAACTTTCCTCAAGGAAAAAACAGAAAAGGTTCCCATCCAAAAGATTACCTCCCCCAACTCCCTGCCCCACAGGCCCTGCCCACCAACCCGCTTCTGGGTACAGCGCAGGATGAGGAAGGTCTCGATGCTGTGCTCCTTGAGGTAGGCATTGCGCTCGCCACCACAGCCTGGCTCCACCTCATAGTCCCCATTCAGGTAGTTGAGTGTGGCCTTGGTGATATGGATGCGTCTACGGGGGGGGGGGGGCAGAAAGTGTGAGGTGAGAACGGCAGATCGGCAGTTCGAGATCATTCACACCTCAAGGCCTCTAGCTCTGGTTCAAATGGCACCACCCAACCCTCCCACACCTCACCTAGCATGGGTGAGCCTACCCAAGGAACGTGCCTCTGATCTCACAGTCACTCCTGCTCAGAAGCCAGCAATGGTTCCTGCCACTACACTCTTAGCTCCAGCCTGACATCCAGGTCCCTCTTAGTCACTGACTGCTTCTCCTGGCTGCCCCTAAAAGACTATCTGTACTGCTTCTGTCTACCGTGTCTCCCCACACCTGAGTCCTGATCCCTACCTCACCCCTGCCCATCGATCCCTTGGCCCTACCTTTCTCTCTGCCCACATATCCCATGCCAGCTGGTACTTCTGAGACCTGTAGGAAACTAGTCTCTCTCTTCTGAAATAGGGGGCTCTCTACCATAGTTCACAAGCCACCATTTGTCATCCAATGAAATACTTGGATGTTTGAGACAATATTCCTTATGACTTATGAATAATTTGCTAACTCCACTCCTTCCTTCCTTCCTTCCTGCCTTCCTTCCTGCCTTTCTTCCTTCCTTCCATGCTGGGGACTGAATCCAGGGTCTTGTATATGTTATGCATGTTAGACAAGCAAGTTACAGCTACACCTAGCCTCAGAACCCCCACTAAAGACATCTCTACTCCCACCTGCCCACAGCATGCCTGCTCCTCCATCCTGCCTACTCCAATCCTACCTCACAAGTCTCTCCTGGGTGAGAAGGGAACTTTGGGTTCCTGCCTGCACCAACCCAGCCCTCACTCACCCTGCTTTGCCACCAGCCTCCATGTGGTTGGCCAGTGTGACATCGTTAGACCATACGTCGAACTGCCACTTTCTGAGACCAAGGACGCCGCAGTGTACTCTCCCGCTGTGAATTCCCACACGCATGTTCACGTTCACCCCTGTCACCTCCCGGACCAACCTAGGGATGGAGCAGGGGTAAGGCTGGGATAGGGTCAGGGGCTAGGCATATAGAGCAGGGGTGAGGCTGGAAAGAGGGACTGGGGTTGAAAGGGGAATTGGGAGGCGCAGGGGTCAAAGAGGCATTTCTTTCTGATCCAGCCTAACCTGAAGGGGACTGGCAGACGTTTGGGTGCCTGTTCAGATTAACCAGAGAAGTGCTGTTTCTGTCTTGGCCACAAGGTGGCAGTGTGCTGCACAGTAAAATGAAGCACTCCGCCACCCCAACACCAACCCATCTACCCAACTAAGTCCATTACCGTTGCCACTGTCAATTAGACTGCTCAGAAAATTGTAAACGTACTGTAGTGCATTCTTGAGCCAATGGGGGATATGTAGTCGCCCTGAACCCTAATCATACAATGCTCTGGAGGCAAGGTAGACTGGAATGGCTTTCTCGATGTTGATTGATTGGATTTAATGCTGTGGCTCCTCTCTCAAGGTTAGCAAGACACAGAAGATGGGCAGGTAAATGGGTTACATGAAGGTGGGGCGGGTAGGGTCACAACTGTGGGAGGACGTAGGAAGAGGTAAGTCTGGGAAAGTGCAGGGAACTAAGTTGTTCCTTGAACCACCAGGCATTTGTAGTCCCAATCACAAGCACCAAGATAGGATTCCAGTCCTAGGTAGGCCCTTATAACCTCCCACGCTGAGGGAGCAGAAGAGGGGGGTTCTCCAACTGTATCTGGACTCACAGCCTGCTTAGGGTCTGCAGAAAAAGGTTCAGGGGTTGGGGAACAGTGGATCCAGTTTGCACTTTAGAAACTAGCCTTCCTTGATACTCGGCAAGCTGAGACTGGCAGTCTAGCTTGGTCTGGTGGGTGGGCTCACCCCCACCAGGTCCGCCCCCAATCCCACCTGTCAGATCGCCTGCCCTCCACTCTGCCCAACTGCAGCAAAGACTCAGGACTCCCTCATTTCTGTCGCCCTGGGATCAAATCGTCAAGCATCAGTACTAGAATGGTCCCTTCTATCTTAGGTGCGGATAATGACTCTTCATTCTACTATTTCTCTTTTCTCCAGAGCTACCTGCTTCCTGTGGCTTCTCAGTCCCCTCAGTGGAATCACCCACTCCTCCCCGCAGGGGCTTGTGCCTCTTACCTTGTGTGTCCAGTTAACACACCGTCTATCAGTGCAGAGAGAGGCCAGGCCTCCCCTCCTAGCACTGGCTGGACTTTGGGCATGACTGTGTAGCCCATTCATGCAGGATACGGTCAGTAGAAGCAAGTGTGCCAAAAAATGGGCCCAAGCCCATCTTTTTACTTTGTTCTCATATAGGCTATTTCTAGAGTGCAAAGTTACTGGACACTTTCTATGACCCAACCCCTAGCTGGTAATGTCATTTAGGTTGTGCATATTTGTTTCAGTGATGATGGGCTCCTTCCGTGGCCAGTAACAACCGAGTCTGACCCAGGCTCCTTCGGCTATTGCTCACAGAAGGGTTCATTATCTGCGATCGAATCCTAGGAGATCTCTTTAGCCCACAAGAGCCGAACTCTCCCACCTAGGAGAGAGTGGAGCTAGTGCGCTTTACATCGGGGATGGGGTTGTGAGAAGTGGTAGATTAGAGGACAGAGCATTAGCTCAGGCATGGCCACTCTGGCCAGCTCTCCCTCTCCTGCAGCCAGCCTCCCTTCCTCATGCCTCCTCTGGGAAAGCTGCCCCACCCAGGAAAGAAAGGAGCCCTGGTGCAGGGGTGGGGGCTGAGTTACAGAACTGCCCACCAGCCTAGCAGGGGGCCCTGGGTGCCTCCCACCACATCCCCGCCCCCATCAGTCACTATGCAGACTGTGGCTTGGTTCCCTGAAGCAGGCACTTACGAGATAGCCTCGATCATGTCCATGCCCATCTCCACGCAGCAGTGGGCGTGGTCAGCCCTGGCTTCAGGCAGCCCAGAGACGCAGTAGTAACAATCCCCGAGGATCTTAATCCGTAAACAGTGATTCTCCTGGAAAGCAAATTCGTTGTAAGAATCCAAACTAGTGGGAAAGAGAGTGGGAGGGGAAGAAATAAAAAACAAGGAATCACCCATGCCTCAAGTGAACTGCCTTCTAGAGAAATGGGCACAGTTCCAGTATGAGAATTGGGCATGGCCACAGCCAGGGTTATTGGGCGCGGTGGGACAGGGAGGGTAATGACTAGGGGACAGGCACTGCAGCCTCCCAAGCTTAGGAGCTCCTTTCCCTCTCCTTCCTTTTTTTTTTTTTTTTTTTGGCTTGGGCAAGCATCTCTGGGCCCCTTAACCCAGGAGCATACCCTTGAATCTTGTAATTCTATCAACAGTTTTGATTCTTAGTTTTTTTAAAAAAAGACTGAAGCCAGCAGAAATGAGCTTGAGCCAGAAACCCATATGACCCTCAGCCTGACTGAGATGTTTATCAAAAGGAATGTCCGGCTATGCCAGCAAACACATGAATGCCAAACAGTGAATAGAGTCCAGCACCTGTGACCACTGCCAGCCTTGAGACAGGTGCCACTAGGGCATGGAGGAGGGGCACCACCAATGCCTAACTGGAAGTGAGATAGGCTACCATTAGTCATCAGTTACACTAGCTGCCTGACTCTGTGCTACTCCTTGAAGCTGGGACAGTGGGAGGCAGGTGGCCATGAGGTCTACCCAACGCTCAGGAGGCAATCATGTGTCCATCTACCTTGTTCAAGCTCAGTGATGGGAGGCTACCCATCTAGCAACCTCAGTGGCCCCAGAAAGCCCCTGTCCACAGTAGACTCTTCTCCACATTCTAGTCTAGCACCCTGTCTATAAACAGAGCTGTGCCCTATGTCAGTGGACGGCCCCTTCAAACTACCTCACAACTGGGAGTAATGTCTCCCACTGTGTTGCCAGAGATGGTGTGGGACATGAGGACACTCTCTGCAGGCTGACAGATTTTTCTACCCAGCACAGGTGCTCAATACCAGTTTCCACCCAGTAGAGCAGACTGGGATTAATGCCCTCAACCTTATTAAGGCCCTCCCGTGACAGCCCAGTCCAGGCAACCCTGTAGCCCACACTCAGGGTGACTCACCGCAGCCAACTTGTCAAAGCGGGCGAAGAGCTCATTGAGGGTCATGACCAGTTCCTGGGCAGTACACTGGGATGCCAGGCTGGTGAAGCCCTCGATGTCAGCAAACAGGATGCTGGGAGACAGAAGGAGAAGGCAGACATGCTATAAACTGGATGTCCGTATCCTCCACCTCCATACAGTAAATCCCCATCGTCTATGTAAGGATTTTAGCAGCAGGGCCTTGGGAAGATGATTAGCCCATAAGGGTGGGGCCCTTGTGAATGGGATCAGTGCCTTGTAAGAAGGAAGAACAGGAGAGCTTGCTTCCTGGCTCTGCTGCCATGAGATGATCATGTGAAAGGGCTGAAAGATAGCCCTCACCAGACTCCAGTCATGCTGGCACCATGGACTCAGACTTCCAGCCTCCAGAACACAGTGTGGTACCCTGCCACTGCAGCCTGGACAGACCAAGACAGGCCTTTGTCGGGGAGTAAAGTTGGGGCTGTATCCAGGGACCCTGGGAGTACCTCAGGCACTAGGATGGCTACAAGAGTCCTGGGGGATCTGTCTTAGGGTCTCTAGTGCCGTGCTAAAACACTGGGGCCAAAAGCAACTTGGGGCAGAAATGTCTTCTTACAACTCTCAGGTCACACTCTTGTTACTGTGGGAAGTCGGGGCAGGAACTTGAGGCAGGAACCTGGAGGCGGGAATCAAAGCAGAGGCCATGGAAGAATGCTGCTTACTGGCTTGCTCTCCATGGCTTTCTCAGCTTGCTTTATTATAGAGCCCCTCCCACATTTATCATTACTTAAGACTTGACTATAGGCCAATCTTATGGAGGCATTTTCTTGATTAAGATTCCCTCTCCCAACGGGCGGTAGTGGCACAAGCCTTTAATCCCAGCACTTGGCAGGCAGAGGCAGGCGGCTCTGAGTTCGACGCCAGCCTGTCTACAAAGCTACACAGAGAAACCCTGTCTCAACCCCACCCCACCCCAAAACAGATCCCCTCTCCCCAAATATGTATAGGTTTGTGTCAAGTTAACTCCAAAGGGCTGCTGGTGAGGGGACAAAGGTACTGGCCTCTCCTACTAGCTGGGGGATATCTCTGGTCCTGTTCTCTGAACTTTCATTGCACTTTGACCCTGAGCTGCCCCTTTTATACACTTGCTCTGGGAAGTGTGGGCCAGAACAGAGCCCCAAAGATCTCTCACTTCCCAGTCTCAAGCAGACCTCAAGCCTGACACCCCAGGGGAGTCCTTTGGAAAGGACAGGCTGAAAGAGCAGAAAAGGGCAGAGGTAGACACACCCCTGCCATCCCCTGAGAGTCCCCAGCTTCTCCTGCTGGGGCCTCCAGCTTCACCATGCAGGGGTGTCATCAGCTATGTCTCTTTTGTCCATTCTTGTGGCTCTTGTCCTTTAGAGTGAAAATCTTTTCCTTCAAAACAGACCACAAGAGGGAGGGTCTTGAGGCCAGAGTACATAAGGGCCTGTACATGTTTGATTTCTTGAGAGGAACACAAAAATGTTCTGTCATGAACTAAGCTGCTGCTGCTGGACAAGCCCTGAGCCAGATCCTCTCCCTGAGCCCTCCAGAGCCTAGCAGCTCACACACCAGGGACGAGGCCTCTGAGGGGAGGTAGAGACCCCAGCACAGTAGTAGACCCTCCAAATTAATGCTCTCCCCAACACACCTTCCTAAGGCTTCAACACCCATAGACCTAGCTTCAAAATTAAGAATGCACAGCTAAATATATTTTGTACTTTTATTCTTTATTCCAAATGTTTACTGGTATATGGAGCATGTCTTTCTTTTTCTCTTTTTTTTTTTTTTTTTTTTTTTTTTTTTTTTTTTTTTGGTTTTTTGAGACAGGGTTTCTCTGTGGCTTTGGAGGCTGTCCTGGAACTCGCTCTTGTAGACCAGGCTGGTCTCACAGAGATCCACTTGGCATGTTTTTTTTTTTTGTTGTTTTTTGTTTTTCTGCCTCCCGAGTGCTGGGATTAAAGGCATGCACCACCAATGCCTGGCTGGAGCATGTCTTATTTACTTACCGTAATTAAAAGTTTGAGCTGTATGTGAGAATTCATATGCATATGTTTCTATGTTCATGTACATGCACACACAGGGGTGGGGGGGCGTGAAATGGGTGACTTCCTCAATATTCACCTTATTTTTGAGACAGGGTTTCTCATTGAACCTGGAACTTGCCGATTGGCTAGGCTGGCTGGCCGGCAAGCCCAGCATCCTTCTGTCTCCAGTTCTTTGTTGCTGGGATTGGAGGTGTGTGCTACTTTGTCCAGCTTTTGGCATGGGAACTGGAGATCCAAGCCCAGGCTTCATTCCTGTACATACTCAATGACTGAGCTAGCCCCTAGCCCATGGTTTTGTTTTTTGTTTTTGTTTTTAAACATGACAAATTGTGATGATTAATGGGGTCATGTGACATATACCTGTGAATCAAATGCAGGCAGAGTAACACACCCATTGCCTCAAGTAGCCATCATTTCTTCCCGAAGTTGAACCGACCTGGACCTTTTGATGAAGCATGCCTTTGTCATGATGTTATCTGTGGCCTTTCAGACGCCCCCTGGGCTAGACAAGTCCCACAGACAGTCAACAGCTTACCTCAGTGTGTACTTTTCCATGTAGACTGCTCAAGTGAGAGCCCCCTCACCCTTGCAGGCTCTGGTTACCCTAGGAACAGCTAAGGGGTGACTTGGGACAGTCCCCACACTCCAGTGGTCCCTGGGGTTATCCAAACTGGCCAATCAAGAACTTCTTCATCTAACATCCCTTTCCTTCCCAAGAAAGAACAATAAATGCTCTGGCCTGCGTTTATTTTGTTACCATATTTTCTAGTTTAACTAACTTAATATTTTAAAGAGCTATTTTAAACACACTGAAACTGGGGGGTGATTTTCCTTGAACACAAGGCCTGGATCCTATCTTTGGCAGCACAAAGGAAAATGATATAATATATAATATATTCCTTTATGCTCCTACATACATTCATTTCAGCCGCACAACTACCCTATGAGGTTAGTGTTTGCCTTTAAGAGAAGGGAATTAAAGCACAAAAATACGGAATCACCAGCCCAAGGCCACATAGGCAACCTGGACGCCCACTCCAAGAGTCTATGTTATGTGGTCTGTTAGCCCCATAGTCACTCAGAGAACAAAAGCATTCTGTGTTGCCCTGGCAGTGACTACGGGGGTCATTTTCCACAGTTGCTCACAAACCCACAGAACAAACTATCAGGGCACATGGTAACAGGCTGGTTACCAGGAAAGGCATCCTGGGGTTGGGGCTAGGCTATCCCAGGGAAAAAACACAGAACAGCTACCAGCCTCTGGGACAGAGACACTTCCATATCTGGACTCCTCCAGCTCCCCAGGTCCAATCTAGGCCAGTAGTGGTGACTGTAGGATGATGGTTGGAGTGAGTGAGAGACACGGACAAGACACACTACATGCTGCAGATGAGAGAAGGAGAAAGGTGAAGACATCAGCTGGTTGCTCCATGGGCTGCCATGGTTGTGGATTAGGGGTGAATGGGGGTGTGGGGCCTCACAACTCAGGTGGAACTTCCAGATGAAAGGTTTCTGGGCTGGTGGAATGTCCCTCTGTATGCTCTGAATACACGTTTCTCTTATTGGTTGATGAATACAACTGTTTCGGCCAATAGACAGGATGCCGCCAGGCAGGAAGTATAGGCAGGGCTGTCAGACTAGGAGACTGCCGGGAGATGAGGAAGGTAGAGAGTGAGTGGCCAGGGAGATGCTGTGTAGCTGCCAAGGAAGAAAGAGGCCCGGGCTTCACTGGTAAGCCAAGACCACGTAGAGATACATAGATTAATAGCTATGGGTTAATAATTAAGAGAGAGCTAACCAGTAAGAAGCCTAAGCCATTGGCCAGTTTATATTGATATAAGACTGTGTGTTTATTTGGGACTAAACGGCAATGGGACAGGCAGAACAGAAACATTTCTGCACCCGGATAATCCTCTCCACCAATACAGCAATCCAAATCAGTCCAAGTCAAACCAAATTAGAAGAAGCCCACCTTTAATGGTTACAATGTTCCTGGATGATTTTCTAGCCCCCACCCCCCCAAAGAGGAGATGGAAAAGAGACTGGAAAACCACCTGTCTGTTCTTTGGGGGTTAGTTTAAATATCCTGTGGGAGTGGTCTCGAGCATCTCTCGGGGAGAGGTAGTCATTTCTTGGGCTTTCTGGTGGAAGTTCCGCCCCAAGCCCCCTCCTGCATCTCTCTCCAAACCCTACTGTATCTCAGAAAGCCCACCAAATGAACACACTCCCCCAGATGCTCAAGACCACTCCCACAGGGTATTTAAACTGCCCCCACCCCAGAGAACAGACAGATGGTTTTCTGGTCTCTCTTTTCTGTATCCTCTCTAGGGGGTTGGGGGCTGGAATATCATCTGGGAGCATTGTATCCATTAGACGTGGGCTTTTTCCAATTTGGTTTGATTTTGTCTGATTTGGATTGCTGCATCGGTGGAGAGGCTTATCGGGGTGCAGAAACTTTTCACTTTTCCTACCTGTAGATGGATTCGCTGCCCTGCCTAGAGGGAGGCCACTTGGCATGGTAAGAGACGGTGTGCTGCCCCTAATCTTGGTTCATCTTTTCCTTCTTGTTTCTCAGGTGGGGAGAAAGAGGAAGTCTTTCTCAATCTCTATAAAAGCATTCATTACATTTTTTTTCAGGAATTTTTTTCTCCTAGGAAACAATAACCAATGGCAACTGGGGTCAAGATCAGTTGGGCATAAGTAAAGCAAGCAGAGAGCCTCCCCGCTTAGCTATCATCTTGTTTAATTTGAGATTCACCAGGCACCATACCCACTGGCTGGTCCACCCTGGGACTATGCCTTTGAGACTCTAGAGGAGGAGAGAAAAACCCCTAGCTCTGCAGAAGCAAGACTACCATAGGGCAACTCCAAGCAGAGAAGAAAAGAGAATGGGGGAAAGTGTGGCCCCAGAAACACGAGATAAAGGTGTATGACCTCAAGGCCTCTTTAAACCAAAGGTCACTGAGCTACCCAGAGGGGACAGGTCTCTGTCACCCCAGTAGTGCAAGGCTCTGACCTTGCCTGCAGTGTGAGCTCTTTTCTCCATTCTACTCTTAGTGCTATAGTTGGCAGTCCTTGGACACCACAGTCCCTGGGCTAGTGTCCCTTAGAGTCCCCTGGGAAGCTTTCCTGTGGAGAGACCTCAGAGCCCCAGCCCCAGGCATTCTAATTTAATCCATCAGCAGTGGGACTCCGCTATGGTCCTCTTATTGTTCTTGCTCTATTTGAAGCTTCACTGGCAGTCCTAAGACACAGCTAGAGATGAGAACTACTGTGTTGGCTTAAATGGTACCTTCTCCACAGGACCCCACCACCCTGATCTAAACATGAGACCCGTCATTTGTGTATATTGTCCTTCCCACCCACACCTCCCTCCTTTACACTTTAACCATTCAATATACAGTAGTCCCCTCTTAGCCATGTTTTGTCTTCCATTATTTTCAGGTGCCTACAGCCAACTCTAGTCTAAAACCAACCCATGCAACCTCTAGAAATAAACATTTTGTGAGTTCCAAATGGCACACCTTGCTGAGTAATGTGAGTAAATCTAGTTCCATCCCACACAGTCTCACCTGGGCCTGAGTCATCTCTTTGTCTAGCAATGTGTCCTCGCTGTAGATGCTACCTGCCTAGCAGTAACCTGCCTGAGTCATCTCTTTGTCTAGCAATGTGTCCTCGCTGTAGATGCTACCTGCCTAGCAGTAACCTAGTAGTTGTCCCAGCTATCAGATCCACTCTGGTGATGATCACTGTACCATGTCCAGGTAGCTTTATTTCACTTTACCATGGCTCCAAAGCACAAGAATAGGGAGGGATGTTGGCAATGCCAAAGAGAGGCTATAAATGTTCCTTTTGGTTTTTCCAGACATGGTTTCTCTGTATAACAGCCCTGGCTGTCCTGGAACTCGCTTTGTTGACCAGGCTGGTCTTGAACTCAGAGATCTGCCTGCCTCTGCCACCCTAGTGCTGGGATTAACAGCATGAACCCCACACCTGGCTGTAAATGTTCCTTTTAAAAAGTGAAAAGCATGCAAGTTTATTTAGTTTAGTAGGGACAACGAAAACACTGCATAGTCAGGGTTCTAGACTGTCTGCTGGAAAGTCTAAACAGGCCTCTACTGGGGGGCCCAGGAAATTACCCTCCATGTATCAGGGGGAGCAGTGCACACAACCCTGTGGCTATTTGTTACCTACTCTGTCCTTCTCTACCTCCACTTACTGGAAATGTGAACTCTTTGAGGAAGAGGGTCTCGTCTCACTGCTGTATCCAGTCCCTACAGAATTTGCAGCTGCAGGACTGACTGGGAATTGGCTCTGTCTGCATTGTCCTTGGCTTGATCCCCCACCCCACCCCGCCCCCTCGAACCTACATCATAGGAGCCCATAGTAGTTTAAAGAATTGACATTACAAACTAGCCTAAATGCTGGAGATGTGCCCTTCCTACAGTTCTGGGTCTAGAAGTCTGAAGTCAAGGCACTGGAGGGACCAGGGCCACACACCCCTTAGACTTGTGCTTCTGGGGTACCCATGAATCCTTGCCACTTCTAAGCCAGAGGCTGCAATGCTTAGATCTCTTCCTTTAGTATCTGTCATCACACAACATGCTTTATCCTATACACACATACATGCCATAAAGTTTAACTTATGACTTAGACATAGCAAGAGAATGATAGAAATAGGACGTTTGAAACCATATACCAAAGCAACATGTTATGAATGTGGCTATGCAATGTGTGGGGGGGGGGCGGCAGAAAAGAAGAGAGGTAAGGTCTCAGCCTACCTCTGCAGATGCTGACAGCTCAGAGGTACCCTGGGATGGATGCCTCCACCATGTGTACGCTGAGAGCCTCAGAGGCGAGGCCTGTGCAGGAAGCCATTTCTTTGTGTACAACAGAGATGCCCCTGCAGCATCCACCCTCCATCTCCTCCAAATCACCCAGCCTGGACAGACACTTGAGTTCGTAGCCTTGTCAGGTAAAGGTGAGCAATGAATCATTCACACCCCTCTGCGAGTTGGCACTACCAGGTATGAACAGTGTCAGAGGGCTTTTGTTCAACAGATGTGTTTTAAATGAGTGGGCATCCGTGATAACTACCTGAGGGACAGGCTGGAAAGGAAAGGGAGGATAACCTTGGACCGGACATTGAATGCTAGTATATGTACAATGCCATCAAGGGGAGAATCTGCCCAGGGGGCCATAACCTCCCCACTCTGGCAGGAACAGGGGCATTACTTCAGTTAAGTGGGGTCCAAGAGAAGTTTGAGGACCCTAGATCAAGACATATCCTGCAATCCACTTTGTTAGCTAGCCTTTGGGCCTCCTACAGATTCTGGGCCACCCCAGAACCACATTCCACCCTTACCACACAAGCAACAGAACCTGACAGTGGCTGTGGACATTCATCCAGGGATGTGACAGGCCCAGGTAAATGCCTTCTAAACAAGAGGCCCAAAGAGGAGGCTGCACCAAAATCCAGCAACAGTCAACCCAATCCTCGTGAATTGCTTTTCTTTTCTACACCGCCTACATTTTCCAATTTCACTACAAAACACGAGCCTTTACATAATAAAATGTTTATGTTTGAAAGGCTGAAAGCAAATCACTCTTTCTTCTAGACTCTGATTGTGACCCACTCATCTTCACGATGCCTTCCTTGACTTAGCCCACTCAGAATAATCCTTATGTCTGTCTGAATTCTTGGTAGGATCTGACCCACGGGTCACACCTGTTTGTATGTGTCACAGGAATGCAGCCCGCATGCTCAGCCATCAGTGGCCCTCTCTATTCTGTCTCCTCCCCCTTTCCTGGCTTGCCAGAGCCTTGATTTCTAGAGCTAAGTCCTTGCTGATTGCTGGCTTCATCCCCCGCTGGTCCTCATACTATGTCCCAACACAAACGTGGGCCTTTTGTGAACCCCAAACAAGGAGAGACCGAAATCCTTGAGCAGGTGCTGTCAGGAGGACTGGAGTGTGGAAGCCTGTGAGGGTGGGGGGGGGTTCCTTAAAAAAACATACCAGTTTACCACATGAGCCAGCAGCCCGGCTTCTGAGCATACACCCAGACAAATTGAAAGCCGAGGTATGAACACTACTTGTTCACCCATGTGCACAACAGCGACACTTAAACCACCAAAAGGTAGAGCGGCCTGAGGGGGCATCACAGTTAGAGAAGATAGTGGAAACGTAGCATACACAAATGGAGAATCACTCAGACTCAATGAGGGAAAAAATCCCAAGGAATGCCACAAGCTGGTTGAACTATGAGAACATTATACCAGGTGAGACAAGCCAGTTATCAAAAGCACCAATTCTGTATGGTTCTACTTATATGAGATATCTAGAATAATCAAAGTGATAAGGGTAGAAAGAAGGAAAGCAGTCTCTAGAGTGGAGGTGGGGGAGGGGCATGGGGACTTGTTTAACAGGCTACAGTTTCAGTTTGGGAACTACAGTGCTGGGAGGTGGGGGGTGGTTGCACAACACTCCATGTAGCTAATGCCACTTATACTTACCAGGATGGATTTTAAACACCATAGATCTTATGCTACATCCTTCGTTAAAAAGATTTGTCATTTATTTATATGTGTATATATCTTTGTGTGGGTATGTACATGGGCATGCAGTTGTCCAAAGAGGCCAGAAGAGAGTGTTGACTCCCCTGGAGCTGGAGTTACAGGACACTGGAAGCTACCAGATGTGCGTGCTGGGAACTAAACTCCAGGCTTCCATAAGAGCAGCAAGTTCTTAAACACAGCCATCTCTCTAGCGCCTTATGCTATACACATTTTAACATAAAGAGTAAATAAGAGGTCCAACTCCAGTGGTCCCCAACAGAACTGGGCTGTCAAGCCACTGTTCCCGACAGTCCTCTGCTCAGCTCTTATATTCCAATGGGGGCTGGATATTCTCTAGTAGTGCCCTTTTCATAGCATCGCCTGGCACATAGTAGGATCTTGGTAAATGTTTACAAGGCAGAGACCATTTGCAACCATAATTGATAAGTAACAGAGTTGGGCACACTTCTAGCATCAGGTTTGAGATGCCCGTGCTCCAGTCTTCGCATGGCTGAGGATGGACTGGAAGTCTGTACTTTCCACACACTGCCCCCAGAAGGCACACTCCATCCGTGGGTATCTAAGCATCTCAGACATGGTCTGTGATCATTATAATTCAGAACCACACCACATGGTGGCTGAGCCAGACACTAGAGCAACCTGGGAAATGCAGCCATGTCCTTGAAGGAGACAGGAGAGAAGATAACCTTCAAAGGAGAAAGGAATTGGCAAGAGAGGGACTGGAGGAAGGAGGAGACATTGAGATCATCTCCCCATCCCTTAAATTCAGGGAGAGGGCATACTGCCTCATTTGCAGCCCAAGCCAGGCAGCCCCTCTGCTGGACACCTGCTGAAACCTCAGGGTCCATGGGTACCAGAAAACGAGGCAATGAGGCTCAGATTCAATATCCCATGTGGAACTCGGGGAGTGGGGAAGAGAAGGATGGGGACTGGGGCAAAGGCAAGTTACCGTGGAAAGAATATACTTCCCTGGCAGGGGTCTGCACCCCCTAGAGGTGGCAGTCTTCTGCACCTTCCTACAAGGAAAAATCTGGACTGGTCCTAGCTCATTCTACCACCTAACACCTTTAAACCCCAAGGAACTCCAGTGTAAATTAGGGGATTCAAGTGGGGGGATCATCCTCATTCAGAAGAACCACCATGGAAGTCAGGACTGGCATTCTTTGCCCTCTGGCCTTTGGAGTCCTAGATCACTACCTGATCTTGATGCCAGCTTGACAGTCCCCATGGACATCAAAATATAGATTACTAAGCAGATCGGGGCTGGGGACTCTCCAGGCATGTACCCTAACTTTAAGTGTCTTCCAACATTGGGTAACTTCAAGTCACTACCAGAGACAGTACGCATGTTAACTTCAGCATCCCCAGGAATAGCATGTACTTTCAAATGCCTCCAGGGATGGTATACATCTTAATTTCAAGTCACCTTCAGAGACAGAGACAGTGTCCCTTAGCTCCAAGCCATGCTCCCTATCTCTTTAGTGCATCTTGGAGCGCAGCTCGTGGTCCCACAGACTAGGGCAGAGGTGCCACATCCATTAAACAGATGAATGAGCGCTCATATCTACCCCTAGGCTACAACTGAGAAAACAAGGCTCTAATCAGGCAGTCCCACAGTTCCCAGCTGAGAGGGCTGGGATGAGTGCCATTCTGCTCCATGCAGACACTTGTTTTGCTCCACTCCACAATGTGACCTCCCGGCAAGAGGAACTTGACATGTCTGCACCGTCCTATACTGTATCTTCTTCCTCTAGCCCGGTGGTTCTCAACTGCTGGGGCGCAACCCCTTTGGTGGTTGAATGATCCATTCACAGGGGTCGCCTAAGACCATCAGAAAACACAGATATTTACATTGTGATTCATAACGGTAGCAAAATTACAGTTATAAAGTAGCAATGATTTTTTTTTTTTTTTGCTTGGGGGTCATCACAACATGAGGCACTATTTTAAAGGGTCACAGCATTAGGAAGGTAGAGAACTACTGCTCTAGCCCCTCTGAAGCCTGATGTCCTGTAGGAGTAGAAGCACACTGAGCCACCAGCCACAGGGGCTGACACAGCCCATCTGTCAGCACTCATCATGCAGGAGCGGCATCTGGGACCTCATGTCGTAACCAGTGCTAGTCCAGGACCAAAGCATTCTTCAAGCTCCTTGGTGAGTCTCAGCTGGCACCCCAGGGGCTGTTTGTTATGGGTTGATTTACTTTCTTTGTGGCCTTGCTCTGGCTGGGGGCAGAGGGCAGCATGCCATCGCCCTCTCTGAATATTACAACTCCGCAGAGAATTGAAGAATGTGACTCATCATCCTTTCCCTCTCCAGCTAAGAACCCGGGGCCTTTCTCTGTTGATTATGGGTGGGATAACAATTCAAAAAACAACAGCAACAACCATCGCAGCTCCTGGCTGCTGAACACTGAGACAGCAGAATGGCTCTGCACCTTCTCCATGTCATTCCACACTTCAACCCTTGCTATTCTATGTGCAGATGTGGAAACTGGGGTTGAGCAGCTAGCTGCCTTGTGCACAGACAGAATATAGCACTTTAAACCCGAGCCCAGGCCCTGTACTCAAGGCTTCTCTGTGAACCTGGCCCTGGTGTGTTTTCAAACCGTGATGTGCACCATGACTGCCCACCTAAACTAAAGCTCCACTCCACATTTGAGACTTGAGTGAGCAATGCCTCTCCCTAAGGCTACATCCAGGCTAGGAGGCAAGAAGGGGACCCCAGCAGGACATCTGTATGGCTTTGGTACCCTAATCTCTGATGTACGCTATAGAGTCTGTCCCTCCTTGAGAACTTAGAATTCTGTCCCCTTCAACACCACAGCATCTTCATTTCTCTCTCCTTCCTCTTTGTTGATTGCTGTCATCAATCTGACTCATCCTAGATAGAAATACATCCATTGTGACAGGGGCCTGACTTGTGCCCCCCTGTGAATACTGAGATGTCTCTGTGGCTTTCCTTCTGATGACCTGAAGTCACTGCAGGTCACTGCTGGGTGTGGGGGCAATGGGACCTGGAGCAAAGGCTATCCCTGGAGATTATCACTGTGAACTGAGCAGGTCTGGGTACCTCTTTGCTGGAGGGCTGGGACTGAGAACCCGAGCCCGGCCTTTTCTCAGAGCAGATTATCTATGCAGACATCAGTGGAAGCAACCCGGAGCTCAGCTGAGCTCAGAGCAGCTGAAGAAATCACCTTTGTCCCCTGCCAGGGACATCGTCAGGGAAGATGGAGAGAAGAGCTCAGGACCCAGCTCTCACATGCTGGGGACACTTGAGGAACACTCCCTTCCCACCTGAAACTCAAGCCTCTTACATCTCTCCTAACAGGCAGGGAAAGCTATTTCTCCCAGTGTCCCTAGGTAGAGACCTCAGATCATAGGAGCACCCTGGGGTTCCTCATCCATGTGGTTGAACACACACACACACACACACACACACACAGAGAGAGAGAGAGAGAGAGAGAGAGAGAGAGAGAGAGAGAGGGAGAGAGGGAGGGAGGGAGGGAGGGAGGGAGAGCCACATTTCACCCTCCTCTGGGTCTCTTTCCTGCCAAGGGTTCTCCAAGCTTCCTCTCAGAGCCCCTGTCCAAACCCCTCTACCTCAGTATAGAAACATATTTAAAGTAAGAAGGTCAGAAAACTTTTTGGGGACAAGTGTCCCTCTTAGCCAGCTGTGGACCATAGATAAAGAGGAAATCTCTGGGCCTCTGTTTTCTGGTCTCCTGTACAGTGGGGATGATAACAGACCAACCTTTTACACATGTGGGACTGTGAGAACATAGAAAGCACTGAGGAGGTGACATTCCACACCTGAGGACAGGCAGAGAAGCCGGCATGCCTTCTACTTTACAGGGCTCGTGCCCACAGGTCACAAGGTAGCCTCCACACGCCAGCCAGATGGTCATCTGGCTGGGAGACCCTGGTGGCTCTTGGTCATCTTGGTTCTGCCTGATAGGGAGCATGCATGGGTGGGCTACAGGGGATCTGTAAAATCCACCCCCGAAACAGCACAGATGTGTGGTCCATCTATACTGTACTCTCAAAGCCTTGGCCTTTGAGTTTTAAGAGACAGGTGGGAGAGGTCATTAATTAATGCAGAATGGTCACCGCAGGCTTCAGAGCACATCTGGATGCTAAGTGGCTCTGCTGGTTCTACATGCAGATCACAGTGTTATGTTCCCTCTCCATCCCTGCTGACATCATGGGGACAGTTTGCATGGCCCAATGGCTCACTTAACTGAAAACAGGCCAGGCAGCCTCCCAAGATCCTCTTCACTCAACCTCAGAGAACTCAGGCCTTAGGAAATTTTGCCCAAAGAGAAAGCAACTTTCCTGAAGCTCACAGTGGCTCCCTTTCTGGGCATATGGGAGAATTAGCAGGCTGGTGGATGAAGGCCACCTGTGTCGCTTATGTCCCTGTGGAACTCATATTAACCTGCATCTGTTTGCACATCCCTGCTGTCAGCGGCTTCTGCCTAGGGAGACAGCCAATGTGCGGCACAGGCAAAGTGGGCTTTGGAGCAGGATGGCTTTACCATGCTGGCTGGGGGCCTTCAACACAGGTCTCAATCCAACTGGATCTATAAATCTATAAAAAATCCAACTGGATCTATAAATCTATAAAAAAAACAAACTCTGTTTGTGCCCCCTTGTAGGGATGTCAAAGGACCAATGATGAGGTGGACAATGCCTGGAACAGTGGCTCGCACGTGGCTCGCACACAGGCTTAGAGGGCATGCAAGAGGCTGGTGAAGAGGTCCAAGTGTAGTGTTCTGTCTTTGTCAGGTGACAGGTCCCCCAATAGCTGGTCCGTTTCTTTTCTCCCCTTCTTTTTCTATTCTCTCTTACAGCCTTGCTGTCTACTTCAGATCCTGACAGGAAGTTAAACAGTGCCAATTCTCCAAGCAGACAAAGGGCAGGGCTGGCCTGCTCCACAATACCAGTCCACGCTGTTAGGCTAAGCCCCCCTTAAGAGGAAGAAGTGATGCTGTCTCCATCAGGATTCAGTTCTCCCGCCCTGCCCTCAACCCCTACCTCACATTGTCATGTTTCTGGATGTAAATCTTGTGGAACATCATATCCTCCTGCTTGGCGTTGATGTCTGCTTTCATCTCCATGGCAACATGACGGGGAAGGACAGACAGCAGGAGACGCTCCTGCAGAGGGAAGCAGATGATTCTGTCACCATTCCTTCCACTTATCTGGCGAGTCCCCTCTCATCCAAACCCATGCCCCTGGCTGCAGGGCACAGGGAGACGTCCCAGGCTCTCCTGAAATCTACAGAACTAGAACCTGTGAGATGAGGGAACAGCTCGAGTCATACCCCAGGGTTGACACCTCCTGGTCCATCATGTAGCTTGCCTCCATTCTACTCTGGGAAAGGCACTCCTGCTGAAGCCTTGAGGATCAAGAAGCTTGGGTTAATACCTTAAAAACCTCTGTGGCCTTGGCCAAACTACTATTGACAGCATTAGCCAGACTCATTCACCTAGTCATTAAGTATTTATGGATGTCTACTACGTGCCAGGCAGCATTCTAGGTGTGAGAGTCAGAGCCTTGTACCTACAGGCAAGCAAAGCTCCTCTGGGGGCTATGATCAGGCTGCCTAGCGGCTGTCATTAGAGAAGGTGTTGTGAAACCCAGAAGGCCCAAGAACCTTCAGAACCTTTCGATCCCAAGTGGGAGACAGTGGCCAAGTACAAGAGAAAAAAAAAAGTTAACTTTGAGGAGCCAAGAGAAGTCAAAGTCAGTCACAAGGGAGAGGGACAGGGCCACACTGTGGCAAATCATGTCAGCTACTTATAGAATCTGGACTTCACTCAATTCCTGAGTTTTCCTCCAAGATCTGTTCTGCTCCAGGGTACCCAGCTGCCTCCTGTGTGGAGTGACTATCTGAATGCCACAGCCTTGGCCCTCTGCCAGGCTCACACACCTAAGTACTCTCCTCTTGGGCCTTTCATTCTGGCTGCCTGCAGCCCTCTGCTTCTCTCCTGCCTGCCATTCTGCACTGAATTCTGGGTATCCCTCCTCCCTGCCCACAGGTAGCCCTGAGACCTTCTTGCTTCAGTGCCCTTCCTGGGTGTCTTCTTCTGGGTGTCTGTCCAATGAAGCATGCCCTACTTCTGTCCTCAAAATACTCTTGCCTCAGGCAGCAGACATACTCTTGAGCCACCACCATCCATCAACTCTGTCACCTCCACTCATCTCCAGCCCATGGCTCACTGGCTCCCAAATGCCCACCTGTGACATCACATCCCCCAGCAAGATCCACCCTCCCATTCCTTCCTCCCCTTGCCTTTGCAGAGGACACTTCCATCCTCCTGACCAGGCTCTAGACCCTAGCTCTGTAGAAACTGTGTACATATGTAGAACTGGTACTCATACCTGGTACCCATTCCTCTTCTCCCAGGCCAAGCCCCAGCATGCAGCACTGCCCTGGGTATAGCTCTTGAATTTGTCCTTTCCCTTCTATACCCTCCTCTAGAGCTCCAGTGCAATGCTCACTTGTGTCTGGGACTCATGAAGCATTTCTCTGACTCTACACCTTCCCTTTAGCCCTCCGTGTTGTCTGTATAGTCTGTGCAGTGGCTATAGCACAGCTCTTGCTTAACATCACCACAGCAAGCAGGATTCTAGACCCTAACCCAAGGCTGCAGGAGATGGGGAGAATTCAGGGCAATCTGCACTATACAGGGAGACCCCGATTCTAAAAACAGAAACAAATGATCATTGTCCTTGGGGAAAGAGGATGTCCAGAGTGACCCTGTAAAATTGGAAGTGAAGGAAGGTGTTCCCTTCTCAGGGGAGAGGCCCTGGAGTTGATAACAGAGATAAGATGGTGTTCTTGAGGAAGGGAGGGACTTAGGGGGAGAGCAGGGTGCATGTGTAAGGAATGGCAACCCTGTCAGGGCAGTGGGATGACTAAGAAGCTGGGCCAGGAGTCCTGGCAGGGTTGAGTGAATGAAGGCTGGGGGCAGGGCTGGGGCTGTACGTAGTTCAGGTGGAAGGGTATCCGTCTAGCAGGGGTGAAGCCCTGAGTTTGTTCCCAGCACTACAGAATCTGCACACACTGAGACATGCCTATATTCTATATCCCAGGGAGTTTGAAGACAGAGGCACGGGAACAAAAGTTCAAAGCCATCCTTGACTACATACAAGATTTTAGGGCAGCCTGGAATATGTCAGGTTGTTTCTCCAAAGTGGGGAAGCATAAACAAGGACAGCCAGACTTCAGACTGATTGGTGTCCATTTGGGTACCTGGCAAAACATAGCAGCCACAGAGGGCAGTGTTAGAGAGAGCAGGCAGGCACAGGAGGACCTGGAAAGCTCATCCCCTACCTGGCCATCTGGATGCCAGCAGCCATGTCACTGTAACCATCTAGCATCCTCCAGACTAGACACAGAACCCACATTTCAGGGAGCACAGCAGCCATCACGTGTGCTTTTCTGCTGCCCTGGCCATTCTCTTCCTGTCTCTAGCTCAAAGAGAGACTTTCTGTGCCCACATCTGCCAGGGGGCCTGATGGCATGTGGTACACCGGAGGCCTATGCCAATGTTTGCTGAGATCAGTGGGAAAGACCTACTACTGGTCTACAGGAACTTCCAGAGTCATGCCGGTTCAGGTGCACAGAGACACTGCACCATGCTGACTGCCCTCTGTGGATATCATCCACGCTCAGCCTCCTGACAGGAGCTACCATAGTTCTACACTGTATAGAGGAGGAGCAGCGACAGATAACCATCTGTCAGGGTTACATGCAGGAAATGGGCAATAGTGACCCAGATCTGAATCCCAAATAAAGCCCCATCCCTCAGGTCAGGGACAACTGGAACCTTGATGCCAACCTGAGTCACCACGCCACCTTACCCAGAAGAAGTGTCAAGAGGGTTTTCTCTTGGCACAATGCTGTGGCCCTGTGAATGGCCAGCCTCACTAGTTAAGTACAGTCTAGGGGGAGACAGGACAGTCTTCCTTCTCTGTAGCAGTCATACTCAGAACTGGACAGAGATGAAGAGCTGGGTCAGGGTACCCAAGAGGCTTACACAGTACTTGCCTCTTCTCCTCCTCCTTCCCTTGGCTGCCCAGACTGGAAATACTGACTGTTCTCACTTCTTCAACTCGTGGGAGCCCAGGAGAGAGGAGACCTTTTGCTGCCTGACCACAGGGCCACATGAGGAGACCACAGAGGAGGGATAGGAAAGGCCAAGAGGAAACTACAGAGCAATAAAGTTGGGCTCCCTGAGGGAAACATTGCTCAGAGGAGGGGCTGGGCAGAGTGATGAGCACAGCCTTGGGGGAACAGGCATAGACTAGCCGCTGCTCCTCTGCAGCAGGCCTTGGCTGCCATCCAGGCCTCTAGGCCTCACTCACCTGTTGTTGATTCTCCCGCTGTGAGTGAAGCCGAGCCTGGATACACTCCCGGGTCTCCTGGAAGGCCTGTCTCTGGGAGACCTCAGCTGGGTAGTGAGTGCAGACACCCACAATGTTGGTGCAGGAGAAGATGAGGACATTGGAGACAAGCTGCAGAGGGAGAAGACAAGCACACGGCACTCAAGAACATAGCAGTGCTCCAGTCCCGGAGTCTACATTTTAGCAAATTCACACCTAGCTATTAACAAGCAAATGACAAATGTAGTTAACACAGGACTAGAAGAAGTCAAACTTAATCATTCCGATCTTCTAATGTCCCCAAAGATCTGAGCTCAGCTGGCCTGTGACAGAGGCACAGCACCTAAGATCACGGAGTCCCTGAATAATCATACCCAATATGCCAGAGATACCACAAATTAAAAGAACTTCTGACTAGAGCTGAGGGCTACCACCAGGAAGGCTCCCAAAAGGTGGCAGAACTTCTTTTAAAAGCTTGAGAGTCAGTGTGGCACAAAGGGGTCCCTTCCCAAAGAGGCCCTGACTTATTATTCCAAAACTTGGCTCCCATGAGTCCAGGCTGAACTGGCCACACAGGCCACAGGACATGGTAAAACCTCTGGGGAAATGAAGCCTGGCCAGTGGGGAGCAGAGGAGGCTCAATTCCTTCCTCCCCAGGCTTCTCTCCACCAGTTGGAGGTTCCCCACAGCTCCATATACCAGCATCTGTCCTCTCCCTACTCATGGGTCCCTGCTCCATGCTGACTGAGGTATGTGGAAAAGCATTTTCACCCTGCTGTCCAGCAGCCCTAAGGCTAAGCTTCCTTTAAAAAGAGTACTTACTGAAAGGCTAAGGTAGAACAAAATGATATAACAGACCCCCCAAAAAGGCAAGGGAATGTTACCCGATGAGCCTGTGAGCTGGGATTCTTCAGAGTGGACCTTGGTGAGGAAAGCTCTGTGGATATGAACATGCTGAACCTGGTCCTACCCTTGCCCCGAGAGATCTTAGGCCTGTAGGCTGCTGGGGCTTTGAGCTCCATTCCAGTCCTACTCCTTAGCTTGGTAACCTCAACCTCAGAGCACTGACTTCAAACCTGCAGCTTTCATGGTGGCCCTCTGGCCTCTGAGGAGCCTATATTGGTCACCAATTCAGAGTAAGGAAGGTGCTTGTCCATAAAAATCTCCAAGAGCCTTACTTGGGGCTCTCCCCCACCCAGCAGAGGTGTAATACAAGATTAGTGGGTGTAACACAGGATTCCCACAGACCTCTAGGGCTTCCATTGTATCCGTCCTTGACTCAGATCTATGCCTTTCATGAAGGTTTCTCCTGCCATTCTCAGAGGTCATGTTGAGCCCCACATCCTCCCCAGCCAAGGGAAGGTCCATGAGCCAGATGAGCTCATGCTGGCTATGGTGCCAGCTGTCTCTAGAGATGCCCCAGAGAGTCTCTGCCCTGCTCCACAAAAGGAATTTATCTGCCTTGTTTTTCACAATCTGGCTTTCCCCTAGCCAAAGATGGCTCTGACTTTCATGGCAGGAGCAGGCTCAGGTGACCAGTGGTCACAACTTCATTGGCTAATATTACCGTTACCAACTCCTACCCAAATCATACCAACCCCTGAATCCTGACATTTTATGTAAAGACCTGACATTGAAATCTATTTATGACAAGGGAAGAAAACCCTGCTCCATGGCAACTAGCAAGCCACCTAAAGAGTGTTACATATGGGATGCTCAAGTTCCCTTATAACGCCTACTGGGGTGTGAGGAGATGACTGGATCCTCAAGGTGGATTCCTCATAAACAGGCTTAGTGCCTTGATGGGAAGAGATTTTTTGCTTGCTCCCTCATCTCTGCTCACCACCATATGCGGCTATGAGAACCCCAAATTTCTGATGTTTATAAGTCTATGGTATTCTTAGCAACTCGGCCCATCTAAGATAAGTGATAAAACCTGAAGAAGGACCATCAATACTAAGCAGAAATGAATACACAACAGGCAAAAAAAAAAGTAGAGGTGAGTGCTTAAGTGGAGGAGTGATAAGGAAAGACAGAATGTTCTTCTCTATGGCTAGGGAAAAGTTAAGTATATTCCCACTTACCATTCCCATTCATTGTGGTGATGGAGGTCCCAGACCACATAATAAGACAAGAAAAAGAAAGACATAGATTGGAGCAGTGCAGCAGCATATGTGTACCCCAAATCCTAGCTATTCAAGAGAGTGAGGCAAGAGATCAACACAGTCCATGGGGTCAAGACCAGCCAATGCAGCATAATGAGACCCCATTGAAAGGGGAAAAATAAAGGGAGGGAGGGGAGCAAGATGAGACATATTGGAAATAAAGCATACTGTTGTTTATGTGAAGACAGAATAATTGTTTCTACAGAAAAATCTAATGAATCTAGAAAACCATGACCAGAATTAATATGCAAGTTTAGAAGTCATAGGCTATAAGCCTAATAAAAAGCAACTGTTTTTCTATATACAAGCAATGAAAATAGGAGTAAAATTTGGTAAAGTACTATTTAAACAGCATTTAAACCATGAAAATTACGTACACTATAAATCCAACTAATAATTTTCTATAGAACACTGATGAAAGAAATACTAAGACTTATTTTTTTAAATGTAGAGGTGTGTCTTGTATTAGGTAACATACAGGTGTCAGCTTTTACCCCAATCTTTAGGCACAACATGACCATGATCAAAGCAATGAAAACAGGCAAAATAAACCAAAGTGACTTTTAAAAATATGGGCTAAGTTGGAAGATTTAAAGTATAAGACTTACAAGGTTTCAGTAATTCAGAAACTATAGAGGTATAGGTCAATGGGAGACAGCCTAACACAAAATTTTATCTATTATGGTTGATTGAGTTTTGACAAAGATAGGCAATTAAATGGAGAAAGACAAGGCTTTTCAACAGTGATGCTGTGGCAATTGGTTGTGTACATACAAAAGACTGGAACTCAGACCTGTCTCGCACCATATATAAAAGTTAAATCAAAGAGAAGCAAAGATACAAGTCTGAGAGCTACAAATATAAAACTCCTATAAGAAAGCATAGGGATGAATCTTTGTGGTTTCATAAAGACAGGTACTCATATTCTCCCTAATATGTAAATCCTAGATTGAAAAATATATTATGTATACAAGTGCTTTGTCTGAATGTATGCCTGCACACCAGAAGAGGGCAATAAGTCATAAGCTGCCATGTGGTTGCTGGGAATTGAACTCAGAACCTCTGGAAGAACAGCCAAGAGCTGTTCCACTGAGTTCTCTCTCCAGCCCATAAATCCTAGATTTAAAATTTTAAATTTCTCTGTTTAATTTTAAGCGTCTATAGAATCGAAGTTGTGTGAAAAGCCTAGGGAAACCTATTGCTTTGTAAGCTAGTTAAGAAAAAAAAAATTAAGGAACCTGAACTGAGGTACCTTGCATGGGAAGACAATGCTTTCCCAAGAGGACATGGTTATTAAATGAAAGTCTCAGTGTTGGGTGTGGGGATATTTTAAGTTATTGGTCAGAGAGTTTCCCCAAACAGCACAGGCTATTGTCATTGCTCTTTGTTGTCCATCATAACCTTCTTGGGGAAGATAGAACCCTTCTGATTGAAGGCCATAGAGAAATCTAGCTGAAACTGACCTGAAAACTTCCTCCCTGCCAGGCAAGATGTTCTTGGGTGAAACAGTGGCATAGCTGTTATAGGGGTAACCAACCACCTTCTGATTGAAGTCTGTTCTGGAGGGAACTCACATCTGGTACTGTAAACCTGGGTAAAAGCTCATGGCTAAGGAAGTCATGGCCCTAGAGGGGGAACTGACTACTGTTGCTTTGTTAAATGGACATGTCAAACTGCTTTTTGAGTATTATGTTTATACCCATTTGTTAGTGCTGCTGTCAGCCTTGGTCAAAAGAGTTTCATTTTGCAGTAGGAAGCAGTCAATGGAGACTCATAACTGCTTAAGGAGCTGAGAAGTGTCCTAAGTGGGACATTATCACCCCCCATCCCCAGTGAGGGCTCAGGGAACATCACAGAAGGAAGGGTGGAGAGAATATAAGAACCAGAGGATGGGCAGGAGTGCTGTGAAAGGCTGTCTTCTGGACATGATCTGACCATTGTTAGCATCTATTGTTACTTGCATCAGATCAAGCCAAACAATAATTACAGCATGGATGTCCAGGAGCATGCACCCATGTGTTCAAACACAAAATCAAAGAAGAAATAATAAGCATTTTTGAGACAATACAAAGTAGTTTGAATGACAGATGTCTCTCATAAGCTCAGGTATTTAAACACCTTGTGTCTAACTGGTAGCACTGTTAGGGAGAGACGGTATAGTCTTGCTGGAGGAAATACATTACTAGGGGCAGGCTTTGAGAGTTTATAGCCATATCCCACTTCAGTTTGCTTTCTGCTTCAAGTTTTTGGATGAAGATGTTATATCCAAATTCCTGTGCCTGCTGTCATGCCCATCACTTGTTCCTCCCCTACCATGATGGCCCTAAAACCTTTGGAACCATAAGATAAAATAAATTCTCCCATAAGCTGGCTTTGATTGTGGCCTCACTATTAATCCTGGCTGACCTGGCACTCACTATATAGGTCAGCTGGACTCAAAGTCATAGAAATCTGCCTGCCTCTGCCTCCCAAGTGTTGAGATTAAAGGCCTGCACCACTACATAAAAATATTTTTAAAAATAAAAAAATATTCATGACCTTGTATTTGGCAACAATTCCTTAGATGTTGCATCAAAAATGCAAGAAACCAAAGGAAAAGACAAAAATTGGTTTTATTAAAATTAAATTAAGAACATCTTCTCTCAAAAAAGTTATGCAAATGAGACAAGCCACAGAATGGGAAAATATTTGCAAAAAATATATTTTATTAAACCCAAAATCTATAAAGGACTCTCAGAACTCAAACATTAAGTATACAAATAGCTTAGTCTTTAAAGGAGCGGGAAAACTGATGGCTTATCCAAGAGGACAGAAGTGGAGACCTACAAAGAAACTCTAGCCACCATCAGTGGTCATTAGGGAGATGCTAACTTAGAAACCAATGATTAGGATGGCTAAAGGCACAGTAAGTTTAAAATGTAAGAAAAGAAGAAAGCAATGCTCAACCAAAGACAAAGATAACAGTGTTGGAAGTCTTACATCTTGATGTTGGGAATATGGCCACTTCTGGAAATAGTTCTGCAACTTCGGGTAAGGTTACATGAACACCTGCCATGTGACCCAGAACCCCTACTCTTAGATGTTCATTCAAATGAGATGAGAAGTTACATTGACACAAAGAATCTGCACTTAACTGGTCATGAACACCAACTCAGCCGTAGAAAGGAACAAACCATTGCTATGCCCATTATGGATCAACTCAAATACACTATGCTAAAACAGAAGAGGCAGATGCCCAAGCCTGATTCCGTAGATATGGCATTCTGGGAAAAGTACAACCACCATGACTACAAACAGAGGCATGTTGACCTGGGGCAGGAGTGGGGTTGAATGTTTCCATGGGGCAGGAGTGGGGCTAACTGTCATGGGGCAGTAGGAGCAAACCATTTGGGATGATGGAACTGTTGTGTATCTTGGTTGTGTTGGTGCATATATTTCTGTTCATTATCTGTTGAACCCACAACACTAAAATGGCTGACTTCTATTGTATATTAGTTATCGTGGATATATATATATATATATATATATATATAATATATATATATATATATCTGAGTCAGAGTTCTGGAAGAGAAAACATGAAGGGCTGGCCAGACAGAAAAAGGTTTCTCTTTCTAGGGCCAGAAGGAGAGGCCAAAGTGAGTTTTGAGACATGACTCCAAGGTAATTATCAGCAGGCTGCAGCTCTAGCCTGTGGGTCCTAATCCCCAGGTCTCAATGCTCAAGTCTCTACTGCTGTATTCTAGCCTTCCCTGCAGTCTGGAGGCCAATGGCAGCAGTTGGTGCAAATCCAGATAAAGCAGTGGCAGTAACTGGATAGGGTCCAAATGGCTTTGCTAAGCACTGTGCCTCAGTGTTCATCTCTCATTCACTAAACACAAACTAGCCAGGACCAAGATGGGGCTGGGGTGCTGGGGTGCTGGGGTTTCAGAGTCAGGGATAAGATCCAGGGGGACCAGCAAATGGAACTAAGAGGGAAGGAGGCTAAGCTCGCCTCTCTCCCTCCCTCCCATTCTCACTATCCACTGAGAAGCAGGCATCTGTGTACACCAGGTCTTCATGGGTGCTAAACCATCTCTGCGGTATTCTGCTTGGGTTATGACTAGGGAGGAGGCACCAGTCAGACTGGGAATTCTGCTTGCGGACACCTGGGAACCCTAGTGTACACATGATACTTTGGACACAAGGATAGTCCATGCAAACGCTGCCTGGCACTGATCCACCGACATAGTGATCACATCTGTTAAGGAGCCTCTTCCCGTGTCTCCATGGAGGCAAACAAACTAAAAGCAAGGACAGGGTCTGTCTTCTATAAAAAGCTTGATTAGTAAATGATCCTAAGTGTACAGTGGGAAAGACTGCTGAGCCTATCAAGCGACAGGGCTGTTGATTGTCCCCATGCTGACTTCAAGGGACATATTTAACTACATGGGAAGCATGCTCATACATGTGTGCTGCACACATGGACACATTTATACAAGACTCCCACAAAAATTGAGTTTGAGGGTGCCAACAGAGTAGCAAAATCTCAGCCTGATGGCTGCTTTTCACACAAGCTTTACAGCTGATGTGAGTGGATAAAGCTCAGGGGGCCTAGTCCTACCTAGAGCCATACCAGCAAGAGCCTTGCCATGGGGGGCGCGTTTGGAATTCTGTTTGGTGGGGAGAGACCTATGAATATTTAATAGTTCCCAAACATCTGCACTTCTGAAACTCCACTTCTGGTTGCCCATAGGCTGCAGGTTTGATTCAGGCCATGGTGCAGATTACATTGCTGGGGTATGTGCAGCATCAATCTGGCTGGCCCTGTGTAACAGACTCCTCAGCACCACTGCAGAAGGTACAAGGCCTAGTGCAAGGAGGAAGAAACAAGCATAGGCAGGAAACAGGGACACGGGTTAGGCAAGGCCCTGCACAGGACCTCTTTAACCTGGCCCCTGTTAATCTACCGAGGTGGTGGTAGTGATCAGAATTCCCCACAGACCCAAACTGTATCATTTGGCAGTGTGAGTCAGAAGACAGGGTGTTCTGTTATTTGGACTTCAATCAGTGCCTTTTAGTCTAAATAATGTTTTGTTTTTCCAAGACAGGGTTTCTCTGTGTAGAGCTGTCCTGGAACTACTCTGTAGACCAGGTTGGCCTTGAACTCACAGAGATCTTCCTGCTTCTGTCTCCTGGGTGCTGGGATTAAAGGTGTGCACCACCACAGCCTGGCCTAAATAATGCATTGTATGAGTAGATCTCATGCAAAGTAAGATACTGTTCATTGTTTTTTCTGAAATTTAAATTGAGCAGAATGCCCCTGGTTTCACCTGGCAATCCTGCCAGAGAGTTTACTACCCACACCTGTCAACTCCCAGCTGTGGCTGTCCTCTGTCCCACAAACCACAACACTCAGGGCACCTCATCGATACCCTGCCTTTGCTGTAGGGACAGCTGCGGATACAGCAGCAGTCTCCCAGTGTCTTCTCTGCACACTACAGTCTGGAATCTCCCCAGACAAAGTGCAAACCAGAGAGCAAAGATGCTGTTTTCCATGCCCAGCCCAGGCCCCTAGAAATAAGGTGACCTCGAGACCTGGAACTGAGGGACAGGTCTTCTGATTCGGGGAGGGAGAGGGCCCCTCCCATAGGTTTGTCCTCCCAGCTCTAAAGAGTTACCACTCCTTCCTGTCACCAGCCGTTCCTAGTTTACAAACACATGAAGCTAACCACCATGTGAGTTCCAAATAAAAGGAGCTGACAAGCCTGCCAAAGCGCCTTCCTCCCACACTGCCAGTCCTTTGTCCTACACAGTGGTAGTGGGATGCGGAGAGGACTTCAGTAGAATCCCAGTAAGATATAAAAGTCAAATAAATGAAGGAAAGATTGTCTTAAACTGCAAATTCTTAGAAAACATATCAACAAGGTTCCTTGTCTACTGGACCTTGTTCAGTCAGATACGCAATGCCTTTTAAGAATATTAAGATAGTTTTAGAATTTTTAGTATACTCCTCTAAAATTTTCCCCCTTGCAAAAAATAAAGTTTTTTTGGTGGTGGTGGTGGTTGTGTTTGTTTTTGAGGCAGGGTCTTAACTATGAATCCCTGACTGGCCTTGAACTCAAAGAAGTCCACTTGCCTCTGCCTCCTAAGTACTGGGATTAAAGTCGCATGCCACCACTCCTGGCCAAAGCCACATCACCTGTGCCTGGGGGCATTTGTAGTGACCTCTTTTCATGTGCAGGCACATAAAGTAACTAGGTGGATCCCTAGGGCTCTGGACCAAGGAGCAAGCAACTCTACCAGCACCTTCTTGCCACCTCAGCTAGCATGCTAGCATCCTGCTGCTCTGGGATTGTCATTCTCATGTGTCAGCTCTCCCTCAAACAGACACTTCTCCTGAGGAGCTTTAGCTGGAACAGTCAGCTGGAACCTCAGCTCCTGCATTGCCAGGGACCAAGCCCCAGTCTCATCGCTTACCCCAGCCATAGCAGTTAACTCGCTGTCTCTGGGAAACGTCACTCCATAACATGATTCTCAAAGTACAATATGTGTTAATGTAACTGTAATGTGACTACAATCAAAGCACGAATTACTGACAAATCAGTAATTAGCATCTGCTTAATACTTTTCAGGAAGCCTGGTAGCACAGCTCACAGCATGTGCAATGTCCATGCCCAGTAGCTTGTCTAAAAGAAAAAAATGTTGGGGGGTTAAAAGAGTAGGAGCAATGGCTCAGTGGTTAAGAGCACTTGTTGTTCTTCTAGAAGACACTGGTTCCCAGCACTCACATAGTGGCTCACATAGTGGCTCACAACCATCCATTTAGTCCCGTCCTAGGGGCTCTAATGCTCCCTTTTGACCTTCCCAGGCACTGGGCACATATGTGGTATACATACATACATGCAGGCAAAACACTCAGAGACACATAAAAGTCAAAAATAATTTTCAAATGTTAGGGAAAACAAGATAAATCAGAAGGCAAAGACAGACAAGACTCATGGAATGACTGTGGACAATTTCCAGGCTTAGAAACACTTTGACATAAACACTTTAACATAAATTCACCCTCTCAAATCCTATAAGACAAACAAGCCAAGCACCATCACCTTGCTCTGCCAATTAGGAAGACAGAGGCTCTGCCTGAGGTTACAGACCAAGGCAGTGGCAGAGCCAAGGCCGCAACTTCATCATTCCAAGCTCAGAGCTAGTTCCATGCCACTTATACTAAGCCTCTATTTATCCCAATTTAATTTAGGGCCAGTTTTGTTTTATTCTATTTAATAAAGAACACTCAACTTTCTCTCACCCTGTTGTAGGTGCCCCAGGCCTTCTTCACAGACCCTGGTCACATAAAGAACTGCTGATTAGGTAGGGCCTACTCCCAGCCACTGCCAGATTGGATGAGCATCCTTGGAGGCCCTGCTGCCACATGGCTCTCCAGGGCACTCATGGCTGTGACTGAGAATGGCTACCACCTACCTACTGAGGCCAAGCCTCACTCTACCTGAGCTGCCCTCCATTATCAGTGTTGTACAGACAGAATTCAGTTACCATAGTGTCCTCAAAGGGTACAATTCAATTCTTTAGTCACAGAACACCCACAACCTCCCCCCAGAAACCCTATGCCCATCAGATCACTACTTCCCATACCTACTCCCAGTTCCAGCCAGTTCCTCATCTGCCTGTCTCTACCGCTTTGCCTATTATGGCCTTTTTATATACCCAGAATCAAACAAGCCAGGTGGCCTCCACACGCAATGTATCCCACTTAGCATAGTATTTTCAAGACTACTCAGTGTCATTAACAAGTATCAGTGCTTTGCTTCTTAGGATGGCTAAGTAGTAGATGCACAGATATACTATATTTTATCATCTACCACCAGTTGTGGACATGTGGGTGGCAAACGCTCTTTTGATATTTTGAACAATACTAAAATGGCCAACATTCATGTGCAGGTCCTTATGTGGAGGTATGTTCTTGGTTCTCTTGGATATACACTTAAGTTGCATGATAATAGCATTTAACATTTTTTTCAGGACCTGCCTAAAGGTTTTCTAAAGCAATTGCATCATTTTACATTCCCACCAGCAATGTAGGAGAGCTCCACTTGTTTTCTTCACAGGTTTCCCCAGTCCTTGTTCATTGTGTGGTCGTTGGATGTTTTCCTTTTTATGGCAGTCACATTAGTGGGAATGACTCCTTATCTCACTGAGGTTGAGTCCCTCAAATTTGTAAAGCAAATAGTGAGACCATGTATTCTGTGCTCTGCACAGCTGTACAGTTTTGTTTTTATCTCTAGTTAATGATTCCTGGGAACACCACAGATTTTGTGTATGAATCCCATGGAAAAATGGTGGCTTCCATATAACAGCACACATAAGCAGGCCAGCCTCATAATTAACTCATTCAATACTGAGCAGGTTCCCTGACATGAACACTGAGCAGAATCCCTAACCACCCATCCCCCACCCTGCAGGACCCTGAAGCTGGTGAGTTACCAGCATGGGAGTGGCAGAGAGGACATGGTGTCAAAGGCTTTCTGGTCTTCAGTGTCTACCATCAAGCTAAACTCCCAGCATTCAGTCATGTGTTGAGGGAACCAAGTGAGAAAAATCCTTATTATTCGAAGAGTTTTACAAATCCACTAGAATAGTTTAGTGCTTAACAAAACATCAGCACCATGGATCATAAGCTCTTACAAGGAAAAAGTGGTGGTGGCGCACACCTTTCATCCCAGCACTGGGCAGGCAGAGGCAGACAGATCTGAGTTTGAGGCCAGCCTGGTCTACAGAGTAAGTTCCAGGACAAGCCAAGCCTACACAGAGAAACCCTGTCTTAAAAGACAAACCAACAACAAAACAAGTAAAATAAGAGAAAAACAAAACAAAAAACATAAAAGTGTAAGATTTTGTAGCATTTGCCTATAAAAATAAGAGTTTTATTTTGCCTCTTCATGGGAGTATTACCAGGAACATGCAACAGCCCCTTCCCCCAGTGGGGGCACAGACTAGTAGTAAAAGCCTCTGGAAAGCAGTTTGGTGAAGAGCGTATGAAGAATCCTGAAAATGTTCAAGCCCTTTGCCCCCATCTGTCAGCCCATCCAAAGGTCCTGAGCCACAGCAACCCCAGCGTGTGGACGGCTCTCAATCCAGAGAAGTTGAGTAAATTACGCTACAATACCATGGGATGCCTCAGTCCCGTGTTATCTCATTTAAAAGAAATTGAGCATTATAGATGACTTTTCCAAATATAATACCAACTGAGGGAAATGTGGTGTTACACAGTGTGAACACCAGCTTTTCAAAGATATATACTTAAAACATTAACACTAGTAAAAAAAAATGCCTCTTGTTGGCAGGATTCTAAATTTTCTTCTCTAGACCACTAATTACTTTTCCATAATATGTTGTTCTTTAAGTAAGATATGGTAAATATACAGGAAGTAGGGGGGAAGTTTTTGCTTTTTTATGATGAGCAAGGCGGGATGAAGACGACATCTCTTCCGGTGGCTGAGAACCCAAATGCTCACAATAGAGAGGAGCGGAAAACCAGACCAGACAAGAGTCCCAGCCAGGCAAGAGGCCACGAGGAAGGCTGCACAGTCGAGGGATAGGGGATGGGCCTCTGCGTCAGAGCCTCAGAGTGAGGGCTGGAATAGAGAACACATCAAGGCTGTACATCATACACCAGGGAGTCACATGAGCAGAATAGAGGAAGCTAGACGCCTGAGCAGTGACACGGTAGGCTCCAGATAAGCAAAGGTTAACACTAGATTGCCAGCGATAGTCTATGCCAGGGTAAGACGCTGGCAGGTGATGTTGGAGGAGTAAAAACTCTTGTGGGCTCCATTTCCAAAAAAAAAAAAAAAGAAAGAAAGAAAAAGAAAGAAAAACACATAAAAGGTGTACTGAGTTTTCAAAGTATAAAATGTGCATTCATGATAAAAAAAAATTTCAAAGCCACAGGAAAATCAATTATCACCCAAAGACAGCCCGTATTAACACTTCCTTTCTCTCTCTTTTCTTGCTTTTTCTTTCTTTCAATGATTTCTGTTTCGCTTTCACGGGGCTGATTTTACTCTTGACATCATTTGGTACCCTGCTTTCCTCACTTAATATTATAGCAGAAGCATGCTCCCCTAGCATCACAACTTCAAACGTTGCCAGCGTTCGCCAGGGCGGTGTGATGCCTGCATTTTAGGGAGGGAAATTTGACAGCAGGGAGGAGGCAGAGAGAAGAAAGATACTCAGGGCAGAGAGGCCAAAACAAGCTAAAGACATGGCACAGGCTAGGGATGCAGCCCAGTTGGCAGGGCACTTGCCAAGTGTTCAGTGAACTTTAGGTTCAATACCCAGCACTGCATAACTTGGGCACGATGGCTCATGCCTGTAATCCCAGCACTGGGAAATAGAGGTACGATGATCAGAAGCTGAAGCGACTACATAGCGAGTTCACAGCTAGAGGGATCTAAGCTGGGAGCCTTCCCCAGGGGAAGGGACCTCTGGGTTATATCTATTCAGGGAGGAGACAGTTTGGAGGTAACTGAACATAGATGTGTGTTGGTGCTGGAGAAATGAGTCAGCAGTCAAGATCACTCATTGTTCTTTCCGAGGACCCAGGTTCAAATCCCAGCACCCACATGAAGGCTCTTACCAGTATGTACCTCCAGTTCTAGGGGATCTGCTACCATCTTCTGGCCTCCATGGACACTGGAATGAATATGGTACACAGAGGCTGCATGCATACAAAACATACCCATACACATGAAATAAAAATAAGTAAACCTTAAGGGGAACAAAAAGAAGGTCAGGCATGACAGAAGTCAATGGGAGAGATTCAAAGAGGGAAGAGAGCCAGAGTCAGGTGCTGTGGGAGATGGTGACCTCTGTGTCCACAGGTGACCTCACAGAGAGGTCAGGCAGGAGAGAAGGCAGCCTACCAAGGACTCAGCAGAGGGTACAAGGTGCTTGGCAGCCAAGGAACTGCAAGAATGGATACTAAAGGGACACAGCATAGAGGCTACAGGTGGAGAGAGTGTGAAGTGGACAGTGAGGCTGACACCCATAGGGCCACACTGCCCACCACAGTAGCCGCTAGTCACATGTAACCATGAGCACTTGAAATTACTTGTACCTCTGGGCATTTCCTTTGGTGCACTTTTACTTCTTTAGCTGATGGGAAAGCTACCATTGTGTATGTGGCTCTCCTTATGTTCTTGTTGGACAGTATTGTTATTGAACACAGAGAAAACCAGTGGGAGGGACAGAACATAAACTAACTCGCAGATCAGTGCCCTGGTCGGCAACTGGTGGCCCACTGTCAGGACGCAGACAGACCTGCCTGCCTCCATCCCTGGGGGTCATTTCTGGGCCAGATTCATCTGTCTGGTTCCGAGCAGTCTACAGAGGGCTGTGCTAATGGCAACCGGTCTTTGCTGCTTTCGGAGCAACAAATGAGGTAGCAGAAAGCAGAAGGGTGGTTAGGGCCTGAAGATCAAGGTGTCAGGTGGGGGCATGAGTATGATGACAGAAGTCTCCAGGGTTATCTAGATGAGTTGCCAAGCTAGAAACCATTTTCTCTAGCATGCTGCAAAAACGGAAGAGCTTGGGAGATGTCTGAAAGGGACCCCTCCATGGACAGTGAAGGCTTCTGGAGGCAGCAGTATCTTGGAGAACTTAGATCTGAAAACAATGGGCATTGTGGCTCTGGGTAAGTCCCTTTTCCAGTGTGAACTTCAGCTTCCTTGTACATATAGAAGGGGAAAGAAGTGGGGAACAGCCAAGGTCTTTGCCACCTGGGAAAGTTCACTGGGCTTCTGACTGCCCAGGGAGGGCAACTTTCAGTCTGTCAACACAGTTGCTACTAACAGGACCCTCTGAAACCCCTGCTTTCAAATTGTCTGAGCTCTATCCCCTAAAGACTCACCAGAGTACCACCACATTGTAGCACACTGCTACAATCCACACCCACCTAGCCCATCCTGGATGTGTGGGGACTCCCAGAGGAAGTCAGAGTCCTTCAGAATGGATGCCAAGCCAAGACTCCACCTCGTCACCCCTGAAGTTGTGGGAATCACAAGTACGGGGCAGTGGAGAAAAGCAAACACATCCCCACATTAAAGACAGGAGTTGGGGGGGGTAAATAAAAGGCTCATGGGGTGTTGGACAGGCTGCACAGTGGCCTCGCCCACCCACAAATGACTTCTGCAGCTCCCTGACCTCTGGCATAAGGAAGAGTTCACTCTGTGGCCTGGCAAGAAGGTTTGTGGGCTAGAAGTTTATTTATAATCCAAGTGCAATAAAGTTTCTCTCTTCCAAAAATCTCAACTTGGAGAACAATTATCCTCTCCCAGCCTCGGCTTCCTCCTCCTGATTCCAAGGAGTCAGACAAGCCCTCATTGTTCTCTGTGAGCAGTGGTGACAGCTGAGGGTGATGGGGGTGGTGTGGGTGGAGGCAAAGGGTTCAGGGGAGGGGAATGCAGCCCCACCTAAACGCTGAGTTCCTGCCTTTACCCCACAGGTGAAGGGCAGCACGTTCCAAGCTCTCCCATCCAACCCTAACTTTTCATCCACCCACCCCAGCCACTTTCACCTATAGTCCTCACCTCCAGGCTCCATTTGAAATGGCAAAATGTGTTTTCTTACACAGCTCAAGCTGGCTTCAAATTTATTATGAAGCAAAGGATGACTCTAAATTCCTGATTCCCCTGCCTCTACCTCCAAGGGCTGCCATTATAGGCATGCATCATTACACTGGGGGTGGCAGGAAGATGAGCCCTGGAGCTCCAACTGAGGGCCTCCTGAATTCTAGAAAAGGATTCTACCAAGTGAGCTACATGCCCAGCCAAGGCCAGTGAAATTTGGGAAGGCTTAAAAAAAAAATCACTAAAGAGAATGAAACTTCCAGCCACCTAATCCCCGCCCAACCTCAAATCAAGTACAAACTGGGGACAGTCTCTGTGTGTGGCAGCCAGTGAGGGCTGCCCTATGTACAGCCCATTGCCTCATGGCCCAGGACAAAGGGCACCTGGGCTTTCTCATACAAGACTGTCTTGCCAGCTCTGTAGGTACCTTAGCAGGAGATTAGGGGACTAAGGAGTGCCTGAGAGATGCAAGAGACACAATGGAGGGAATGCTACACTGAGAGCCAGGACACCCCAAGTCCAGCCTTGTGACTTGGCAAAGTCATGTAGCCTACTGGAAATCCTGATGCCTTCATCTCTATGATAGTGCTAATGATACCCGATAACAAGACTATGTTGCAAGGATGCCACAGGTACAAAGCAGCATGGGTTGGGACTAGCAATGCTGATGCTGCTAGTGACAAATCCAATGAGAAATGGGTGATGAGGCCACAGGGGCTGGATTGGCTTCTTGTACTAACCTATCTAGTCCCCCATCATTCAGAACAGAGGCAAACACATAGCAGGCACCAGCAAACCTTTGCCTGCTAAGCAAATGAGTGACAAAGAAATTGAAGGCTAAGAGACCTCTTCAGAGCTTCAGATACCCCAGCTTACCCATGAAGAGAGTCCCAGACCTCTCGACACTAGTACCTGGCCCCAATCATGACATGAGGGCCCAGAGGGGTTGCAGGATCCCACCTGTGGGAATGCCCAGACCTGTGTCAGAGCTAAGCAAAAGTTGGTTAGACAAACATAGTACAACCACTAAGGACTGGAGAAGAAATCTTTTCAGAGAGATGAGCCATGAGACTTGTATGTGGGAGGACAGCCCTGCTGGCCTGGGATCAGGGAGTCTGGACTATAGCATTGGCGAAACCCTTGCCAGCCGGGCCAGCCTGCAGGAGAAATGGGATGACATGGGAATGAGGCTTGTGGAAAGGGTAGCAAAGGATCTGGATTACAGATGACTGTTGGTCATCCCCTCGTCCCCTGTCCAGCTTGGCCAGGTCCTCTGCTCTCTAGGTCCCAGGAGGTTCCTTCTTATATAAAGCAGGCAGAACACAGCACATGGCTCTCAGCTGCCCCCCCCCACCGCCCCCCAAGGACACTGACATCCTGGGCCTGTGGGACTCTGCATAATGATGACTCAGTCTCTCCAAGCAAACCCACGGGCTCTGCACTGTCTCTGGCAGCCTAGCTGCCAACAGGGGGCAGGAAGGTGAACAGGCCGGATTCTGAGCGACCAGCAGCCCCGTGGCCCAAGGCTTGGGGCCTGAGAAATCAGGCTCCCATGAGGTCAATGAACTCCTGGCCTGGGGGCAGAGGGCCGAGCAGTTGAACCCACCATTCCTGATGGAACCCTGGAAAAAAGCACGCAGGGTCAAGAGTGTGGCTAACGGTCACCCAAGCACTGCCCATCTGTCGTGTTCCCTCCCCTCCAGAAGCCCATTCTCAAGACCCCTGAAGGTCTGCTTCGTGGACTATAAATCACACCGCCCCTTCTTTAGGTAGATAATTTAGAACCTTCTGGTTTAAAAATAACAAACTTGTTTAAAGGCTGTGACAGAGAATGGTAGTTGTCCAACTAAATTTATTGTCCCTTCTTTCCAAAACAGTACACACTTGCCAAGCGTGACTCAGCGAGACAACACTGCCTAGCCTGCCTGGCAGCTAGGTGTGGCCACGTGACGATGTTCAGGCAGGGGTGTGAATGGAAGTGACACGTGCGGCTTCCACGTCACCGCTCATTCCCCCTTCACACAAGCCCCACCCAACAGCCCAGCCACCCCCACTGCCATTTTCTTCTAGGCTGGAACACGGATAGCCTGCAACTCAGCTTCAACCAGAAGATGAGGATAAGGGCCTTGAGGTGACACAGCAGCCTCGTGAAGGTAAGAGTCCTACCAACCTGGACCAGTCACTTCAGGGTTATCTATCACACACGAGATGTGAATCCAGTCTTCTGAAAGCCGCTCTACCCGGTGACTGTGACAGTAGCGGAGCCTTGCCTCTCACTGGCAAGCTGCAAGCAGTGAGGTTTCCAGAACTGAGTCCCAGGTGGCAGTCCCACCCCGTCCCACCTTGTCTTCCACTTTTTTCTCTTCCTTTCAGCTCAGAACACACAAAGCCCGGGAAAGCAGGCAGGGCTGAGGTGTGAAAACATGAAAGCCTCTCCAGACGCTGCTGAAGGCTTCTGGGCAGTGGTCCTGATGAGAGCTGGGACTGAGTGAGCCCAGATATAAAGCAGACAGGGGCTGGAGTTCATGAAGGCAGGAAGACAGTGGCCGAGCTCTGCAGGTGTGGAGACGGAGGCCCCCCGAGGAAAGAGAGCACTGGCTCTGTGAAATATCAAGGAGATGAAGCACTATGTAAGGAACAAACAGAGCTTGGGACTGAGAGAATCCAAAGCTCAGGGTCTTCAGTGCTTCACAGAATGGTTCCGAGCAACTTGGCCTTGGATTCCTCACCTAAAAGACAAGGACAATGCAATCTACTTCTCAGGGACTGCACAGACTCAATAATTCGATCATCTAAAATGTCAGAGAAGCAATTGCTCTTCCTTTGCCTGGTACAGGCTTAGATAAGCGTGAAAGCAAGAAACTGGGAGCCCCCTACACACACACACAATGCCAGGCCCCTGGAACTGGGGGAGATAAGACCATCAGTAACTTGCCAACTGTCTTGAAGCATAAGCTGGGTACTTCACTGGAGTATGTCCCAGGAAAGTGACCCATGCCCAGTCACATTCCCTGACCCAAGCTGCATTCCAACTCAGAGCCTCCAGACACTATGCACAGAAGCCCAGCTTTTCTCTCCTGGGCTTGGAGAAGTGGGCAAGACCTTGGAAAAACACCTGTTCTGTGCCCCTTGTGGGTGACACTCTGTGCCAGCCCATGAGGAATTCCAGAGATAAGACAAAGATACCCTTTCCTCTGTTCAGTGGCTTCTGGAGACTCTGGCCTACAGCTGACAGGACAGCCTTTTTGTTACCTGCAATTAACAGCCTTCCCGGGGCTGTCGGCAAGTACAGGCTAGCCTGGGCCAACTCAGAAATCTCTTTCCTTGACTAACAGACCTTCAGTGTTTTCATAGCCAAGGGCAAGGAGGCACAAGTTAGCTGAGGACCTCCTGCAGGCTTTCAAGGATGAGTGCCCCACAGGCTCCTCATAGGGCCAAGGGCTAGGTGAGGGGTCTGTAGAAGGCAGGCCACATAGAGTCCTTGAGGAGTCTGTAGTGAGAAGTAGGATGTGGTCTTCCCATCAAGTCTCCAGACCTCCTTTTCTTCCTTCACACCTGCAGTCCAAAATCTTTTTTTTTTTTTTTTTTTGGTTTTTTTTTTTTTTTTTTTTTTTTGGTTTTTCGAGACAGGGTTTCTCTGTGTAGCTTTGGAGCCTATCCTGGCACTTGCTCTGGAGACCAGGCTGGCCTTGAACTCAGAGATCCGCCTGCCTCTGCCTCTGCCTCCCAAGTGCTGGGATTAAAGGTGTGCGCCACCAACGCCCGGCCCAGTCCAAAGATCTTAAGCAAGCCACTGGATGATCTGGATAAAGATGCCTTACCCCTCTTGGGTGAAGCCTGTCCCTGACGAGCTTGTCTTGCCTTCTGTTGGCCATGCAGCAGAACCTGAGCTCCTTGACTCCTCAGCCACATAGCACATCTGTCTGCCGACAAGATTCCGTCTCTCGTCCAAGAGTCTCTGCCTAGCATCCATGCTAGCCTACTGTCTCTTCCTACACTTAGTTGACCCTCATGTGTCCTGGTGGAGAGTTCTGTGACCCAGAAAATGGAAACCCACCCCAACCACCCTTCGTCCTCCCCTCTGCTGGGGTTCTAAAAGCAGCACACACCCCAGTGTGCAGGAAGAGATATATTTATGCCTCATGGGGAGGTACTAGGGTCTAAGATCTGAAACGGACCCTCGACTCTTGTGTTGAAGGTTTGGTAAGTAGATTGATTGGCAGTGCTATTGACAGGTCACTGGATCATGATGGCACTAACTTCATCAACGGACTAGCTATTGATGAGTTAGTAGCTACTGATGAGTTAGTAGCTGAACAGGCTCTTCGGAAGCAGAGCCTGGTCAGAGCAGGTGACTGGGACATGCTTTTGAAGAGTGTATCTTGTCCCCAGCACCTCTTACCTTCCCCCTCCTTTTCCTTCCTGGACACCAGCATGTCTTTACTGTGCCTTTCTGCCATGACTTGCCACTTGGGTCTATAGGCAAAGAAGCCAGCTAGCTGACCATGTACTGAAACCAGGAGTCAATAATAAATATTTCCTTCCTTGCATAGTACTTTTTTTTATCTTTTATTGTGTTCTTTCCTTACATATCATTTTCCTCAGGTATTTTGTTGGTGATGAAATGTTGACCAACAGAAGCAGAATAAGTATCAGGCCCTTAAGAGATTCCATCGTTAGTCCACCCAGGTGAGGAGAGAGCAGTGTCCTTCCTCCACCTACATAAAAGAACTAAAGTACCCTAGAATCACTCATATATGAGTGGAAAGAGCCCCAGCTTCTGGCCATAGCACACTGGGGTGGCATCCAAACCCACATCACTTGCTCTCTGCATGCACATGAGAACGTGAAGATCTTGAGAGGACCACAGCATGCCTGTCTATGACCACCACTGCTATGTCCCTATGCCCTATATCCATAGCCAGGACAGATAAGCCTGCTAGGATAGAGGATGGGCTGGAGTCATCTCTAGAAGTCTGGACCTAGGAGCCGCCATGAGAAGGAAAGTGAATGGAGGCTTCCCTGATAAACTAGCACTGGCAAGTGTGGAGATGTGTCAACTGGGTTTTCTTCCGGGGGCCATGTGAACCACAGCAAGCAGAGTCTGCAAAGCTGCCTTTGAACCTAGGTTACCTCAGCCCTGACAAGCAGAGAAGAAGACAGAGAGGCTGTGAGTGCCATCTGTGACCTGTTCTGTCTTGTTTAGTAAAGGCTAAGGGCCTCCTACTCTGGGAATTGTCCTCCACAATCAGCCAGGCAGGGGCCACCCATGGAGCCTGTAGCATCTAGAATGCAGCGGGTTGGTCCTCAGTTACTGTCTGTGGAGCACGAGAAGGGGCACATCAGTATGGGCTGCTTTGTGTCACACACACACACACACACACAAGCTGATAGGTGCACAAGGAACACAGATTAGTCTGAACTCAGCATGAGCCAAAAATGAAGCACAGAAACTGCTCCATACCATATACTGTCATTTCAAACCACCCAGTGCATTGAGAAGCCCTCTGCTGGCAGGGTTACCTATGCTCCTGCTTTCCTTGCTTAGTGCAGCCAACTGGACTGATGCCTGCCCCTCCTTCCCCTGCCCCTGCCGGGAATGGGGGATGCTCTAGAAGCTATACAAGTTTCACTGGGGCTGTTCCAGAAGCCAGAACAGAATTGGAAGAATGATGGTCAGGGGGCGGAACTAAGTCTCACTCACCACAGGGTCTCTCACCGACGCCCACAACTCCCCATCCCCCGGCCCCATTCTGGAAGGTGCTACAGATTTGGGCCAAAGGTTTTTGACAGAAGAGTGAACCAGATCCCAGTTGGGAGCTAGTACAAGTCACTTAAGTAGGTTGCCCTTGTCAAAGCAAACCCTCTGTAGCACTCAGGACTCTCATACCAGTCCCGGCTCCCATCACTGACACCTGCTGAGTGGCAAAATGTGGCCAAGAGACCCCAGGTGGCAGAGCAGCAGGCTGGAGTTCTCACGCCATTTCTACCACAAGGTCTCTTGGAACCTTTGGATAAATCTCTTGACATCTGGTTCCTATAATTCAGGGCAAGTTTCCTAGTATTTCATTTCTATTTCTCTACTGATCATGCCTGTCCTACTCCTAATGCTCCATATTAAGGAAGCCAGTGAATGACTAGCATGATGGGACACGGCCCTGCCTTCCAAGAATTGGTAACTAAGGTAGAAAACAAGAGAAATGACACAAGCAGACCCTGAGGAACCACAATGGTTCAGACTCTTTGAGTCACAAAAATCAGGACAGGCATCAAAGAGGAGGTGGAGGTTTTGTCAGGAGCTGAAAATTATCTGGGTGGGGTAAAATTTCCAGATAAAAGCCAACAGTCTCCAAAAGTCAAAAGTGTAGCTGGATCGGAAAAGGTGCTACCAGTGGGTTCCGGAGAGAGTATTCAGGGCTTAGGGCACCTGTTGCTCTCGAAGAGGACCTAGATTTGGTTCTTAGCACCAACATGGTGCCTCACAATGATCTGTGATTTCACTTCCAGGGGATCTAGCACCTTCTTCTGACTTCTGTGGGCACTACATGACCAGATATACATGCAGGCAAAACACTCCTACAAATAACATAAACTAAACATATCTAAAAATTAAAATAAGAGGCTGCCACAGCATGACCAAAGAACAACGGGTAACCAAGCTGCATAATTCGAATGGTCTAGAAGGTGAATTCCTGTCTGCCAGGATGAGAAGCCTGCCTTGGCCACAGGCAATTAGCAGTCGTTGCAGGCAGGCAAGGTAGGGAGGAAATCCATGGTGAAAATGTCAGCCCTTGTCCACTGACCGCTTCCCATGTGCAGGTATAGCCTCATCCAATCAAGACAACACTACAAGCTGGGTGCAGTATCAAATACCATTTAACAGGCATGGAAAGTAAGTACCATGAGGCTGAGGTCGTTGAGCCAGTGGTGGAGTTGGAACTTGGATCAGGGCTCACTGATTCAGAAACCCACACTCTTAACCCCTAAGCTACCCTTCCTCTCCCCTGTTCCCAAGGAGGATCATTTACCTATAGTTGCAAGGAGAGATGAAGACGGTGTCTATTAGGAACTGGGTCTGCAGGCCATGACTAGGTGTGTGAGAGACTTGGGGCTGCAGAGGAGAGGTGAAGCCAAGGATTCTATGATTCAAATAGCCTTTCCACACAAGTCCTGGGAGACCGGAGTGCAGAGACCTCTTGACAGAGAGGAAGAGTGGAAAAGAGCACAGATCACAGAGGAGGTGATGAACTCAGAATGGCAAGCAGAGAGTGTCTGTATCACAGACACTGGAATGCCTTTCCTAGGCAGGCTCTTCAGTATCCCCAGCACCCCGCTGCGACACAAGCCTTTACAGATCACCCTCAGGGGAAGGAAGCTTCCTGCTACTTTCAGTCCTTTCAGGGCCCCATCTTCCGATGACACCATACTACTAGTCTCTTCCAAGGGCAGGTTCTGGTCTGAGGGGAAGTAGATGAGGCCTGCTTAGTGTCTGTCACCGAGTCCATATCTGTCACCGAGTCCAGAGCGGGGATGTATTTATCTTCAGGTCTGTGCATGTGAAAGCATGCAAGCTGCAAGCGTGTGTCAAGAACGTGAAGATATAAACAGCTCTACCTCTGAAAAGGAAGCACAGTCTCATTTGTCCTCGGGGACGACAAGCAGAGGGAAACCAGGCACTGAGTTTTCCCAGGTCCTTCAGCCAATAATAACCTCAACCAAAGGAATTCTAGGTACAGTTGTTTTCCTGAGGACTCACTGGACCCCAATAGTCATCAAGGCACCACCCCAACAGCCCAGCCCAGCCTAACTTGGGGCTCAATGATCCTGGGAAAGGCACCTCTGCCCCTGGTTCCCAGAGAAATCTGGAGATGAAGGGACAGCTACAATCCAAAGTCAGATGAGTCTATTTTATGTCTTCAAAAAGTATTGTCTGCACCAAGGGTTTACTTCCCCAAATGCTTAAGCTATGAAGAGAAGTCTTCAATAGACCAGCGTCCTGAGGGCTATTATCCTTCAGCATTTCCGGGAGGGCAACTGTTTGCTATGCATACATGCATGCATGAATCCTGCGATGCAAGACTGAGCAGTTTAATGGCCAGGTAGCAGCTGGAAGACAGAGCAAAATGGCCATGAAGACCTCAGCAGCCCTGCAAAGGGATCGCCTTGTTCATCACTCCATGATAGTGTACTCATCCTTGTGATGGTTGGGCACTCAGTATGAGGCAGTCTGGCAGGCAGTCCCACAACTGGGGCTGTGGGGCAGGTTCTAAATCTACTTGACAATTCTGCTATTTCAGCAGGATGGGAACTCAGGGGGTCCTGACTTTGAGCCCTACAGTATTGTTGAACAAGAAAATGGCAACAGAATGGCTGACATGACCACACTAGATCGAAGATGGTTCTTGAGTGGGCACTTACACCTAGGCTTCAAGAAAATTCAGAATTTCTTCCATACATGTAAATTATTTCTACCCGAGGCCCAGGATCTGTGTCCAAGCTATTATTAGAAGGAGGTGACACCACAGCCTGAGGTGCACACGATTGGGTGGGATGCTAAAATACACACCCATAGACCCCTCTACTTCAGCCCTGGGAGTCCCAGAGGATCAAAGGGTCAGGAGGAGAATGGTGCTGAAACAGAGAAGTTAAGGCTGGCAAGAGGAGGAAGTAAGGATCTGCCTTCCTCAAGGAAGGGCCAGGAAGAATCATTTCACTGAAATAGTCCCAAAGCCCAATTTGAGACCAAGTTCCTCTCTGCACTAGCACTCCTCCCAGAACGAGGCCCTGTATCCAGTGACTTCCCATCATCCCTGGAGGGAAGTTGCATTCTCTGGTATTTCAGGCATGGAGGTTCAGCTTCTGCTCTGTAGCCAGGCAAAGAACCACACCCCAGCAAGGAGGAGGACAGGTGGGCAGAGTCTCTCCCCACCACACTCACCTGTCCACCTCCAGCTGACAAATGCAACCCGATGAGACCTGAGCCCAGACAGCTTTTCAAAAACAATCCCGATGGTGTAAACAACACAGTCTCTCCCGCTTCAAGCTCTGCTTGCTAACTTCCCAGCTATTGGTACACAGATGTCACAGGCTGCCCTGCTTCTCTAGCCTATCTCACCCTGCCTCTCGCTAACACCGCTGGCTTCACGATTCCCAAGAAACCCCACCCCACCCTCTTTCTAGCTGCCTCCTCTCGCTGCAGCCCAACACTCATCTTCTTCTGATAATCCAAAGTGGTCCAGCCCTAACACCCGCCGCAGACCTCAACTGAACACGAAGCACAGCCAGGACTTCACTGTGACCTGCCTGACCTCCCTGCACAGCGAACATCCCTGCTGAATGCACACTCCATACAGACCGGACCCTGAGATGCCCCACGCCAGAACGTCAGTACTTAGCACTCTATCTGGCATGTGCTGAAGGCTTATGAAACACTGCAGGAGTGTGCAGATGAGTGATGGAGGGATGAAACAAACAAGGGAATCAATCTCTTAACTTCTGGGCGGCCTCCAAAGCTATTCATGGCTTTAAGTGGGAACACTCAAACGAAGCTTTAGAACAAAGCTATAAAAACAGCTCAGTGACCCTGATTCTCATTGTGATTTGGGGATGTCTTCCAAGACCCCTATGATGCCTGAAACCATGGGCAGGGCCTAGCCATGTAGTCCATGGTTTTTCTTGTATACAACCTACGACAATGCTTCATTTATAACTCAGCCACAGTAAGAAATTAATAACAGTAGCCAATACAATAGAATAAATTATAACATAATGGGTTAGTTAGTTAACTTAAATATTATTTATTTCCCAAATTTTCACTTAATATTTTTAGACCATGGTTGATCATGGATAATTGAAACTTGAGGGGAAAACTGCAGTGAGCTAAATGGGGGTGGGTATCGCACGGCAGTTGTGTGTCCTCTTTGGCATGGGCTCAGGTGCAATCTTCTCCAGACAGTTGGAACAGGCAAGGCAATAATGTAATAATAAATAAGCCCATAAGTCACGGGAGCTTAACTCACAAAAACCATAGTTCTGGCTTTTGAAACAAGCCAAGTGGCTCTACTCTACCTCGAGGCTATGCCATCTGGACCGTATGACCTCTGTGGGAGAAGAGAAGAAGGAAGGCTGAGGGGCAGTATAGGAGGTTTTTATGAGCCAGATCTGCATGCATAACCTGGTGTACACGGCTTCTGCCAACACGGCCCCGGCCAACTATCAGTCATATGGCCACAAGTCAACTGTGAGGGAGGCCGAGGAACATTGTATTCCCTCCCAAACGCCCTAAAGAGGGTTTCTTCACTAGCACTGTTATGCTGCTGCTCCCAATATGGGCTACTTTTATCTAGAGCCCTGCAGCAAGCAACCTGAAGCCTCCATTGGCCAAAAAGGTCACATTTGTCCATTGAGTGACAAATCATCTTACCCCAAGACAGTACTCGGACCAAGCCAGGCCCTCCCAGGGAGCAGCAGGCCATCTTCTCCATGGCTGTGGAATGAGAAAGGGCTGAAGAAAGGACACAGTAATTGAACCCTGATCCTGGATCTCTGAGCACAGTTTCTTGTTCCTCAGGTTCCAGAAGGCCCAGCTGGGCCCAGATGGCCCCAGACAGTAGAAGGTCAGCTTGACATTGTCCTAGGGAAGCCATACTTGTGCATGAAAACATAAGGGTCATGATTTAGTCATGGGCCAAGGGAGCCAACTCTCTGACAAAGAGAGGGAGCCTGGCATGGGAATCTGCCTTGGGCCAGGTTCTACCCAGCTCTGACTGGCCAACTATCTTCAATGTTGTCTCCCATGCCTTTGTTGCCCCAGACCTCTTCTCCCTCTGCCTCACGGTTAGTGTAGCAGTTAAAGGGACAAGGTGAAGAATGAGACTCGGAGGCAAGAAAAACCAGTTACAATAAATAAAGTCTCTTCATAGGCATGGTGGCATACACCTTCCATCTTAGCACTCAAGAGGCAAAGGCAGGCAGATCTCTGAGAGTCTGAGGCCAGTGAGTTCCAGGCCAGCTGAGACTACAAAATGAGAGTCTCAAAAACCAAGTAAAATAGAGTCTCCTACAGTTCCAGGGATGGCCTCTGTGGGAAGGTGTGGGATCCATCAGTCCTGTGCCACATTCCCCTCCAGGCACTCAGGATCCAAGCTCTCCGGTTGAAGCTCTCTAAGCTAGGACCCTGGCTACCAACTGTGCCACTTGGTCACAATGGCAGATGCAAACATTCACAGAATGTACATATGCACACCAGTTTCCCCAAATGGCTCTCCACACTCCCATTCACTTGTAGCCTCTGCTACCCCCAACAGGGACACAGGGACACTCGGCCACTTTACCATTCCCACCTGGTCATCTGGGCAGAGGTACTGGGATGGAGGTCTCCAAGGGACTTTGGCCTTCCTTGCAACTGTGACCTCTTCCTAGCTCCCCTCCAAGAGGGCTTCTGAGGCTCCTTTGAAGTAATACCCAATCTCTTGGTGGGGAACTAGGGTATGTTATGAAGGGATGAGAAGGGAAGCAGGAAGCTTCAGGCCCACAGAGCAGGTGGGTTCTGAGAATTTGCCTGAGAGGACACAGAACAGAATCCATCAGTCACTGCCTCAGAGAGGGGCGGTGGGAGGCAGGAGAGGGGGTGTACAGAAGAGAGTGGGCGCAACAGACAATGGAGGTTGTCAGGAGAGGCCTCAATGACAGCACAGGCGTGGGAGGGCTTGGGGGAGGGGTAGACCTCACAGGGGCTGAGAGACTAGGTTTCACAGTCAAGAAACCTAACTGGAGTCCCTGGGCCTGCTCTAACTTCTGAGCAGATGTTCTATGAACAGCAGAGACTTGACCTGAAGTAGTTTCTGGAGACTCATTTCTCTTCCTTTTAAACCACCACACTGTGAAACTAGACACCATTTCTACTCTCATTAGTACAGAACTCTCATTTTTACAGAAAACAAAAACAAAAACAAAAACAAACGAGACTCCCAGGAGAAGTCAACACAAAGACAAAACACAAATGCCACTAGAATTCAAGTTCTAGTGTCCTTCCAACCCAACACCCTAGGTCAGGACTTCCTCCTCCCAACACTGGAGGAGCAATCCCTAAGTAGAGCTACTTCACTAATTATGAGGAATTGGGAAACTTCTCCTCCATCTTCTCAGAAACAGCAAGCTCATGTTTTGAACACAATTTGTTCCCTAAGGTAAAAGTAAGCCAGGAACACCCTGCTTGTAATTACCAATGGCATCAGTGTGTCATCCAGACAGTTCCACAGAGTGGCTTGGGTAAAGGAGCTAAAGGAGTAAGCAGGGAAGGTAACTTCAACCCCTTTGATCCAGGGGACAGTGGGTCTAGCTCTCAAAGCCAAGCTCTAAGTAGCTAATGGCATTTAGAGGACATTGGGTCCTCAGCCTCCCAAAACAGTAGAGAACAGGGGAGTATAACCCTGGTGGCCCTAAGCACTGGTCCTCAAATACAGGCACGATTGGCTGTCTCTTCCGGAGTCTAGAACTCTACATCTCCTCCCCACAAATCCTCTCCCCAGAAGAAAGAATGGGGCTCACATAAAGGCAGGTGCCAATTCTACCTGTGCTTGACACTGGAGTCCACTCACAGACTAGGAAGAGCTGGGCCATCTAGCAAGAGGCTGGCAACATGTACTTGTGGTTGTACTGGGCCCCCACGGAGGTCATTGCCCTGCTGCTTTTGTCTTTAACACCTTAATTCTTTTTGTACAACAGGGCATGCACACATTTTCATTTTGTGTTGGGCCTGGTTTCACGAATCATGTGGTCAGTTTGTCATGGTCATGCACGCAGCTCCCAGGGCTTGATAGGGCTCCTCCCTACCACCCTGAAAAGCCTTGGCCATTATCATTTTCAAGCTCACAGCTTTGTGTTAGCTCTCACCTGGAAGGTGGCTGCTCTCTTTTTTACAAAGCAGCTGGAGAATCCTTTTAAAATATGACTCAGAATCATGCCACCTCTCTGCTCAAAGCCTGTGATGGCTCCCATCTCACTTAGCATATCAGGACAGCTGGCTCCTGCTAGCAGTCCATAAGGCCCTTCCCTTTCTTCTTTGGTCTCATCGTCTGGGGGCTCTGGCATTTTTTCTATACTAGCTACATGGCCCTCCCTCAGTCCCCTACAAATGAGGTGCATTGAATAATCTGGCATTAGGGTTCTGGCTCTGACTGTCCCTTCTGCATGAGACACTTGAGGCCAGATAGCCTTTCGAAAAAGAACTTCAATCTTTTCCATGCCAGGATGTCCCTCAGAATCATCTCGTCTATAAGGGCAGAGTTGGCAGCTAGTCCAGTCTTTGAAGAGAGACAGTGAAAGCCAGGCATGCTGGTACATACTTGTGACCCCAGCACTTGGGAGGTAGAGGCAGGAGCATTAGGAATTTAAGGTCATTGTCAGCTATACAGCAAGTACGAGGCCATCCTAGGCTACATGAAAGCACTGTCTCAAGAAAAAAAATAATAATAATGATTAATTTTTTAAAAAAGAGATGGTAGAGAAATGAACTCTTCTGCATTGCTGGAGGAATACAGATCGGTGGTTAAACTTTCAAGGGAAATGGTAAACATAAGCCGCCTAACGTCCATCAATCCTATTTCCATGCCCAGAGGAATGCAAGGACCTGGTTTGCACATCTGTGCTCATGGCAACATCATTCACAAGAACCAAACAGCCACTGACAGAGGAATCGCTAAACAAAATATGGGCTCTATATACAAGGGAGCATTCCATCTTCGCTCACAAGCTGGAATGAAATCCTACCACACTACTGTATGAGTGAATCTTGACTTCCCGCTAAGTGCAATTACCAGACAAATACAGTGACCCCGCTTCCATGAAGTGCCTAGAGCAGTGAGATTATAGTTTACCAGGAGCTGGGGGTGGGAGGAATGCTGATACTATTTCAAGGGGACAGAGTTCGTCTGGGATGATGTAAAGCTTCTAGAAATGGATTCTAGCAATGACTACACAGCATGACAAATGTATTTAATGCCACAGATTGGGAACCTTCTATGTTAAATTCTGTGTGTCATTTAAAACATTTCCTTTAATTTTTAAAATTGCATTTACTTGTCGTATATGTGGGTGGGGAGCACACGCATGCTACAGTGGGCACATGGAGGTCAGAGGGAAAACTTGTGGGAGCTGAGCTTCTGCTCCTACCATAGGAGTTCCGGGAATGGAACTCAGGTCACTTAACTTGGCTGCAAGCACCTTTCCCTCCTGAGCCATCTCATTGGCCCTAAAACAAGCATGTTTGTAAAGGACAAACCACTCTGGGCTCCTGTATTCCTTCCAGGCCCATTATCTTCTGCCAGCCTCCTCAGCCTCCTCCATATGCACCCCAGGGTCTAGAGTACTGCTAAGGGGTGATTTGTGACTGCTGTCACACAGTGGTAACCAAGTCCAGGCTCTGGGGTAAGGAGCTGTTCCAGAGCTGTTGCACAAAGGCTACATTAAAGGCAGCTGAGGTCATGAGGAGGAATCCCTCACTGATGACCAAAGCTTTGAGAATAAATGCAAAGCTTAAGAGGCAGGAAGTCTTGGAGGAAATGTAGGAACCTGAACCCCTGCTCCAGGATCAGGGACCCAGGTGATGCCAAGTCATGGGGCAGACTGCGGCTGAGGTATGTGGCAACAAGAGAGGCAAGGAGGCCTTGCTCTAGTCTGCAGCCTGGCTCACAGCTGCCCTCTCACCTCCTTGGGAAACGGGAAATGGGTTAGTGTGGCCTGGCACTTGAACAAGCTCAAAGGCCACTTTCCATTCAGAACTCTGCCAGGGCAAAGGAGAGAAAGAGGTTTCTGATTTCCAGATCCACTCCTTGTGAGGCAGGATGGGTGGGTTGCCCCAGGGCTCTGGCTCTCACCTTCCCAGAGATGAGCAAGCTCAGGAAGACAAATGACAGGCAGCAAAGTCTACACTGCACCTGTACCTATCACCGCCACCACTGCTACCACCCAGCACCAGGAACAGCAATAGTGCAATTCCCAAGCAGACCCCTCAAGTAGCTAAGCTGGGAGGGGTTAAGCTATGACATCACTGGTAAGGATACAAAAAGGTTCACACACACACACACACACACACACACACACACACACACGCGCGCGCGCGCGCGTGCGTGCGTGCGTTTGTGTGTGTGTGTGTGTGTGTGTGTGTGTGTGCATGTAAGCATGTGACCATGCTCATACACTCATCCTTCCTTCAACCTGGCCTTGGACATGCTATTCCTCTTCTGTTGTGGGAAAGGGCATCTGTCCATGTTCCTGGACAGGCTTGCTCCCTGTGAGGATTCTCTGAAACAGGCAGGCTCATTAAATGATACTAACCATGTGGGTGGGGGGGGTATCAAAGGTCTCTCGGCCTCAAGGAAAGATCCTGAAGGAGGTTTAAAAATAAACTGCTGCAGATGGGACCGGTTGTCTCCTGTGAGGACAGAACAGGAGGGTTTGACAGAACATGTCAAAGACTTTGGCGAGATCCAACATGAATCTTCTAGCCAACAGGAACCAAAAGTGCAGAGCTTGGAGATGTCTCCAAGAACAGTGACCACCTCCCAAAAGGGAGTGTGTTCTCTGGGTTGGGACAATTTGGCTGACTAAGGACACAGTTGACTTAATAGCCTTAGACACCCTGTGTGTATCTGTGCTCTCCCTAGTTGTACCTTTTGTCTGTGTTATCTGCAGCTCAGAGAGTCACTGAGGACTCGCCTGTCACACTGTGAGTGAGGGCCAGAGCTAGGATCTGAAGTCAAGTATAGCCACAGGCACTATGTAGAACCAAGCACCAGGGGAATGTTTGGCCATCTAAAATCCATGGTACCATCAAACAACTGTTTCCCTGCTATTCCCCCATAAACCCCACCTCCCCAGCTGGCTTTATGCTCCATGTCACCTCTGCCACACAATCTCTCATTCTAATCTGAGGAGCATAAAGTCTGAGGAGCAGGAAGTCCACCTCAGCCTCTTTGATCTTCCCAAAACCACCCCCTCAGCCAAGGGGAAACAGAAAGACAGGAGGAGTTTGGGGGTAATGTGGGCACCAGGAGGACCAGCCTTCCAGTCTCCTTGGAGTCTCTAGGCCCCGCCCTGGTCCTCGAAGTCATAATATTTACAGGGAACACTGTAAAGCAACACGCAGCAGCTCAGCCTGGCTGGCAAGTTACTGCAAACAGCAGATGTCTCCGAACAATCTGAACACGGCCCCCCTTACACCCACAGCCCAGCCCAGCCCACCCCTCCCCAGAAGGAAACAAACAAGCAAGAAACCCCAGCTTGAGCAGCAGCCAGCTCTGAATGGCTAGATCCAAGAAGTTCCCCTTCCGACAGAGGCCACCTTGGAGCCAGGCACACATACACGCTGTGTGGGAGAGCAGGCACGTCCTTCTAGGGGCAAAAAATGTCCAAAGGCGCTCTCTCTCTCTCTCTCTCTCTCTCTCTCTCTCTCTCTCTCTCTCTCTCTCTCCTCTTGCTTTCTTTTACTCTGCCCTTACCCCTGCCAACACCATGATATGTGTGCATATGGGGAAAGCCAAGTATGGAGGGATGGAGTCAAGGAGGAGGAGGAACTGTCAATAGAGGCTAAATGCTTATTTTGTTTGAAGCTTTTATAAATCGTCCTCACTTGTGATGGACAACTCAGAAACACAGTAGCTGAAACCATGACTCCTCTACTATCTAGAGAGAAGATGGCTGGGACAGAGGTGTGTTCTGGGTGGAAAGGATGACTTACCAATGTTCTAAATGTGTATCCATGTCCCTTCCAACTTCTGGAATTTACACATAAGGGCCCTATCAGTCCCGAAGCTGGCTACAGAAGCTAGAATCCAGTGCCCCTACACCACCTGACTAAATGACCATGGGAAAGTCATTTGACATCTGTGTATCTTGGTTTCTCATCTGCAAAATGGTGACTATAACTGTTAAAGTCGAACAGCATTTATATCCAAGGGTTGTGGAGAGTGAATTAGATGTTAGCTATCATATTTCTCCATTCTCCAGTTTGCTTGCTCTCTCCAGTCTACAAACAACAGACAGTCCCTTTGTAACAACAGCAACAACAAAGAATCATCAAGATCAATGTCATTGTCACCCCGTCTAGTCCCACAGCAGCCCTCAGTGTCTGTGGGTAAGGAGACTGAGGCTCAGAGGGACTATGACAAGGACTGAGGGCAGAGCCTGAGCAATGGGCCATGGAGGATGGACAAAGAGACGAGGAGAATGTGACAACCTAATAGGCCAGTAGAAGTCGGTGGCTTCCTCTGAACTCTAAGCCAGGAACAGCCAGGTAAAGGCTCAGTTCTGGGTGCCAGGAGAGCACAAACATGCTGCCAAGCTACCTGACTCAGCCTTGACATCTCACCTGCTGGGGCCAGGAGGCTGAGACCCAACTCCCCCACCCTCAGTAGGACCACTAACCCATACAGGCCACACCAAGAGCCAGGATTATTAGAAACCTGAGACCCTGATGGAGACATCCCATAGGATGAATGGCCCCAGGAGTCCCACTTCCTAGCCTGGAAATCTCTGGATTTCAGAACCCTCCAGCTCCTACCCATGGGTGCTCTGGGGGCGAAGAGAAGACCTTCAGAATAGACCTGTCCCTCAAAATGAGACCAGATGCTCATTATGGCCCACCTGTGCCTGCTTTCCTTCTACTCTCAGTCATGACCTGGTTTCAACGATGTACTGTATTGATTCAACCTTTCCCTCAGGTTCCTGAGGCCAGATCTTCTCCAAGGTATAGCATCCTACCCACTCCAAGGTATAGCATCCCTGACCACTTTTATTCCTTTCACAGCTGCACAAATCTTCTCCCATGACTGCAGACTCCTTGTGCTTACTGCTCTACAATAGCTCGGTGGGCTCCCCACATTACAAACAGCCATGGGTCTTGCACAGTTGGTATGGAAGCCAACCTCCGGCAGAAACTAAGCTAGAACAGAGAAGGGACCACCAGGTCTTGCCATCAGCTCAGTGCCAGGTCACCAGGACCCATAAGAAACTACCATGGCTATTAGGGAATGACAAACACATCCTCTCTCCAGAGCTAATCTGTCTGTTCATTCAGGAAAAATTATTAGACAATCAGGTTGAAGGCCAGGTCCTATAATCAATGCCACAGATTCCAAGAGCCTATAGAACTAGGGTGCAGATATGCAGACGTGTGTACAACACCTGGACTTAGCATGATTATGTCATATGAGTTACTCCAAGAATACTTGGGAAGCTACTGGTTTCAGACATTAAAACACATCTTGTGTCTTATTTTTTTTAAGTAACATTTAAGCCAATGTGCAGTTACCATATTATTTAAAGGAGTTTGGACTCAGTCTTTTCTACTTCTGTAGAAAACACTAGGCGTTAGGGAAGCTACCCAGAGGTAAAAATCAATGCAGTCAAACTCATCGATCTGGGAACATGGATTAATTGCTCAGGACTTGAACACCACAACAGGAAGCTGGGGTCAACCACAGTGTGCAATCACGTGTGACAGTCACCAAAATATGAAAACCCTCAACCTGGCAGGGCAGAACCACCTCTTAAGCGGATGGACAGCCACCCTAGCCTGTTCACACAGAACCATCAAATCAAATGAAACAGTAGTCTGCTTACAAGAAAAATTCCCATACAACCTTAATTGGTCAAACATATTCTAGGGTCAATAACAAGCAGCACTTGGCTAGGACCAGACATTAGCAAAGAAGCCCACCTTGAGCCTTGAGTCAGCCTAGTCCTGGAGGAAAAAGAGAAGCAGGGTAGTTCAGTGGCTAGTGGAATCGCAGGACACCAAGGAAGGAAAGATCCCATCCTGTATGTTGAAGGGTGATCTAGGAAGGCTTCCTGGAGGAGGAGGAGAAGTCAGGCTTGCACTCTGGAATGTAAATGCAGGTGGGGAGGAGCAGCAGGAGAGACAGAAAGGTGGGGGGCAATGGAGCAAGGAAAGCCAGTGATCAGGGCGATGGAGCAAGGAAAGCCAGTGATCAGGGTTAGAATGGCCAGGAAACACTGTGCTCTGAGGTTTGGAGGAATGTCCTCACAGCTGTGTGGCAGGTAGCCCAAAAAAAGGAGCAAGCTCAATCAGGAAGAGCTGCTGTAGAGGTCCAGATGAGCAATGATGAGAAGCCAAAAACAGCAAGTTGCAAAGAGCGGGAGGTAGGTGAACAGGGGAGCACCTGAACCGAGACAGCAAGTCCTGGATGCCCCCAGGGGAAGTAAGGGGTGAGGGAGCAGATTTCAAAAATGGCTGTGCTTCCTAACAGGGCAGCATAAAAATGGCAGAGAAACTACTTCAGGAGAAGCCATGGGTGGAGGGCCATGGCAGAGCTAACAGCCAGAACCCCCCCAGACCACCAAGGGTGAGGCTAGAGGGACAGATAAGGGGTCAGCTAACAGTAACAAGGACAGACCAGATCATCCACAAGAATGATCTGATATGGGGACCCTGGGGAAAAAAAATCAATGTTTGCAGATGAAGGAGAGGACAGGAGGCCAAAACAAGAGTCCAAGCAGATGTGGCCAGAGCAAGAGACCCCCAGAGTCAGGAAAGAGGTGAAGGCTGAGGATCAACACTGAGCCAATGGTCTACAGTTTGAGCTTCCAGGATGCATGGCTTAGTCTGAATTAAAAGCTACCCTGTCAAGAGAGCCAGGTGGTGAGCTGCAGGAGGGAGAACCACCACGAGGCAAGCCTGGGAAGGAAGAGGTGGTCAGTATGAGCAGAAAGGGCCCAGAAAGGGAGTGAGGTGGCTAAGTCAGCGGGGCAATGCTCTGAGCAGGGGACCTGGGAGGCCAGACAGGCGGGCAGTGGAGATGGGGAGGAACAGGCATTAGGGCATCATTAAGGAGGCTGAGGATTGGGAAGAATGCTCTGTGGGTAAGAGCACTTGCTGCAAAAACATGAATCCCTGAGTTCAGATCCCCAGATCCCACATTAAAAAAAAAAAAAAAAAAAAAAAAAAAAAATCAAGCAGTAATCCTAGTGCTGGGTGGGGGCGGGGTGGGGAGAGCACTGGAGCTTTATGGCAACCACCAGCCTAGGTCTAGGTTCAGTGAGAGACCCTGCCTCAGGTGAATAAGGCAGAGTGAAAGAGCAGGGTACCTAATGTCCTCCCCTGGCCTACTCTCTCTCCCTCCCTCCCTCTCTCCCTCTCCCTCCCTCCCTCTCTCCCTCTCCCTCCCTCCCTCCTCTCCCTCTCCCTCCCTCCCCTCTCTCTCTCCCTCCCTCCCCTCTCCTCCTCCCTCCCTCCCTCCCTCCCTCCCTCCTCCCTCCTCCCTCCCCCTCTCCTCTCTCCTCCCTCCCCTCTCCCTCTCCCCTCTCCCTCTCCTCCCTCCCCCTCTCCCTCTCCTCCCTCCCTCCCTCCTCCCCTCCCTCCCCTCCCTCCCCCTCCCTCCCTCCTCCCTCCCTCCCTCCCTCCCCTCCTCCTCCTCCCTCCCTCCCTCCCTCTCCCTCTCCCTCCTCCCTCTCCTCCCTCCCTCTCCCTCTCCCCTCCCCTCCCCTCTCTCTCTCTGTGTGTGTGTGTGTGTGTGTGTGTGTGTGTGTGTGTGTGTGAGAGAGAGAGAGAGAGAGAGAGAGAGAGAGAAAGAGAGAGAGAGAGAGAGAGAGATGGGTAGAAGGTTTGAAGGTCACCGAGTACAGAAAACAGAATAGCCCTAGTGGGGCTCACATTGGCCAAGCTGAGGAGGAGGAGGAAGAGGAGGAGATAAAGAAAACAGCCAACTTCATCTGGAGATTTGTCTAGTAGAGCACCTGGCTTAGAAGAGTTAGAGATTTTCCTCAGCCCAGAAGTGCAGTCCATACCCAGATCTCTGTCCAGTCCAGTCTGCCCCAGTTATTAACGGGGTATGTTTGACAAGAGGAATTTTCACAAGAGAGAGCCAAAATGCCACTCCCATCCTGTGCACACACAGACACTCCACAGCACTTAGCACAGACACATCTGTCTTCTCGCTCTTGGTGACACCTGCAGCAAAGCAGCATTTGCAGAGAGGCATGTGACAACTGGATGAAGTGGGATACTAACCCAGAGGTTAGAAAACCCGTAACAACCCTCCTCGCTGACCACGGGGCCAATCAACTCTCCTGGAGCCCCATCTACAGGAAATGCTAGTGTGGGGCAGGCTTGGCTCTATGGGGAGGGGGGTACAAATGACTGTCCCTTTCTTTCCCTCTTGTAGAAAGGTTGTACAAAAAGGCAGGGCCATGTGAAGGGCAGAGGACATGGTCCCACACAGGGCTGGAAGCCCCAGGCCAAAGCAGACAACAAGGATGAGAACAGGCTTCCCTGTCCATGCAGTTGGACAGACACTGTGAGACAACAGTTCAGAGGACAGTGCCATCTGCTAACCTTTTCTCCGGTCCCCTGTGCCTCCTAGTAGACTGAGCTCTGGGCCACAACTAGTTTTTTTTTTTTTTTTTTTCTCTTGCTTGTAGACAAAGTAGGGAAAAAAGAGAGGTGAGCCATGGTGGTGATGGGATATCAGTGCAGCCGTTGGCACCTCCTCGGTCATCTTGTCTGATGTCAGCATTTTGCTCACCCTATCGGCCTCCTGTAAGCACTCTGATGGAGACTAGTTTAATGGGCCTCTGCTGTGGCATATCCAAGCGAACTCTGGGAACCTGGAAAACCAGAGTCGCTTTTTTTTTCCCCCTGCAGGGAGGGTGATGAATCCCTTTTTTCCCAAAGGAGGATTAAAACTTGCTTAAGGGGATTATAATGGACTGAGGAACCTTGGAGTGAAGCAGAGGTCTGGGCTTGGATTCCCTGTAGGCTTGGCAGGCGGTAGAGCACTTCCTCTCAGTCCTGGGCTATCCCATTCCAGGCCAGCGAGGCTGCAGGTGCAGCGGGGCCTCAGCTGGGCCACCCAGTTACATCCTTGGAATTGAAACCGCTCCTCTCCTCTTCACAGGTTCAGGACAGCAGGCAGAGGTCTCTGGGGCCTGTCCCCCAAACTCTACCTTTTAAGATTGTGACTGCATGATGCAGAGATTCATGACAGGGCATGTTGTGGGCTACTGGTGTGTTTCTCTTCCCTGGAATAAAATAGCCCCAACTGGTTTTGGAAAAGCAGAAGCCGAACATTACAAAGACAGTGTGCAGAGCCAGTCTTGGGCTAGGGCCAGCAAACTTCCCATTTGCCCCTCCAGGAGCTCAGGCGACACTCAGTGCACCTGCACAGAGGACCAGCTGCCCAAACAGACTGATCAGGGGTTCCTGGAAGCTCAAAGCAAAGTTGGGGCATGCGGGGAGGGGGGCCCTCCAGGTGGGTGGGATGGGAGGAGACAGCCCGGAAAGGAGGCAAAAGCATGTGGCTTTAGCAGGAGGAAAAGTGAGCTGTATTCTGAGAAGTTGAAAACATGTATACCACCCCTGAAGCCTCTGGGTCGTGAAAGTAGGCCAAATCCACCCTTCTTCCCTGATGACCACAGACTGACTAACTACTTCCAGATGTCCTTGAGGGCCATATAAAGGACAGCAAGTGCAGTTTGGACAATATAGCATAAAAGTCCATCTCTTAGGAAAAAAGGAGCTACAAATAGTTATAGCTACCAAGCTGGAAGAAGATACCAGGGAGCTACGGATTGGATGGTAGATTTTTGCTTTCTGGGAGGCAGCCCCCTCCCAGCCGCTGTCCTTGAGCTGCCTCTGGTCCCCTTGCTCCAGACTATCCTCTGCTGTCACCCTTTTCAAAGTCCACCAAAATGCCTTCACCCCAATAATGTGCCCAGCCACTGTATGTGTCAGGATTCTTATTAAATCCAAGCAAGGACACAGGCATTCCCTTAGGCATTGGCTCAACCCCACACTGTACCATGTGCAGGGTGGGGAGTAACCATTCCTGGTGGAATACATAGAAATGGCCCCTCAGCAGGCTTCAGTTTATCAAGCCAGGGCCCCCACAGACTGACAGGTTGTGGGAAGGCTAATGGCTCTGTAACCAGCCCTCTGTGACAGGTCATAGTGAGGTCAATGATTCCACAACAAGTCTTCAGTGGCCATGTGCTAGCCCCCCAGCTCCATTCTCAGACATCTGCAGTCCCCACACTGGCACTGCAGGGCCAAAGCAATCCTGTCACACCATGACTCTGGGAAGGCAAGGCAGAGCCAGCAGCCGAGGCTTCTGGAAGTTAGCCTGCTTCAGGCCAAAAAGGCCTCCTCTCCTCTAGAATATTTGCCTTAATTCGCTTTGTGTAATTAAGAAAAATCCACAACTTGTCCCAGCAACCACAGGGCAAGCAAGTAATCAAACAGTATATTCTACACCCTGTTAATATCAGTGTTAGCTGGGCTCACGAAAGAGAGAACAAAATGGGTTAGAATTAGGGGTGATTTTCTTTCCTTCTTTTCCTTCCAGATCCTCTTTGCAGTGGAGCGAGAATGTGGCTTTCAAGATTGGTAAAGAGGACACAATGTACCCAAAGAGTGAAACCCTCCTGGTCACCCTGGAAGAGAGCTGGGATTTCAGTGGAGTGCACACCTCCTCAGGGCAGATGTCACTAGACCATATGGACAGCACAGGGTAGGAAGGGTGACCAGCTCTAACTCTCAGGCCACCCTCCAGTGGCCACCCTCCAGTGACCATTCAGCTGGACAGTGGTGCCCAGGCCAAAATCAGAGACCAGGCCCTGGCTCCTGGACTTGCCTCCCACCCCCACCAACCCCACAGTACCTCTGGGTTCTCACTAGAGGCCTTCATGCTATCCCTTACTTACCACCCCCCACCCAGGATAAGTACATTTTGGGATCAGGAAGATATCAGTGTCCTCTGAGGTCACTAGTCTCCCCTGCTCCAAAGAGCTGCAGGGGTGCAAGGCTCTAAATGCTCTGGGTATAAACTGACACACACACTTGAAACTCAGAACTTTGGTCCTGCCTGGAGACCATAAGCAAGGCAGACAGGTGAGCAGCCAAGCACAAAAGCAACATCCTCCCATGTGGGGAAGGGGAATGAGATGGCTTTGGTTCAATCCCTTATCCCATGAGCTGTGTGCTTGGGATTCTTCTCTACCCGGGTCCTCGCCTATACACTGGGAAAGGTATAGACAGACATTGGGAATGGTGTAACCTCTAGGGGATTTGGCATCGTACAATTTGGCATTGCACAGACGATGGCCTACTTATCCTGGGCAGGTGCACTCCACATGGTAGCTGTAGTCACAAAATCCAGCCCAGAGAATCAGACTCCCGAGGCCCCGCCTTGCTCTCACCCATCATCCAACTCTGGTAGCTAAAACACCCTGACTAGCACTATAGGCAACAACTTTTAAGACGTTGGTATTTTCTATTGTTTTCTATACTTAAAAAACACAGTTTTTCAACCTCTTAATTCAATATGATTTTAAGACATTTTCCCCTCACTTAAATCAGAAGTAAAAGATACTGCCTCTAATCAGAACACTTTAACGAATTAAGTGTCTTCATGTTCCCTGAGGGGGGGGAGAGGTGTCATCGCTTTTGAATGAATTTAAAAAAAAAAAAAAGTGTCCCCTCAGTAACGCCTCTTCCATCTATAGCAATGTCAAAACAGGAAACAGCCAGAAAAGTGCCTGACGGGACAGAACAGGTGCTGCTCACAGACCACGCACTCACATGGGAGAATTACCCCTAAGTGCTAATCTCAGGTTATCACTAAGTACCTGATAACTGTTAGTTTGCACAAAGTCTAATAATACACTTGTCAGGCTCGTGCAGCTTAGAAATAGCAGACTGGCAGTGGGGGAGGGGTGGGGACTGCTGCTTCAGCAGGATCTGTGATAACATTGAAAAGTGACAAGTCACGGCCTATTCACGAAAAAGAAGACAGAGAAAGTGTGCTTTTGAAAGTTGATTAAGTTGACTGGGGATGTAGCTCAACTGGTAGAGGCCTTGCCCTGCAGGCATGGAGCCCTGAGTTCAACTCCAGCACCATATATATGGCGTGTATTGGCATACACCTGTAACTCTAGCACAAGGCTTAAGAATCAGACGTTCAAGGTCACCCGCCATTACCTATTGAGTTTAAGAACAGGCTGGGATACAAAAAACCATCCTTTTATATGCATAAATTATATATTTAAAATACACACACAGGGGAGCTGGGCAGTTAGGTAAACGGGACACCGGCCTCGGCTGGCTCTCCACTTCCTTGGGCTCCCCTATCTCTCTCTTGGCCTGCCTCACTTCCTGCCACCTTCCTCCCAAGGTTCCCACTCTACCAGTTGAATTCTCCTCACCATGTAGCTCCCTCCTGGACTCCACCTGAACCCCACCACTCTGGCTTGGCTATAACCTGTGTGTCAAGGGGCTCAGCCTCGAGTCCCCAGTGGAAAGGAAGAGTGCCACATTCAGCCCAAGTCTGTGGACTTGGGCGCATAGGGTGACTCAACGGCAGAACAGGCCCTGCCTTCTCTAGCACACATGGGCATGCTGCAGGGACCCTCACACACGGGAATGTCAGGGAACTGATAACCACTGCAGACTCCTGGGAAGGCTCATGCCCCCCTTTCCTCCACACATCCCAGGAAGCAGTAGAGCTCACTTTGTCCTGAGGTTCCCAAGAATGGGTAGAACTGGGTGGAAGGGAAGGAGGCTCTGCCAACACTGTCGTCTGTGCAGGCCTAGCTTTCCCCTTATTTTTCTAGGTGGCACAGCGAAGGACAAGGTCCAGGAATGCCCAGGATCACTTTTGTCCCACTTCTTGAAGGCGTCTCCCAGGGCTCAAGGACAGCCAAGGGAAGGAAGGATTGGCTTGTCTCTTCCAGCCCTTAAATCTTTATAACTGCGAGTCCTTCCTAATGTCTGGCTTAAATACCTTCTCACTCATCCCTTGGGGGCAGAGTCGCTGCTCTGTTTTCTGCCATTTCTTCTCTGGACTGAAGTCAGCTTGCTTTTTTCTTTTTCCTTTTCTTCTGTTTTCATGATAAGGTCTTCAACCTCATAACCCAAGTTGGCCTCAAATTTGCCATCCTCCTGCCTTAACCTCCCTGGTGCTGCCGTTACACACCTGTACCACCACATGCTATTTCAAGTGGACTTTTCAAAGCAGGGGAAAGAGGTTGAGGAAGAGGCTTGAGAATGTAAATGCTTTCTCAGACAGAGACTAAATGGCCAAAGCAGGTAGTGAAGAAGAGCAGACACACATGGAAGCCACTGCTGAGTGGAGCCAGAAGACAATAGAAGGGTCAGAAGGGAGACCAGAGAACCCTGCTGTGGAAAAGTCCAGCTGGCTGCCGAGGCCCCACCACAATTACGGGAGGGTGCCTTGGGGTCCAGGCACCTCTGTGTCTAGGATACTCTGCCCCTGGCCCTGCAGTACCAATGCAGCCAGCCATCTGTTGTCTTCCTAGTAGAGCAGTGGCAGATGTGTGCCCATTACCATGGCAACCAGCTCTCCCAGCACCTGGAGAGCGATCTCACCAGTACTGAGGCCCTTAAGTGATTTGTAAAATACCCCTCCAGGCTGAAAGATGAGGACTGACACTTTCCAGCTGCAAGTAAGTAGCTGTGAGACCAGTGTGGACTCCACTCAGCCCAGTCATACACAGCCATCACTTTGGCATCTGCTTGGCTGAAGCCACGTAGGATCCAGGAAGGGACCCCTTCCTCCTTGATTATTCAAAGATAGGTCTGGACAATGTTTTACCATCATTTTCACCATACTCTAATGCTCAGAACTTAAGCATGCCCCCTGCTCCAGACCACTAACACTCAGGGCACCCCCAAGTGTCACTTTTATCCAAATACCTGGCTACACCTCATCAGATTGGACCTAACAGTGATGGCATCCATACCCCCCACAAATACATATTCATTGGGTCCTTGCCATCCTTGCTCTGTGACAGTTTTCAGTCCCCATCCATTTTCCTGGCCCCGTGCTCTTCCTTGCTTCTGCAGCCCTGGCTTTGCCTGATGGTCACCTCTTCAGCAAGCCCTGCTGCACCAACAGTAAGCTGCACCACTACAGTACTGGACAGTAAGCAACCTCCTGCAGATAGGTACACAACTCCAGCTCATGGAGGCTCAACAAGGGGAGACTGTTCTCCTGCATTGGGCTCTGGAAGGCATCGTGTGGACTGAGCCAGAAGAGAACCACCACACATCTGCTCCCATAGGTATAAGCGCTCCAGCTTCCCCCTCTGAAGTCCTTTGAGGGCAGGTTCAGGGGAGGAAGTGGTCTCTGGGCCTCCTCCAGGTCACTGCAGTTTCTGGGGTAAGGTGGGGGTCAGTGGAGAAGCACTGACCATAGCAGATCTCTACATTGTAAAGGGAAACTCTCTGTAGAGTCTGGGTGCCAAAGACAAGGTGTGAAAAGTTGGGTAAACAACTGCTGGGCGTTTTTTTATTTTATGTGAGTTACATGTTAAGATGAGCATATTTGGGTCATGGTGGGTTAAAGAGAGCATCTCACTAAAATAAGTTTGCCCATTTCTTTTTCACTTTCGAGAAACATGGCTGCACACCTGCTGTGCAAGCCTGACACTCAGAGTTTGGGTCCCAAGAACCCACACAAACCTGCAAAGCTAGAGGCAATGGCACACACGTCTGTAACCCCAGTGTCCCCAAGGAAGAGGGGAGACAGAAATGGAGAAAGTTGCAAGCCAGTTAGCATGGGGTATGCAGCTAGGCACAAGCGACCCATCTCAAACAAGGTGGAAGTCAAGGGCCAACACCTGAGGTTGTCCTTTGATTGCCACATGTGTGCCATAGCATGTGGACACTCACCCTCACTAATGAACACACAAACAGGGAGGGAGGGAGGGAGGGAGGGAGGGAGGGAGGGGAGGAAGGAAAGAGGGAGGGAGGAAGAAGAAACATGTTTATAGAAAAACATTAGGCTAGTGTATGGCCCACATTGTGTTTCTACTGTACTGAGGGAACCCTGGAAGCTTTGGGTATTTCTGGATGGCACCTGAGTGTTAAAATGTCTGCCTACTACAGGGTATGATGAGAGTCCCGTCTGAATTAGCGTCAACACCTCAGTTCTGTAGTTAATTATATTTTTAAATCGTGGTTAAAAACACAAAACCTACCCTCTTAGCATATTCTGAAGCAGCTAACACAGCTCTGCACATTACACCACCACATCACTCTTCACCTGTTTCCATTTCTAGGGATGTATAGATATCTTTGAGAAATACCTCAAATTCTCTCTACATGGAACTGGCATTGCAAAACCAGCTCATTCTGTCTTGGCTGTTTGTGCCCTAAGGCACAATCTGAAAGCCAAGGACACTTAGGAATAGCTGAATCCCATCGGCACAGTGACCTGCACTGTTTGTTACCATGCACGGTGTTATTTGCATGTACTGGCTCAAGGGGACACCGTGAAAGGCTGGGTCAGCATGAATATCCCCAGTCCACCATGTGGCCCCCTGCACATGCCAGAGAAACAACATACAGCTCTCCTCTGCCAGAAGAACTGACAAAAACAAAAACAGGATTAGAATCCAAGCAGGTGGAAGACTTGACATCCAAAAGGGAAAAGTGGGCTGGGATTCCACCTCTGTTCTCCTCTAACCACCAGCTCCCCCTCCTCAGCTGGGCTTTCTCATCTGGAGTACAGGATGCAGCTAGACCCACGCCAGGCTCTCCCCCCCTCCTCCGCCTCCGCCTCCCATTGGTGGGAATGTGAACTGGTCTGATCCTTTCATACAGCCATTTGGCAATATGTGTCAAAAGCCTTCAAAGTCTTTGACCCAGTAATTCCACTTCTGAGAATCTTAAGGAAATCATCCTAAATAAGGAAAAAGCATTAAGTGCAAAGACCTTTATCTCAGTACTATTTATAAAACACACACACACACACACACACACACACACACACACACACACACACACACACACGGAAAGAAGCTAAAATCTAATAATAGGAGGGTGGTTAAACTACGATATGGGAAATCCACTTAATGAAATACTTTGAAACTATTAAAAGAATTTAACACCAACAAGGAATGAGAGGGAAGCCGCCGGGTGTTCATTGGCTTTGGGTTGTTTTTGAGCAGGGTGCTCATCTGAGGTATCCAGAACAGAATATTAAATCACTGATGTTGTATATCTAAAGATAATTTAATTTTTAAATTACATGTATGTATATATGTATGTATGTATGTATGTATGCATGTATGTATGTATTTGAAGACACACTGTCCCAGTGTTCATATTGAGGCCAGAGGACACTTTACAGGAGTTAGTTTTCTCCTTCTACCATGTGGGTCCTGGGGAGATCATTAGATTTGGTGGCAAGCACCTTTACCTAATGAGCCATCTTACCTAGTCTATAGATCTGTTTTTGGTTGGTTGTTTGTTTGTTTTTTCTTAAGAGAAAAAAAGTGTTTCACTTCTATGGGGGACACATAGGCATACCTGTTCACAGCCCTCAGTGCTTCAAAGTAGCACAGTTAGGGGGAGATGTGCAAAAGGGAAGTACCTCCCATGGCTGGGGCCACAACAGCTCTTACTGCTCTAACAACTGAGATAAGCCTCAGGCAGCAGGCTCAGAGAGGGGTCAGATCAACAAAGAGGAAGCAGAACCATGAAGTTATCAAGGGATGTGATGGATGCCTGGACCACAAGCAGCACCTTTTAAGGTCGATGGCAAGGAGACAGCCCTCCACTCTAAACATTGCACTTGGGCCAGGCCCAGAAGTAGAATGCCGCGCTGCAGAGCATGGCCCTCACCCAGAGTGACTATTCTTGGGATCAAATCTGGCTGCTTGACAGCACTGGACCTTGGAGGGTGTGTGGTGGCCATGTGCTGACAACACTGGTAGGCACAAGAAATACACAGACTCCCTCCAGCTGAAGGAGAAAGAGCTCATAGCATCTCTGGTTTTCCCCTTGAGATAAGGTAGTTATGTTGTAGTTATTATATAATTAAAGATGCCAATAATAAAGGGGGGGAAGAGATCGTAAAAACAATCACTACCGATGCTGAAGACGATGAAATCAAAAGATGCCTTCACAAATACTTTGGGTCCACGTCTGGTGAGGTCTGGAGTAGCACAGACTAGGAGCACAGACTTAAAACCAGAAAGATCATGCATGAGTTTTGGCTGCATCACTTGGAACTGGGCCTGATTCATTGTTGGTGAAATTAATGGTAAGGACACTAAGCTGGTAATGGGAGGAAGCAGTTCCAGGTTCTGTTCTCCTACAGATGTCGCCTTCCCCCTCCTCCCACTGCCTGATAAACTAACCAACTAACCAATCACTAGACATGCCCAGAGGGTCTCTGCCATCTATGAAATCAGAGTGAACTCTGGGGTAAGGCGTGGTAGCTCTTCCTGTAATCCAACCACTCGGGTGGCTGAGGCAAGGGGACCGTCAGAAAGGCGGCTATCCTGGGCTACATACCAAGACTGTCTCAAAGGAAGTTTTGAAAAAGGGAAGAAAAAGTGAATTCTGGAAGCCAGGCTCTCCTGGCCTGTGAGGCTTTCTCTTCACACAGCTGCTCAGCACAGACCTCGGTCTCTCCCACGTGTCCCGTCACATCGTGCTTTTCTGTCCCTTCGACTTTCAACCCCATCATCTTTGGAATCCATATTGCCCTTCAGGCCATTGGCATCTCTCCAGCCAGAGGACAGTACTCTCTGCTGCTGGCCTGCCTGAGCTCTTGACTATGGTCAGCTGCTCACAGATACTCGCCCTCCAGCTCTTGGCAAACACTTTGAGTTTGGCTAGTGGCCAAACAAGGGGTAAGACCCATTCTCCTCTCCCAAAACACCTCATCCCAAAAGAGGAAGCCCTGATAAGCCCCACCAGGAAGCATTGAATCAAGCAGAACCCAGAGCACTCCAAAAGAGGACCATAAGCACCATGTATGAGTTATAGAACCACCAGGCCACACTCACCGGGGGCTTGGCAAAGGGGTGAGTCTAGCGACTAAACACGGCTAGTTAACAAGCACCAAGCGAGTCCCCAAGGGCTAAGACCACAAGACCTAAAAGCAGCAAGCTTTCTGCCTCCCTAGATGCCTGGCTCGAGCAAACACTACCAGACACAAGAGAGGACATGGCCTGCCTTGAGCTGTTGGCCAGTTCAAAACACCAAGCAGTGGCTCTTTGGCCCTGGCTTCAATCCCTGCCTAGTACCTCCCAACCCCTGGGGGTACAGCCTGCAGGGTCCAGAGGTAGGCAGCCAACCTAGACCCCTCCTGTGTCAGGCCTAGTTCCTTCTGGCCTCTTTCTCCAGCAGTGTCCTGGAGAGAAGAATGTGCACTATGCCCAGAACAAACACTTACATAGGCATGGGAGGGGGGTAGCAGCTGGGGGAAGAGTGGGAGGCAGCTTGTGGAGGAGAGGGAACTTGGAGTGCCTCAGACCAGGACACTAGCCCTCAGAAGCACTACGTGTTGTCATGGATGCCGAGTTCAGTACCTGGGAATTTTACCAGATGGAGTAAGACAGGAAAAGCACAAAGCCACAGAAGCCACAGCCTTCCATCATGGGCTAGCAAGCAGATGGACCCCCAGAGAAGTCAAGCCTGAGGGAGGGGCACATGTCTAGGCTGGAACCCCTCTTTTCCTTCCTCTTTCCTGAATTCTGAATGACAGGCCCTCTCAGTGCAGGCTGACAGGTGTGTTTGCCCTGGGGTCTCAGCACCTAATTCTGTGTCTTAGTTTACCTACATCCCTTGGGAGCATCTGTACTCCCCCCCCCCCCCATCAATGCCTTAGGTGCTGCCTGAGAATACAGATACACGGGAGGGTCTGGCAACGGGGGAGCTAGCTGCCCCACCACTATACACAGGTAAAGGCACCTGCTCTCCAGACCCAGCTTTCCCAGGCTGGGGCCTTCATTTTCCTGCAAAGAGACTCCGGCGCTTATCCAGCCTGAAGCTGTCTGGTCCCCATGTCCCACCCACAGCCCCGGGTCAAGGTTCTGAGCACCAACCCACACCTGACAGAAAGGGCATAGAGCCTCATCTGCAAAGTCTTTCCTCTATTGGGAAGTGTCTTCATTTACTTTCTATTATGATGACAGAATAACTAAGGCAAGCAATAGCAACAACAACAACAACAAAAAAAAGGTTATTCAAGTTCACAATTGTGGAGGTTGGAAATCCAAGATCAGGCAGCCTAGTCTGGTGAGGACCTTGTGCTGTTGCAATTCCCAGCAGAATGGGGAGAGGCAAAAAAAAAAGAGGCAACCCCCCCTTTACAACAGCCCACCCTGGGGGTAACAAATCCAGCCCAAGAGCCCAGGACCCACCTGATGTGAGTTCAGGCAAGGTCAAGCCACAATTCAACCCAGAAGCATGCAAGAGCCTCCAGACCCAGAGTCTCTTCAGAGAGGGGAGCTGCCCCTTTGACCTCCATTTCAGAATCCGGGAGAGCTGCAGGAGGCCAGGAAAGAGGCGGGCCAGAAGAGACACAGCCAATGCCGGGCCACAGCAGGGTCACACGCAGCTTACTACTGATAGACCATTAGTGGATGTTCTATTGCTGTGAAGAGACACCTTGACCAAGACAACTCTTATAAAAGCATTGAATTGGGGCTGGCTTACAGTTTCAGAGGGTTAGGCCATTATTACCATGGTAGGAAGCATGGTGGCAGGCAGACATACTAGCTGAGAGTTCTCCATCTGGATCCATAGGCAGCAGGAAGAGAGAGATTTAGGGCTGGTATGGATTTCTGATACCTCAAAGCCCAGCCCCAGTGACACACTTCCTCCAACAAGGCCACATCCACTCCAACAAAATCACCCCTCCTAATCCTTCCAAATAGTGCTACTACCTAGTGACCAAGCATTAAACCTATGAACCTATAGGGGCCATTCTTATTCAAACTACCACACCCACTGTGCACTCACAGTATTTTATGTTTTTCATTTGCTATGCCTTGCTATCTAGTACCTGGCTGACCCTGCAGGTACCAGTGCCCCTTCTGGTACTGGTTGGTTCAGAGAGAGAGCAAATGTCTGGCCTTTGAGTACACTTCTTGTAGCAGACCAAACCAGCTGGAGACCATCTATCTTCTCACTACCCCCTTTTATTATGAAGTCTTCAGCTGGCAATGTAACCTAGTGGTGGCATTCTTGCCCAGTATAAGCAAGGTTCTGGGTTCCACTCCCAGCAGCATGGGGAGAGGGATGAAAGAAGGGACAGGAGGGAAAGGAGAGGGAGGAGGGGAGAAAGGAAAGGGGAAAAAGAAAAAAGCAGAGTCTCATACTCTGCGTGTCTACTCACTCCTACCCTAAAGCCAGATACCAGACAACCAGGGAGTTGCAAGCGTTCAAAGCAGCTGACCCTAGCCTGCTCAATAGCCTCACCTGTTTCTTCCCTTGGAAAGAACATGAAAAGCTCCCGCCCAGGTTTCCCCCTTGCATGCTTTGCCTTCCTGGCATCTTGGTGCATCCAGGTACCATGTGATCCCTCTGGGGAGCTGTAACAAACTCAATAGCAACCGTTTCAGCACCTGCCTGTTTCATGATGCTTGAAGACAAAGCCTAAAATTTAAAATGTTCATCTCCAGGCCATCTGATGGCACTGAGTAAACCCAAGTCTTCGTTTAGTATACAAGGAATAAAGGGAGAAGGAAGGGATCCACTCTACCCCTACCGTCTCCCCCCCCTCAAAAAAATTGGGCCCTGGAGACCCAGAGTTGTTTGCTCTCTACTTCTCTCATGATTACTCAAAGGGCACAAGCAATGACTTAATGAGAATGAGCTCTGTTGAAATGATGGAGGCATGAGGATGATGGGCTATGCTCCCTGGACTCTACTGTGCTGCCTGTCTCCACCTGGCTTCATCTGACCCCTTTCAAGAACAGCCTAGCAAGGCTTTACTCACACACCTCTCCTTCAGGCCAGTCCATAGCTACAACTCCTGAGGACCCAAAATCCTTTCTATCCTGGATCAAAATGTCTCATTTGAAGCCTTCTCCCACAGATGGAGACATGTTTGGAGCTGAACCACATTTCCAACGATAGGACTGACCACTCCTTTCTGTGAAGGTGACACTGGTTACTTTCCTGTTGATGTGACAAGGTATGGCCAAGGCAACTTGTAGAAGAATGAGTTTATTTGGGGACTAGAGTTTCGGGGTCGAGTCCATGACCATCATGGTGTGGAGCATGGTGACCGGCAAGCAGGCATGGTGGTAGAACAGTGGCTGAGAGCTTCCATCTTGAGACAACCACTAGGCAGAGAGAGCTAACTGGTCATATTCCATGGGCTTCTGAAACAGCCTTCCCCTAGTGACATAACTTCCTCTAACAAATCCACACCTCCTAATCTTTCCCAAACAGTTCTACCAACTGGGGACCAAGTATTCAATTATACAAGCCATTCTCATTCAAACCTCCACAACACCCTTCCAGCTGGTCCTCCCCATAGAAATCACTACCCTACTCTGCCCACTTAATCCCTTAAGGGCATAACTGAGCCCCAGCTCTGGACACCATCCCCAACTTCCCAAGAGGCCCTATGACTCTCTCATACTCCTCACCGTCCCACAGCAGTACACTCTTACAAGTTTTTCTCTCCTCAAACATCAGCTGCACACATTAACACCTAAATTCAGCACAGGGATCCCTCCGGCTACCTTCAAGAATGAGATTACATAAACAAAGTGTGCTGACTCCATGTAATGGACTGCTAGTCCTAGGAAGGAATGAAGTACCAATTTCTGCTGCAGAGTAAACGAGCTTCAAAAATATTATGCAAAGTGAGAGACTGGAGAGATAGCTCAGTGATTAAGAGCATATACTGCTCTTGCAGAGGACCTGAGTTCAGTTCCCAAAACACCAGCTCCAGGGGAATCTGATGGCCTCTTCTGGCCTCCATGGATACTGCTCTCATGTACACAAACTCATATACACACTCATAATTAAAAATAAAGATACATATACTTTTAATAAAAATAAAGATAATCTTTTTAAAATATGCAAAGTAAAAGAAGCCAGACACAAAAGACACATTATATTATTTCATTTATGTTAAATATTAGTAATAGGAAAAGCCATATGTGGTAATCTCAATGTAATTGGCATCCATAAGCTCATAGGGAGTGGCAGTATTAGGAAGTGTGGCTTTGTTAGAATAGGTATGGAGGAAGTTTGTCACTGTGGAGGTGGGCTGTGAGGTTTCATATATGCTCAAGCCATGCCTAATGTCTCAGACCATTTCCTGTTGCCTGTATATCAAGATGTCAAACTCTCAGCTCCCTCTCCAGCACCATGCCTGCCTGTGTGCTGCCCTATCCTGTCATGATGATAATGGACTGAACCTCTGAACTGTAAGCCACCCCATTAAATGTTTTCCTCTATAAGAGTTGCTGTGGTCATGGTGTCTCTTCACAGCAATAGAAACCCTGAGACACCACAGAAACAGAAAACAAACTAATAGGAGAAACAGCAACTACTGATGGGTATAGGATTTTCTTTTATGGTAATAAAATTGTTTAGGATTAGATGGAGATGCTGTTGAACACTGTAAGTGTAGTACATAGTTTTAAATGGTTAAGCCTCTGTTAAATGAATTTCACTTCAGTTGTTAAAAATGGTATCAAAATAATATATCATTTGTATACAGTATATAATGGACATGTAAAATGGCATGAAAGGTAGCTTGGAATGGTGCGAGGAACCCTGGACCTACAAAAAAAAAAAAAAAAAAAAAAAAAAAACCACCCCCAATTGTGTCGAGTGACTAGGAAACACTCAGCAATCCATGGCACATCACCTCCGTGGAATGCTCGACTCACAGGAGCATGGCTGCAACATGGATCTTCATCTCTGCTGTGAGATTTGAACCAGAAGGCGTAGGAACATGAAGCTGCTCATTTGGGTACTCAGCAAGTAAATCAGTGTGTGAACTGCTAAAAGTTTAAAATAAAGCAACATGTTAGGTGTGATGGGGGCATCCCTGTAATTTAAGCAGTGGGGAAAGGAGCAGAGGCAGGAGAGGAAGACTGTCACAAGTTCAAGGCCAGCCAGGGCTACAGAGTGAGACTCCATAAACCATCTACAATTTACATATGTGAGACGTAACTGTGAAAATAAGTACAGAACATATTGAGAGAGCCAACTAGTGTCTTCAACTGGAACCTGCTTCTAGAGAGAGTGCTGCCTGTAACCATCCTGCAAAACCTGTGACATTCCCTCTCCATCCAGCCCTCACTGAAGTGTGGTGATGTATTATTTATGATTTATTAAAGCTTGTCTGAGGATTCAGAAAGCAAAGTCAGCCTCAAGCTATAGAGACCAGACAGTGGCAACACACACACCTTTAATCCCAGGACTCAGGAGACAAAGGTAGATGGATCTCTCCGAGTTCAAGGCCACCCTGGGCTACATGCGAGTGAATCAGTCTAAAAGAGTAACAGAGCTCTCATGCTTTTAATCCCAGCACCAGAGAGATATAAAAGATAGGAGCAGGGGCTGGAAAAATGGCTCAGCAGTTAAGAGCACTGACTGTTCTTCCAGAGGTCCTGAGTTCAATTCCCAGCAACCACATGGTGGCTCACAACCACCTTGAATGAGATCTGGTGCTCTCTGCTGGCATGCAGGCAGAAGACTGTATACATAATGAATAAAATCTTAAAAAAAAAAAAAGATAGCAGTCAGCAGTCAGTCTCAGGAGGACAGCCATGTTGAGGACAGCATCGCAGTCTGAGTGAATCTGAGGAACAGTGAAGTCAGGAGCAGTCTGAGGATCACCCCTTTGGTCTGAGCTTAGGTAGAGGTTAAGAGCTAGTGGCTGGCTCCTTTGCTTTCTGATCTTCATCTTGAAGCTTGAACCCCAATATCTGTCTCTGGATCTTTTATTTATCATGTTATACTGGAGTTCATAATTAACCATAATTTAAGCAGACTGACTTAGCTCCTAGTTCCTCTAGGAGGGACTAGTGCTAGATGCCACGGGGCTCCAGAAGTGGGTAAGAGTGAGTCCCTATTCCCAGGCAATGTGCCATCTATATGGGTACCATAAAACCAAGCAAAATGTGGAAAAGACAGCCCACAAATGTCAGTCTTCAGCATGGCCACTGGGAAAGGCATTCTTGGAACCGGGGCGTGTGGCTTCTCCAAGTGGAAAAAGTATTTCCTTCCTAGTTACACCCCTGCGAGGCCGGCATAAAGAAGAGCTACCACATATCCTCATGTGGCTCCCTAACACAAATGGTCCCCAGCAGCACCCAAAGACCGCAGGATTGACAGCCTCTATCTCCTCTGACCTGGTGAATCAGAAACTCTGGGGTAGGGCCCACTGGTACTGAGTGTGGCTTCTCTGCCCTCCCCTGCATCCTTCACATAGGCCCAGCAAAAACAAGGTGAAAACTGTTCAGAAAGATGCTCTTCATGGAAGAACCTGCCACCTGCGAGCCCCCTGTTGGATGAGCTGAGAAAATCCCCCAAAGCCAGATAGGCTATCCATCACCTGGATATAGATTAACTTTCCCTCTCTGCCATCCTGCTGGCCTGGGAAAGGCAAACACATGCTCTGGGAAAGCAGTAATAATTCTGCTGCCAGGATCCTGGGTTCCCTCCTCAGTTGTCCTGCCTCTGCAGAGGTACTCCCATGGGGTGTGGCCCTATAGTCAGGAGGTCCCCAGCAGGAGGCAATGGAGCTGACACAGCCCGCTTTCCTTGGCCCCAATGTATCAACCCAGCAGGAAGTCCCTATTTGCCCTCAGGGCTCCCTTCAGAGCTGGGAGGATAAAGAAGGCAGGAGAGGGTGGGAGGGAGAGAGTGGGAACGGATGGATGGGGGCTGGAACCCAGCTCATCACTCCAAGGACAGCAGAGTGACTGGGACTTTCCTTTCTAGAACTCCCCAGGAAGCAGCTCACAAAGGCTCCTAGGGCAACTCCACCCCTGGAAGAGCTTCCCTCAGCTCCCTCCACTCCCTTTACCCCCTCCTTCCCAAAGGAGCAGCCTGGGACAACCCCACCTCCCAGGGTCATCCAGGAACAGCAGGGAGTGGGGGCTACATCCAGGGTTAACTGCCTGTTTAGGAAGGGCTTTCCCACAGTTATTCCAGGGTCCGTGGCCACACCCATCCACCTCCTCTTTGCTGGGTAAAAACCAGGGTGACAGCACGTGGCCCAATATCCAACACAGGCAGCAAAGTCTCCATTCACAGGAGTACCCTGCTCATCACTGTCCTTGTTTCCAACCATATCCAATGCTAACCATTCCCTACTGGGTAGAGCACCAAATTTCCAGTACTAATTCTTGGAGCTCCCCATCTACAAATTAGCAGCCACCCCAGGACACTCAGCAGTTGACAACAAGCCCAGCCTGACTGTATTGTTGAAGACACTTTGTCCTGCCCTGTGTGTTCCCTCACCTACCACACATTCTGTAGGACCCTCTGGGGCTGGTGCTAGGACCTTAGGAACACCTGCTTCAAGAAGCATCATGGGGGCCCCTCATGGAGGCCTGAGCCATTAAGAGCAACATCTGGAAAGTGAATGGAATCCTTCCAGGTTCAGAAGATAAATCAATGGGAGGCTAAAGTCAATGGTGGCCCACTGGCCTCACCCACTCTTCCCTGTCCTGGGCATCAAATGCCTTGCAAGGGTCCCATTCTAGGCACCTGAGAAAGAAGACATTCTGAAAGGCTGTGTCCTCAACGTTCCCAGCTTGAGACAGAAACTGCCAGGACCTCTGGGCCAGACAAGACCTCAGTGGCAGCCGTTTCTCATCCTGGATTAGAGCCCACTCCCCGGGAACAGCACCAAACCCAGGACAGAACACAAACCACCACTTGCAGTCCTGCCTCAGGATCCAGTCCAAGTCCTAAGGGCAAAGGAGACTGGTGGAAGTTGCTCCCTCCCTCATAGGTGGGGACCAAAGCCTTAGGGCTCCTCGGGGCACGCCCAGAAGCACTCCCCACACTGGGTCAGCTGGGCTGACATGTCAACACAGGTGAGCAGACTGGCAGGGCTGTCCATGCATGTTGACTGCACACAGGGCCAGGTGGATAGCCTGAAGCCTCTTTACTCTCCTGCACGGGGCCAAGGCTGCCCAGGCAGCTGAAGGGCCTAGCAGTAAACCTACTTGACAGAACTGCCCATTTCATCAGTCTGCCCACTCCCCCAAACAGGCTACCAGAGCTTCCTGACTCTAAGCCACCACCCAACATCCAGCTGGTTAAAATGCCTGTCCTTTCCAGAAGGTGCCACTAAGGTCCCTCAATGCATAAGTCCTCTTCCACAGAAGAGAGGACAGGTGGCTGCAACAGGAGGGAACACATCTAAGAGAGGCTCCTGACTGCAGGAGCATTCCCCACAACAGAGTCTTTGTCCTATGGCCTCACTGGCTGGCAGTATCTTAGTCCAAATTCCTGCTACCAGGATGTCCTTTGGGAAGGCATTCTTCCCACCAGGAAGTATGAATAGGATGGAGAGAGAGTGGGACTCTCTGTGGGACTACATCCCACAGAGAATGATGTAGTCCCAGCCACAGTCTGAGATTGATCTTTTGAGCCCAGGTGTTTCGGACCAACCTAGGCAATGTGGAAAATGCACCCCACCCCCCATAAATGGGGGCAGGAAAAAAATCTTGATTGGCCCATCCCTATGGGCTCCTCTATGACAGGACAGATGTCATCAACATTACCACAATGAACATAGATGCCTGGAGGGGCCAGGGCCATTCTTAGGGAAACTTCTAAAGGCAGGAAGACAGCAGGCCCACTGCTGACAATGCTGTATGGGGTTGTCAGGGAACTGAGTGAAGCAAAAAAAAAAAAAAAAAAAAAAAAAAAAAAAAAAGCTCACAGTAGAGGTTAATGTGAGGGTCTGGTGCCAAAGGAATTTGTACCATGCTTGAGTTGTGTGTTTATGTGGTGAATGGCTCTGGAATCCATGTCCCTCTTGTCCCTTGTTTCCTATCTGTCTTGGGGAAAAAATTGAAAAACAAAAACCTCCGCACAATTAGAAACATCTGGATCCTTCCTCGGGCTAAAAACAAAAACAAACAAACAAACAACAAATATGGTCAGTCCTGGTTACGTGCTCATTCGAGGACTGCCCTAAATAGCCCTGAACACACACACAGGCCTGTCAGGACAGATGGTGGCCGAGTTGCCGGCCAGCCTGGTCCAGATGCCTAGCCTAGAGCAGCCCAGAGCAGCAATCACCACCCTGCCTTGGCTAAACCCCAAAGCTGCAGAGGCCCCCAAGAGACATCCTTGGTGTGGGAAGCAAACACAGGCTTCTAAGGTGAGAGCGACCGTGTTCCCTGCTCCGATTTCCTATCTTCATCTTGGAAAGTCTGCCAGCTCACAACAAAGTTGCTGCAGCCCATCAGATGGGCCAAGCTAAAGCCCAGGCAGCTCCTGAAGGAAGCAGTGACCTTGGTGAAAGCAGTGGTGTGTGTACCTAAAACACCTATCTCACCAAGCTGTATCTCAGGCAGGAGGCAGGCTGTATTCCTGCTTGTGTCAGGGAGGGTGGGAGGATGGGACGGGGGGGGGGTGGCGTGGAGGGTGGGGGAGAATAGGCCCTCATCCACTTCTGTCTCAGTAGGAAAGATGTTCCCTCCCAGACAGAAAAGCCCCAAGGTAGAACCAAGCACAGGCTCTAGAAAGGGCCTCCCCTCAGAAACCTGGCACCTGGGGCTGAGGGGGCCAGGTAAAGATCAGCCCTGGCCTGGGACCCGTCTAGAACCAAGGGAGGAAGTGATTCATTATAGTCTGAAGTTGTGGGTGATAGGGCACCCCTGGGGACTTGATCTACCTACCCACCATCAGTTTTGCCTCAGATTTATGTGTGTGACAGCAATGTCACCAGAGACCAGTTGACACAGGGGACACAGAACACACACCAGGGGACACAGGAAGAGGCAGACAGGGCTGTCTAGTGAACCAAGGCATGCCTGGGAACGGAGTCCCAGACTCACCTTGCACTGTTTGACCCTGGGAAGGTCATTTCCCTGTGTATTGACCTTCAGTTGGGAATAAAGTAGACTGGGCAAGGGGAAACCCTCCCCAAAAGTCCCCACCAGCTCATATTCAAATAAAACAAGACTGGAGGAAGGCAGGGAGACGTGGCATGACTGAAAAGCTTGTCTGAAGGGTATGTCCTGAGCTACCAGCACAGTAACTGCTGGGAGACACCGAATCTTCAAAGATTCACCACCCCACTTCTCATGCCAGTTCACTTTGTCCACTGTCCCCACAGGGGAGGCACAGCAGGCCATGAGCGCCAAGTCCCACCTGCACACTTATCCTCTTTGAGCTCTGTTTTTCTAACCTTAAAAATGAGTGTGATAGCCGGGCTGGTGGAGGTGCACGCCTTTAATCCCAGCACTCGGGAGGCAGAAGCAGGTGGATCTCTGTGAGTTCGAGACCAGCCTGGTCTACAAGAGCTAGTTCCAGGATAGCCTCCAAAGCCACAGAGAAACCCTGTCTCGAAAAACAAAACAAAACAAAATGGGTGTGATAGTAACTCCTTTTTTACCAATACTCCAATGAGGTAAAAAATGGCAAAAACTCCTTGGATTCTATGCCTACACTGCTCTGTGCCCAGCAGTAGATACAAGGAGGAGTGGACATTCCAACTCCAGGCACTGAGAGCAGCCCTTTCTGAGTTCCATTTCGGGTCCAAGGATCAACTAGTCTCCAAAACCACCATTCTCAGGCTCTGTGGAAAAGAGTGGTAAGCTGTGAGGGGCTAAGAGACCTGCCCAAGGTCACACGGATAGTTATGGCCCGTGGAGAGATTTGAACTCAGAACTGGCTGGAGCCAAAACTTCAGCCACTAGCCACACGACTCACAGAGAAGACCCGGGGGGGGGGGGTGAGCTGGGGTAGAGCAGCCACCTCCCTGACCAAGGCGGAAATCTACTGAGCTCTCTCACGGCCCCCCGGCCCTCAGGCCTGATAGGAACTGTTTATTCTAGACTCTGATATTTTCTGTAAACACTGCTTGGGTTGCCAAGGGAAGGAGAGAAATTCATTTGTTAGCAAGGAACGAGATGGAACCATAAAGCTTCCTTTGGCTCCACTGGGGACCTGAAGATAGGGTGCAATCATTGGCATAGCTTGGAGCTGCCAGTCCCAGCCCACAGGAGGGAGACCCTACTACCTCCACACCGCAGTTGCAGCGGGCCAGCCAGGTGCCTGTGTTCTGTAGTCCTGGCCAGTCAGAGCACTTCTAGCCAGAGCCTGAGGAGGTCTTTATGGCACTAAGCAAAATGACCCAGATTCTCTCAGAGCTGGGCCACTTGTCCTCCTGGGGGTGACAGCGGCCCCTGGGAGAACTAATGAGCCTCCCTCAGTGTCTGTGGGACCGTTTAGAAAAATGATTACTTTTTCTGTCACTGGGGGAGGGGGTGATATGTCCCCCAGAAGCTCTGTGGCCTTGGGGATGAGTTTCAGCCAGGGAGGAGGCGATTTAATTACGAAGCCTGGCCTCCAGGTTTCATCTGGCACCTCTCACAACACAGCTTTTCCCTGCTAGTTTTCCATTTCACTCAAGCCCCACACCCTTGGGGGAAGACACACAGAAGGAAGCCGAGGGAGGACTCTGCTGGTGGACTCTACTCTCACACGTAGAGACCAAACATCGGTAGAGAACCCTTTTTCTGGAAAGAATTGCTACGTATACAGGGGTGAGTGGACAGAATGGCTGGAAATGGCTCTAATACTTTAATATACTAAAGCAAGGGGGCAGAGGACTGAAGAAAACAAAATAAAATAATGGGGCAATAATCGTGGCCATCAATAAACTGAATGATGCGTACACAGAAACTCAAGCATCTCTCCACTTCAAAATGTTTCATGCTGAAAAATCTCAATGACCCCACGTGAGGACAGGAGTTGTAGTATAGGTCCCAGGTGATGACCCAGATAGGAAGACACACAGAAGCAATAGCGGTTGTCCCTCCGAGGGTCCCATTCTAGGATCCCTGCCCCACCAGCCCTTTCTCAAACTTCATTCCTTAGAACTTATTTCCTGACTCTCTGTCTATAGAGACGAGGCAAATTAAAGAATTGCCTTCCCTAGTACTTTCACAGCCAGAAAATTCTGTCCAGTGGTGTCAGCAAAGACACCGAACCGTCCAAGAGGAGAGAACCAGTGACAGTAAACTGATGAGGAATGAAGGAGGCAGCTGGAAGGCACTGTGCCACCTCCAGACACCTCTCATAGAAAACAGTGGAGACTGAGGCTCTGAACAAGCTCCCCCCAGATGGGCCTTGCACAGCCCCAGACATGCACCCTGGAACTGAGAAAGATGCTAACTGTGCCACTTAGTCACAAGACTTCTCTTTTAGTTTGCTTTCTACTTCTGTGGTAAAGACCAAAAGCAACTTGGGGAGGAAAGAGTTTGTTTCTTGGGGAGGAAAGAGTTTACAGTCCATCATGAGTTCAGGGCAGGGACTCAAGACAGGATAGGATCCTGAAGGCAGGAACTGAAGCAAGGACTACGAAGGAGCACTGCTTACTAGCTTGCTCGCTCCTGACTTACTTAGCTTCCTTGTTATACACCCCAGAACCACCTGTCCAGGGGATGGCATTGCTCAGAATAGGTTGTCCCTTCCCCATCAATAATCAATCAAGAAAATGTACCACAGGCTTTCCAACAGGACAATATGATGGGGGCATTTTCTCAGCTGAGGTTCCCCCTTCTCAGATGACTCTAGGTTGCAACAAGCTAACAAAAGGCCAACCAGGACAAGCAACCCTTGTCACTTGATACACCAATACATTACTATTAAACTATTAATCTATAACCTTTCTTTTCTTGTTCATCCCCATGATCTCATATTAGTATCAATATCACAATATAAAACATAGTATTACTTTAAAATTCCTAGTCTTTAGAAGTTAGACTCTGGCCGAGCCATGATAACACACACCTTTAATCCCAGCACTCGGGAGGCAGAGCAGGTGGATCTCTGTGAGGTCAAGGCCAGCTTAGTCAACAGAGCAAGTTCCAGAATTGACTCCAAAGCTACAGAGAAACAGTGTCTCAAACAAAACAAAACAAACAAAAACCCAAAGACTCTTTAACTGTGGGCTCCTGTAAAATCAAAACTAAGTTGCACACTTCAAAGAGCAAAGAACCAGGGCATAGCCACAATCAAAGCAAAATCAAAATTCAACAGTGTAAAAAGTTTAGTGCTTAATGTCTGAGACCCACTCACAATACTCTGGGCTCTAGAGGGACTGAACAGCTAGCTCCCCTTCTCTGGTTCCGCCGTCCATGGCACACATAGCCCACTCCATAGGCTCAGGCCAGCTCTACCCCCGCAAGTGCCGCATCCTCGTGATCGTCCCACGATACCACCATCTCCAGAATGCTAGTGCCCCCACTGCAACTGAGCTGTACCTTCACCAGTGGCCTCTCCTGGGCGCTCTTCAGGGACGCCAACCTTCCACATGGTGCCAAGCCCAGCCTTTCTCCACGAGCCCTTTAATCTTGGAGCTTCTGTAGCAACTGAGCCTGCACCTTCACTAATGTACTCTCTTGGCCTCTAATGGAGCCCGGCCTCAGGTGTTCTCCATGACCCTTCATGCCTTCAAAACACAAAACCACCTGGAAGACTCTTACACATTACCAAGTTCAGCTGACAGCATGAACTACAGCCTTGGCCCCTTTAGACCACAGATTCTATCGATCACCCTGAGGATTTCACTTCAGTGATGCTGGTCTCTTCATCACAGCTGATTTCCCAGCCCCAGCCAATCAGCACTAATTGTTCCTGTAAAGCCAAGGTTGCATCTTTAGTGGCACGGACCTCTTGTTCATCACAGCCAGTTCTTCAGCTCCAGCTGATCAGACACTCCAGATCCTTAATGTATCACCCACACACAATCCTGGTAGTCTTTGCTTCCCTCTGAAACCTCCAGGCCAGGCTCCCATCATCTGCATGGCTTGGCATTATCCTCCCAGTTCCCCCAACAGCTCTCAAAGCTCTGACATTCAACAGCTGCTCCAATCAGAAGTTCCAAACTCCTTCACAATCTTCCCATAACAACTTGGTCAGGTTTGTCACCACTCTCTGGTAGCAACTTCTGTCTTAGTTTACTTTCTATTGCTGCAATAAAGACAATGGCCAAGAGCAACTTGGGGAGGGGGGGTGGTTTGTTTCACCATACAGCTTACAGTCAACTACGAAGGGAAGGCAGGGCAGGAACTCAAGGTAGGGCAGGACCTGGCAGCAGGAACAGAAACAATCACAGAGGAATGATGCTCACTGTCTTGTGCACACCTGGATTTCTCAGTTTCCTTTTTACATATCCTGGGACTACTATTCAAGGATGGCATAGTCCCAGCATGAACTGGGCCCTTCCACATCAGTCATCAGTCAAGAAAATGCCCCCAGAGGCTTGCCTAAAGGCTAATATGGTAGGGGCACCTTCTTAATGGAGGTTCCCTCTCCTCAGATGACTCTAGCTTGCCTCAAGTTGACAAAAAGACAACCTGGACACCCCTGCTATAGACTGAAAACTATTTGTGCCACCCCAAATTTCTAACCCCAGGTAACTATTTATAGCTCTGACCTTGAGGGAAAATAAAACCAACTGAGGTCCATCAGAAGACTGAGACCCTGATCCACAGGGCTCACGTCCATTTAGGAAAAGGAAAGGACACCAGGGAAAAGACCAAGGAAGGACCTGGTGCAAGGACACACCTCTGTCAGGTGCTAAGCCAGGTGGCACTGTAATCTTAGTCTTCCAGACTCCAGAATTATAGAGAACAAATGCACAAAATGGAAGCCACGGGTGGTGTTTTGTTTTGCTTCAGTCTGGGAATGGAACCTGGGCCTTGTGCATGCTTGGCAAACACTGTACCACCAAGACACTCCCCAGCCTCCCCAACTGCATGGCAGTTGGAGCTCACTAATACTCTTCTTCCCTAGAAAGCAAACCTCAAAAGGTCACTACAGCTCCACCCGACCTTCACAAACAGACTTGCCCAGATCAAGTGTCTCTAATTTTCTAGTACATGCCCCTCCCACCATGCAGGATTGGGGCTAGAGGCATGAAAAGGCCAATGGTCCTGCTACCTTTCCGGCAGGGAAAAAAGCACTAGGGCCAGTGAGGCTCCCCTACTTTCCCTTCTTAACTCCTTATCCCAGATACCCCAACATGCCAGCTGCCCCCGAAGCCCTCCTTCTCCCCCAGGCCCCAGCCAGGTCCCCAGAGAAGGTATTTCCTTGAGCCATTGTCCTGTGCAGTCTCTTAAATGAACACACTTGAGTATAAGCTAAGCATTTGTCCAGGCAACGAGTCTTCATTAAATGTTGAATGTTGGAGACAGATATACAGCTCTTGATTCTCAAAGAAGTCGGAAACCTAAAAGGAGGTGGTAGAAGAAGATGATGACGACATGACCATGGGATGGTATCACAGTCAAAAGTGGGGTCTAAATCCCCATCTGAGGTGGTAACCATAACATCTGGGATGGTCACCTTACTTCTCCAGGCTCCATTTTTTCCACTGAAAATGAGAAAGGAGGGGATAGTAACAGTTTTTTCCCACTCAGGCATCCTAGAAGTCTGAGATGAAACTCAAAAAAAAGGGGGGGACACAAATTAAGAGACCCAGTAGGACAGCCTGAGAGGTCTGTGATGTGCTGGAGAGAAACACAGTATAGGTATTCCCAGTGTGGTAAGATCCTGGACCAAGCATGGCTACCAACTCCCCTGCGGGCGCGAAGAGCTACTGAACAAGTCAGGACAGCTCATCTTTTTAGCAATCCCTGGCTGCCAGGCCCACGGGAACTGGCAGTTCTGAACTACAGAGCACCCAGGAGCCAAGGCCCACCCTGGTCGCTGGTTCCTGAAGGAGACAGTGGCCCATGTTCACCCAAGGTGGCCACCTCACCCCTTCCTCCATTCCCCCAACATTCCCACTGTGAAGGTTGATCTCACATGTCACTTTGATGGGCTAGGGAAGCCTGGGAAGCTGGTCACACATGATTTCTGGTGTGTTTGGGGTGGAGAGGGGCAGAAGAAATGAGCATTTGAATCGATACAGTGAGGAACGCGGCCTCGTCGAACGTGGTGTTCCGTCTAACCTGCTGAAGATGTGAATTGAAATGAGAAGGATAGAAGAAGGAAAGGAAATAAATCCTCTCCTCTTGAGCTAGGACATCCACCTCCTGTCCTCAGACAGTGTCAGGGTCTCAAGCCCTTTGCACTTGGACTGTGATTTTCTTCCCCAGAGCTTCGGGACTTGAACTAGGATTCTGGCTGTTGGCTCCCTGGTTGTTAGGCCTTTAGGTTTGGACTGAGACCACATCTACTGCCATTCTTGCCTTTTTTTTTTTTTTTCCAGGTCAATGGCACATAGGGAGTGTCTTCTCAGCTTCTATTACTGGCAAGCCAGTCCTTCACAATACATCTCTTGCCACATACCCACATAAATTACCCTGGTGTTTCTCAGAAAAACAGTCAAATTTCCCGAGCGCCCTGGAGAGAGCTCTGTATACCCGTGTCCCATGATGACCCCATCAAGAGCTCCTGAACTGACCCATGGCCGAAGACACTCAGACACCTTCCCTGCATGTGTCCCCACAGGCTAGGGGTGAGGTACTGCCCACTGACTTCTTTCAAATCAGGAGCACTATTTCTGTGCTTGGGGCCACCTCCTACAGTAAACTATCATTCTTTCCAAGGAACATCTCTCCGTCACCCATCCTTCCTTCTCCACCATGCACCATCAATGTCTGCCCAAACTTCCATAGCATGCTCTCCAGCACTCCCTCCGTGTCCAACCCATCCTTCCAGAATAGGAAGTCCACACCCCTACACGGCTCCACTTGACAGGTACTCATGGCTCCAGCATGAAGCAAGTTATCTGTCTAACCTCATCTTCCACCTGCCTCAGACAGCCCTGTACTTGGGTCCCCGGAAAGGGTTCACACCAGCTTTTCCTCATCAGCAAAACTGTGCAGCCAGTCTCCCCCACCAGCTGCATCCCGAAACTTCCCTGGACTCCCAGAGTCCCTACCCTACCTCTGCTTCTCCTCCTTGTATTGTGCCTTGAATGAGAGAGTGATCTGTGCACTTGTTACAGACACCCCAACCCCCAAGCACAAATGGCAAGCTTCTTGTGGGCGAGGTCTGCACCTTCCTCATCTCTGTGTCCCCAACAGAGACACGGCATAGCTGTTCTCTCAAATAAACTGAACAACCCGTTCCTTGGAGGGAGCTGTCTGGGGCGGGCTGCCAAGGTGCGCTGCGGAGGGCCTTGGCGTTGGTTGCTATGTTGGGAGCTGCATCACCCACCCTGGGGACAGCCGGGTCTCTTCTGTCCAGCACAGCATGATTGTAAATTTATGAGTCATGGTCACGAGGCCACGGCAGCTTAATGAGGGACATGCTCTATCCACCCTCACATTCACCAACAAACACACCCCAGACAGACAGACAGACAGACAGACAGACAGACAGACAGACGGGCCATGCCCCATTCAGAGATCTGAGCTGAGACTCTAGGAGAAACACACGAGGAGCAGATACGTCCACACCCAATCCACAGTGACCTGTCTTCTCCAGGGGCTTATTACTGTCCCCTCCGTCTCCATTCCCCCACTTCAAGCAGGACTGAACAGAGGAGTTCAGTAAGAGAATGAGGCAGAAAGGCTTAGGGGAGGGTGGTCTGTAGATGGCTCCATCTTCTGGCCTGCTCAGCGAGTGGCTGGGGGTGGGGAGCGGACAGGCCATTCACCCATCACCCATAACACCACCAGAGGGGAGGCCCAAACAACAGCAGCTGGTATTCTTATGTTCTGGAGGCCAGAAGCTCAAACCAGAGGGTGACAGAATCACTTCTTCCTAAGTGTCGCAAGGGAGAACTAGTTCCCTGCCACTCATTCAGCACGATGAGGGTCCCAGGTGTTCCATCTGCCGCTGTATCCAAATCCCAACTTTGTATAAATACCCCAGTCATTATTCACGAGGGCCAACCCCTCCCATTTCATCTCAACACAGTCACCTGCAAAGGCAACCCGGCCAAACACAGCCACAGGTGCTGTGTGCTAGAAACTCAGCATCTTTTCTGGGGGGCACAATCCACAGCTAACAGGCCCTGGGGATAGAAATCAGTGGAGATGATATTACTACTCTTGCTATTGAAATAATAACTGTAAAAGAGAGAACCCTCAAAGGGCAGACCTTGGGCTTCAATGTTTAGTATAAACATATTTACCAATAGCACAAGGCAGGTCACTTTTATTAATTCCACTTCCTGGTGAGAAAGCTGAGACCCAGAAAGATTACCTAACTTGCCCCAGGTCAGTTATAAGTGACAGCACAGGGATGCAAACTCAGGTAGGTGGTCCTCAGCCCATGCCCTACAATAACCATATCACAATGTATTAGCCTTTATGTCGGTTCTGGGCAGTTCAGACATTCTCTCATCGTGACACCTTGTCCTAACTCTAGGGTGTAGGTGTGGTCCACTAAGCCACCAGACTGAGCCATCCATGAAGCACTCTCACTAGTCAAGTGCTCCCTATACCCCGGCTCAAGTCACCACCCAAAGACATATGGGGGTGTGGAAGGCAGTGGGGAAGGGGCACAGGGAAAAGATGAAGCTCACTGTCTCAGTTTCCAAGTCCAATTCCACCCAACCCCAGATGAGCACCGTAGACACTGCTTTGCCACAGTGGAAAGGATTTGCTGGTTAGCTCTATGGGCTTTTGATTTCATGGGAGAGGACCGTGGGAGAGGGAGTTGAGCCGGAAAAGTCTGCAACTTGCTGCCTTTAAGAGTCGGCCATCATCCCTGGGGTACTCACCACAGCCCTGGCTCATAGCCAGCCTCTCCACTCACAGCCATCTCTATAACTGGGTGTGCTTGCTGGTGAATTTGTGTTATTGTTGTTGTTGTTGTTTTTATTGTCACTGTTGTAATAATCACATTACCCAATGCTTCTTCCCTGGCCACTCCTGGGACAGCACAGACATTAGCTCATAATAATGCCATCTTCAGTGGAAGCAAGAGACCTTGTGGGCACAGGGACTGCCAGCTCCCTCCCAGGCAGAGAGGGGCCCTCCAAGGCCTCTGCCCAGCTACTGCTTCAGCCAGCTTTTTTGCCACTTCTTCAGCAAACCGGCTCCAAAGCTGAGTCTAGAAGTGAATGAATAGCTAAAGCAGCCAAAAGCCAAACAACATGGGTGTGTGGAGAAATGAGGGTAGTCACAGTGGTTAAAGGAGGGGCCTGGCTTCTGTGTACATCTCTGTGTGGCTTCCAGGGGCAATGGGGAAGTTTGGGGGAATTATGCACAGACTGATACACTAATTCTCAAAACAGCTCCATGGGGTGGACAGCAGCAGTTCCAAGGTCAGGTCATTTGTCCAAGTAAGCACTTACATACAGGTAGGTGGTAGAGAGGGACAATAAGCCCAGAGATGCCCAAATGTAAAACCTGAGCACCTGTCACTGAGTCCTACCTGCAGGGGAAGGCAGGGATGTTAGCTCAAGACCATGGAGAGATGCAAACCCCTCCCAAGTCCCTGCCAAAATGACCTGCTGCTAGACTCACCTCTTCCCGGGCTACAAGATGGTCCATGCTTCTGGGCCAAGTCCCTAGCACCAGGCTTGACCGCCCTCCTAATAGCACCATAACTCATGTGGACAGAAACCTTAGAAGCTCCAGAATTTCCCAAGAATTATGCCATTTCCTCAGGTGGGGCACCACACTCAAACCAGTGGTTCTTTTTCAAGCAGGGGAGATGGAGGCTCCAGAATATCTCAGGATGATGGGAACCCAATAATCTGGACTCACAAAGCATAGGACTGTCACCATGGTCCTGAGAGAAAGAGTGTCAGGTTGACTTCAAATACAAGTTAATATTTCCCTGCCTAGAAGTGAGGGGCAGGCCAGTTATTGGAGACACCCCGGGCTATTATACAGCAAGGTAGATGGAATAGAGTACTTCTGTGCCTGGCTGGCCTCAGGTTTAAGGCCACCAAGAGACAGCAGCCATCCCCCTTCTACTGCCTACCCCCAAACCACACCATTCCTCTTTTCCATCTCCCTTACATTCACACACGGGCACACACACACACACGCACACGCACACGCACACGCACACGCACACGCACACGCACACGCACACACACACACACACACACACACACACGCGTGCCTGAACACAACCCTAAATTTATGAGTTCTTGACCCTCTATAGTAAAATCATCCCCATGTTGAGAGGGAGTGGAGGGAGCCACTAGAAGATGTAACTCTTGGCTCTACCTTCCTGTGTAGAAGAGAAAATATGCCTCAGCCTTCTCTCAATATGGTGGGGATAAACTTTGTACCTGTTCACCCTCAGGACTCCCTAGTCTCATAGGGGAATGATGGTGGTCACCCACAGGAGCTTCTCATTTGATGGGAATGGGGGGTTACAACCCCCTGTCGTCACTGGGCTTACAATTACTGTCAGGGATAAGCCCCCCACATTCAGTGTTTCCTGACACCATTCCAAGAAGGACCGTAACTGAATGCCAAGGCAAAGGTCCCACAGGACAGCACCTGGCAGACAGCAGTCCCTTGCAGGAGACTATCCAGTCCCAGGAGTACAAGGCATTCCTGAGGCGGAACAGGATCCCTGGGGACCAGGACAGCAGATGGCATCTCCTTCAAGAAGAGAAGGGCAAACTGTCAGCTGAGGGGGGAGAGAATGAATAGCCACCAGAGGCCTCAGACCTGGCCACCATGCCCCAGGGACAGTATCTGCAGTAGTCCCTAAGGGCCTTGGAAATAGCAGGGAGCATCATTCCCATTTCTCTCACACACAGGCCAAGACCCAGGAAAGACTCCAGATACCCATAGTGGAAGGTCCTCATGTTTCACTCCGTTGTTCTATGCTGGCCTTTATTGAGCAATGTGGAAGGGACATGGGAAGCCCCAGTCCCAAAGAAGATGGTATGCACTGAGACAGGAGCTGAGAAGCCCACATGTCTGGACCACCCTCCCATGTACATGCCTGGTGTTCTGCATAGGCAGGGCTTACAAGTCAGTCCTAGCCCCTGTCCTGTTATCAGCAGGCATGGACCGCACATGCTACCCCTCTGCTCAGAGCTGTGTCTTCCGAGCCTTTGTACTAGGATACTGAATGAGGCTGAGGTCTGTGCACCTCACTGGCAGAAATCAGGGTTGTCTCCATTAGGCTGGGAATAGGCAGTAGCCAAGTGGTCTTCCTTCAGAAGATGGGAGCAGTAGACCAGGCAGAGAAGAATGTCTCAGGGTCTTCCAAAGGACAGAGGTGTTCCCCAATAGCCTATTGTATGTGGGGGGGGGGGGCGGATCTTGTGTTCTCCCAGTTCACTTCTGGAAAGATGGTCCAAGTAGAACCCACAATCCTCTCTCTCAGGAGAGAGCTGAATTCCCTGGTGGTGAAAGGGACAGGGATATTTCTAGGGAGATTCTGTCACCCTCATCACCTGAGTCACAATGTTGATCCTTTTGGTCCTTTCCCACGGTGGGCACAGGCTAGCTTTTCCAATGAGCTCCAGGTTAGGAAGGGGTGTCCATGTATGCGTTTGCATAAGAATGTCAATGTGTGCCCATCTGTCCTGGGGAGCAATAATAGTTAATAAATAAATGAACGGCAAAAATAGCCTCAAAGGAGCTGACAGGCAGAAGGCCAGAGCGGCCGGGCATGGGGCCAGCACCCTGAAATGCCAAATGTTAATTTAGCCAAAAAGAAAAAAAGGTCCATCTTAAGACTGCCTCCATCGGCCAGGGCCAGGGGCTGCTGTACTTTCTGGTGCTGGTGTAGCCCCTCCCCAAAGAGCTAGATGCTATGGGTAGGAGGAGGCCCTGAGGAGTTAAGGTCACAGGGCTGGGGAGAGAAAGGGCCCAGCCTGTGGCTTATGAGGTTATGACCTGGCAGGAAGCTGGCAGGGCACTTCCCAGCAGGACTCCAACCATCCAACCAGCCCTGGGTTCAACCCCATAGGTTTAATCAGCCAGAGGACACTCTGGATATTATCACAGCCAAACACTCCAGGCATGGGCCCTGCCCACCTGGCCATTCACTCAGGAGCAGGGGACTACACTCCCATGGATGTGGCAGTCACTCACCCTAGCAGATACTGTCTCAGCCACTGTAGTCTGAGGCCTCCTTTGTACAGGGCTCACAGCCTGTGGCTCTCCCACACGGAGGCCTCTAGTGGTCTGTGGGAGGTTTTGTTGTCCTTCGATACAGGCACACCCACCTTAATGAAGTTTCAGAATGAGACACATTTGAGAAAAGCCTCCTGGCTTCCTGGTATCACACCCATGGCATCTAACCCTACTACAGACCATCTGCCAACCGGTAAACTGTAATTCTCAGGCTTGTCTGATGAAGTGGGTATCTCCCTCCTTTTGTTGTTGTTGTAATTGTTGTTGGTTTTGGTTTGTGGGGGGTTGTTTGTTTGTTTGTTTGTTTGGTTGGTTTGGTGTTTTGTTTTTGTTTTTGTTTTGCTGTCCTGGTCACCACTGCATCCTTCATGTCTATAGAACATTCCTTGAGGCTAGTGCCTTGTGCTTTCTGGGCCTCAGCAGGGGAGTGACAATCATGCCAGGGGAGAGCCATGTATAGCATCAGGCATGACGGTGTGAGCAAAGTGCTGTGTATGGAGACTGCCAAGTACATAGCCTCAGGGATACCTTGGTTGCAGGAGTCTGAAGTCCGCATACGTGGCAGGATGCTCACTGTTTGTGTCAACTGCCTGTGTGTCTGAATGGCAGTGGACAGGAAGAACACTGCATTCCCTCCAAAACCCAAGTAAGGGAAGCATAGGCCCTGGGCTATAGGTGTTTTCCCCTTCCCTGGCCCTGTCCTTATTCTGGTTGCAGGCCATCAAGTGATCAGCACTCTAGGAGTGGTCCAGTTTGTCAGCTGTGACCATGACTACCCTGGGCCTATGTGACCTGGGGAGAGGCTGGGTCAGGTTCCGCTGAATTAGGGGTGACTGAAGCTGAGGTCAGCCCTGTGAGCAGTGTCTCATTCTGAGATCCAGAGAGGCATCTAGTCAGCCCATGGATGGTCTCTAAAGGGGAGGGCTTCGTGGAGGAGGAACAGTCAGACACCCGTTTCACCCAGATGTGCCTCATTCTGAAACTTATTAACGTGATGTGTCTGTGTGGAAGGATATCAAAACCTCCCAAATGCTGCGGAATATTTGTTTACACTGTGAAGACGTGTCTTTGCCAAGGCACCTTTTGATTGGTTTAATAAAGAGATGAATGGCCAATAGCTAAGCAGGAAGAGGTTAGGCAGTACTTCTGGGAACAGAGAGGACTCTGGGAAGAAAAAAAGGTGGAGACAGGCCTGGCGTTGGTGGCGCACGCCTTTAATCCTAGCATTCGGGAGGCAGAGGCAGGCGGATCTCTGTGAGTTCGAGACCAGCCTGGTCTACAAGAGCTAGTTCCAGGACAGCCTCCAAAGCCACAGGAAACCCTATCTCGAAAAACAAAAAAAAAACAAAAAAAAAAAAACAAAAACAAAAGTGGAGACAACAGGAGACACAGAACAAGCATGTACAGGAGAAGTAACAGCCAACATAGATTAATATAAACGGGTTAATTTAAGTTGTAAGAGTTAGTTAGGAACAAGCCTAAGCTATAGGCCAAGCTTTCATAATTAATAATAAGTTTCCGTATTATTATTTGTGAGCTTGATACACCCAAAAACCACCAGTGTGGGGAGAGCTTATGGAAAGGAGGCCTCAGACTACGCTGGCTGAGATAGTATCTGCCAGGGTAAGTGACTACCACATCCATGAATATAGTCCCCTGCTCTTGAGTGACCAGATTGGAAAGACCTATGGCTGGGGTGTGTGACTAGGTAAGTCCTCAGAGGATCATGGTTCCCCAAGGAGAAAAAGCTAGGAGATTTAATGTCTGTGTGTCTAACACCTGAATGGAAAGAGAGTCCTTGCTTGAGGGAAGGAAGCTATCATAGTTAGGCTTACTACTGCTGTGATGAAACACCATGACCAACCTGGGGAGGAAAGTGTTTATTTGGCTTACACTTCCACAGCACTGTTTATCACTGAAGGAAGTCAGGACAGGAACTCAAGCAAAGCAGTAATCTGGAGGTAGGAGCTGATGCAGAGGTCATGGAGGAGTGCTGCTTACTGGCTTGCTCAGCCTGCTTTCTTATAGAATCCTGGACCACCAGCCAGGCAAGGCCCCATCCACAGGAGTCTGGGTCCTGCCCTGTCAATCACGAATAAGGATATTGCACTTACAGCAGGAACTTGTGGAGGCATCTTCTCAATTGAGATTCCCCCGTTTCAGATAACTCTAGCCTGTGTCAAGTTGACATAAAACAAGCCAGCACAGAGGCTGAGATGGGACATTTAAAGACCAAGAAAAGATAAGGAGGCTCTGTAGGGTCACCCAGTCCCCCATGAAAGAAGCAATTCCTACACGCCTGAGGGGACAGGCAATCTTCTGGTTGAGGGCTGTAAGCAAAGTGCCTGGTCCCTTAGTTGCCAAGGCAGAGAGAAGCTAATACCTAAGGGTCCAGAGTTTTCAATGTCAGTCATCCGTCTTTACTCCAGGCCCTTCCCTGTGGAGTAGGACCATGAACACCGACATGGCAGGTACCTCTCTCAGTACAATGAAATGATGTGCACATTTTCCTTGCCTTAGTTGGGGTTTCTATTGCTGCGACAGAACACCATGACCAAAGAGCAAGCTGGGGACAAAAGGGATGATGATGGCTTACACTTCATCATCACTGTTCATTAGGAAGTCAGGACAGAACTTAAAACAAGGCAGAATCCTGGAAGCAGGAACTGATGCAGAGACCTTGGAGGAAAGCTGCTTACTGGCTTGCTTCCAATGGCGTGCTCTGCTCACCTTCTTATAGAACCCAGAACCAGGAGCCCAGGGATGATAATACCCACCCTGGGCTGGGCCCTCCCCCAGTGATCACAAAATGAGAATTCCCTTGAGCTGGATCTCAAGGAGGCATTTCCTCAGCTTGTGTCAAGATGACACACAAAACCAGCCAGTACACAAACTCTTAATGAACCCCCAATGTCTCCAAACCCCTAACCCCCTGACATGGATGCCTAACTTCATCCTTGCTTGTTCCCACCCAGGGAGCAGCCTTCCCTTCGCAGCACTGTTTCCCCATCCTCTGGAAGCTGGGGTGTGTTCTCAGGGTTCTTACCTTCATATATGGTTCCTGCGGTCCTCTGTCAGGACACTGGCAATGAACCCAACTCCCAGCTAGCTCCCAGGTCATGTGTTCAAGAGAAGCCTTCTCTGACCTCCTGAAACCAGACAAGCTACACCATTCCCTCCCTGCACAGCCAGCATGCTTCATTTCCCCCACTAAACTGCACAAATCACACTGCCCAACAGGCGTATGTGTCCATCTCTCCACACAGAAGGAAGAGCCCAGACTCTACAGCAGGCTGCCCAATTGTGTGACCATGTGACAAATTACCTAGACTGCCATGTCTCAACATCCTCATCTCCAAAATGGGATGACAATGTCAGTGCTCCCCATATAGGGCCATATGGAGGACTGACTGAGTCGATGGAATCTATATGTGTGGCTATGTACTGCAGGCACCATTTAAAGGTCTGATGGGGAGGGGAGGGGACTGAGGCCCCTTCATCTTCACTTCCCAGAGCCTAACACATGAGAGATACACAAGCAGCGGATGCCAGTACCCAGGAAGACAGAACTGACATTAACAAAGCCACTTCAGAGACGATGTATCTCTGATGTAACAGGTTTGGACACATGCTAGGCTCAAGAAAATGGAGAGACACTGACTAGGAGATTGATGGTTGGGGACCCATGAGAGAAGCTAAGGCTTGAAGAAATATTTGAGACCTGTGCTGTCTGGATGAAAGGCCGCCACCCCAGGTATGTGGCTGACACCTATTCCCATGGCAGGCCTACATGGCTCTCCTTTCCTATTCGCCCCTTCCCACATATCCTGTAATAGACACACAGGAAGGACCTTCAGAGAGCATCTCACGGTTGTCAGATAGGGAAACAGAGGCAGCTGTGGATGTCTTGTAAGGACTGCTATAGCTGCAGCTACACACTGCAGTACCATACATAGCTGGTGTGCAGCCACCTGGAAACGTTGTTTGTTGACCTTCTCTGGCTCTTAACATATATCCTGCTACCAGGCTATCTTAGCTCCCAGCCCCTGGCTTAGACAGTCTAATCCAGACACTCTTCTCTGCTTCCTCCAAAGCTTCCTCCAGCTCTGTCCCCTGAGGACTGCCAGGCAGAAGCTCTGCAGAAGTTCCTGCCACAATCTATACCCACCTCACTCTGCCTGCTAAGCCTGTGTCCAGCTGAAACCCACATGGCTGGAAGCCACACAGAATCCAACACCTCTATGGAAGGACTTTCAATTTTAAGGCAGGGTCTCAAGAACCCCATAGTGACTTCAACTTCTGATCCTTCAACCCTCAAGTGCTAGAATTACAGACATTGCTGGTGTACATGGAGCTAGGCACTGAGCCTAGGGCTTTGTGGATGCAAAACACTCGCTCTGCCTCTGAGTCCACTCTCAGCCCTAGGAAAGGAAATCTAGATAACCTCAACCCTTGCTCTGCCTGGCAAGAACACTCAATAGTTCCCAGGTCGCCTGCCTCAAATGTGAGTGTGCCTACAGGTGGCTGGGCTGTGCGCTCCAGTTAGTGGTTCAGACTTTTGCACAGGAGACTGTGTGGTGGTTCTTCTTGGATGTCAACTTAACTATATCTGGAATGAACTAAAACCCACACGACTGGACACATCTGTGAGAGAGTTTCTTTTTTCTTAGTTAAAATATTAAAGTGGGAAGACTCACTTCTAATCTGGATCTTTGAGATGGGAAGACCCACCTTTAATCTGGACCACACTTTCTGCTGGAAGCCTATAAAAAGGACACGAGAGAAGGAATCTATCTATCTGTCTGTCTATCTATCTATCTATCTATCTATCTATCTACCTATCTATCTATGTCTATCTCTATCTCTGCTTGCTCTTGCCCTTGCTAGCAAGTCCATTCCTTCACTGGCATTAGAGTCAACTTCTTCTAGATTCCAGTGTCTACAAAAAGTCCATCTGAGACATCCAGCTTCATGGACTGAGCAACTACTGGATCCTTGGACCTTCCATACATAGGCAGTCATTGGATTAGCTGGACCACAGTCTCTAAGTCATTCTAATAAACACCCTCTTCCCTCTTCCTCCTTTCTCTCTCCCTCCCTCTCCCCACATACACACACAGACACACACACAGACACACACAGACACACACAGACACACACACACACACACACAGAGAGAGAGAGAGAGAGAGAGAGAGAGAGAGAGAGAGAGAGGATTCATTGTGTAATATGTAAGTTCTGGTACTCTAGATAACCCTGAATAAAACACTGAGGAATGGAATTTGTAAACAGACCTCCCTGGAGCCCTGGCAAGAGTGGGTTTGGGAACCACTGGGGCATCAGCCTAGAATGTGAGCACTGGAGATGTACTGTGTCGCTTGTTTCAATTTCCTTATCTGTAAAATGTTCTTATTTGAGAAAAAGGGCAGCATCAACTGTCTATCATAATTTGTGTTTCTGTAAGGGCCTACCACAGACATAATGAGCAGGAATTGTATGGCTGTGGTTCTGGAAGCTGGGACAGTGACGTGGGCAGAACTCACTCATTCTCGTGATAACATCATTAACTCAGAGTCCTGTGACCTCATTGTCTCACCCATGTACCTTGGACCCTGTTACACTCGGGGGAGGGCTTTCTCTAGCCCATGAACTTCGGGGCACATATCCAAACCATAGCACCTACCTACCTACTTGCAGATAAGGAAGATCAAATAAATTACTGGGTATTGTATGTGGTAATGTGTGACAAATGGTAGGACTTGGCAAGGCTGTCTTCAGGAGGATGGGCATTTCTGAAAGATTATTTCCACTAGGCAGAAAATCCCCTAAGGGGAGAGGCAAAGCCTGCTCTTTCCTCCCCATGCCTAGGTCACTAGAGTTTCTGACACAGAGGACAGAGGTGCTGTTCCCCAAAACACCTCTACCTCCATTCCATGCCCCAACCATTACCAGGCAACAGGATAAAAGGGGGCTCCCCCACCCCCTTCTGGGATCACAAACCCTTCCTCTTCCCACAACAGAGAGCCAAGAAAGCTCCCTCTTCTCCTCTCAGGAATATGTCTGCCCCACCCTTACCCATCAAGCACCTTCCCAAAAGATTTTTTTCTGCCAGGGGCCTGGAAGTCAGGACGAACACACACACACACACACACACATACACACACACACACACACACACAGAGAGAGAGAGAGAGAGAGAGAGAGAGAGAGAGAGAGAGAGAGGTCTTCCATGAAGACTATCTAGTAACTCTAAGCTGGTGCAAGTAAGGAAGAAGAAATGTTAGTGCAAGGTCACATATGCCCCACTTCTATGGCCAGCCCAGGCTCCCTAGCTTCTGGAAGCCTTTCCACACCCTGCCTTATCCCATACGGGCAGCACCCAGCTCTATCTGCCCCTCCCAGATCACCTGCCTTAACACAACCTGAGTTGGGGGGGGTTCCAGGAGTCTCAGGTTTAGCAGCATACCCTAGAGAGAGGGTACCTCACATTATTCCAGGGTCTACCTGTGGCCCAGACACATCAGTGGGCACTTTTTCCTCAGCAAACTCCAGAGATCCTATGCCCACTCCGAGGATTGCAGAATGGGGCAGTCTCTATTTTTTAGTTTCTTTAAAAGAAACCAGGCATCTGAGTGTGGTGGTACACACCTGTAAGATGGAGGGAGACCCTGTCTCTAAGTCAATAAATAAATAATGATAGTGAAATCAGGACCGTTCTTTAGATCTCAGGTTAGAGGAGACTTCCTTGAACTTTGAGAAAGGAGATAGAGCAAACACATAGAACGCAAAGACGGAAGGAGGCCTTTCAATACATCCACAGCCTGGATGCTGCCGTCCACATGTTGTCTCTGCTGTTGAGGAGGAAGGCTCTGGGCTCCAGTCCTCAATCCTGGAACGTGAGAATCCTGAGGAGCCTTACAGAAGTGGGGCGTGCTCCTGAAGTCCTAACTACTACTCAGGAAGGTACAGTAAAATGACTTGAATCCCGGGGTTCCAGAGCAGCCTGGGCAGCACAGCAGAGCCCATCTCAAAAGCAAGGCCAACAGGTTGTGGGAAGCCAGGCCTTGGCCCACTCTGATGGGGCTGCACACACCGCACAGGCACCCATGGATCCCCAGACACCCTAGGATCCTGGTGAGTTCCTATCACATCACCTCAGCCTGGTTGGAGTACTAACAGGCCCCGGTTGGTGGAATCCCCTGAGCCTGTGAAGGAAAAGTCTACAGGAACCCCACTGATGGCAGGTGGGACAGGAACAGAGCAGCTACACCCCCTCAGGAGGACGTCAGATGGTGACTAATTGACTTTTCTAGGCCATCATCACCAATGCTAAAGGAATATTCCACTTTTAAAATAAATGTAAAGAAAAAATCCAAAGTGAGCTCTCCCTAGATAACCCTTTCCCAAAGGAAGACATGACAACCCACATGTGACCCTTGGGGGAGCATCTACCTTGAGGACCTGCCCTTGCCGGGGTTGTTCCTCAAGCCCGGGCAATATGGTAAGGTCTTCCCAGCTTTGCACTCCAGGGCACAGGGGTACCAACAGATGGTGCCATCCGTCTTGTTCGGGCACAAAGGGGACTGGGAAGAGCTAACCTCAGACAAGACAGGAAGGGTGGCTCTCAAGGTGCACACCCTGTTGTCACTGTGCCCCCCCACCCCATCACCGAATTTACTAAGTCTTTGCCACACACACATATGGGGGTGGGGGGAGGCAAAGCCATGTAATCCCTTATTTTCCATGATCTGTAAAGTAAACCATAAAGAAACAGTGCTGGAATAACGCTGCTAGCTGCCTGCTGTGTGACCCTGGCGAAGTCAGCCCTGCATCTGATGAGTGTTCTATGAGCATCTACTATATAGATAACCCTAGGCTATAATGGGAGAGAGACAGAAACTAATAAACATGGCCAAGGAAGGTGAGGCCAAGGTATGTGTATAAACAGGACCAAGAGAAGGGAAGAACTAATGTCAACCAATAGGCGTTTGTCAGCAGCTAAAAGACTTGGACTTCCAGGAGGCCAAGTGAGGTTCCCTGCTTGCTGAGACTTACTCAAAATTCATTTTCTAACTATTCTTGTAGATATTACAGCACCAGGCTCAGCCATTTATCCAGCCACACTTGGGGTTAATTGCTGGTGATAAGAGCAACATAAATAAACCAAACCACAGCCTCGCCAGGCAACATTTTAAACACCAACCCCCAAGCAAGTTTTCCTCCCCTGCTTCATGCCTGCAGTCATTTTTAGTGGCCATCACTCTTTACCGAATCACCACAATAAACCCTTTAGATCTAAACAATTTGCCTTTCAATATAGCCATAAAGCAGACGCCCCTGTCATCTCCATGACCCCTCTGCTGACAGGGGAGGCTCAGGGCTCAAGTCTTCAATCTTGAAGCATGTTAGAATCCCCAAGAGCATCACAAAACACTGCTGCCAGGCTGCAGGGAGCTTAGTCACAGAGCTGGCACTGTGTATGCAAGAAACCTGTGGTTTTATACTCACACCACAGGATCCTAGGGTTAGGTAGAAACTTGTAGGTGTGTCTCATCTCCCAGAACCTTAAGTTCTGATAGATTCTTTGAGGTTAACCCACTCAGCCAGCCTAAACCTCAGCCCCAGTCACTTACAGTAAAAATGCAAGCAGACACTTATATTATCACACATGCCGATAAACTATAAGGAAGTTTGTAATGCGCTCCAGCGATGGCTATTCCATAGGAATGCAATGAAAAGAACAAATCCTGCCTGGTGGGAGTGGCACACACCTTTGATCCCAGCACTTGGGAGGCAGAGGCAGGTGGATCACAGTGAGTTCAAGGCCAGCCTGGTCTACAAACTGAGTTCCAGAATAGCCAGGATTGTTACACAGAGAAACCCTGTCTAGAAAAACTATTAAAAAAGAAAGAAAAAAGGGAATCCTTTTGGAAGTTGTGTAGTGATCCCTGCTCATATTGGTACTGGGGGTAGGTAGGGAGGTACTGGTCCAGGGAGGGGGCCCTTTCTGTCAAAGTCAGAACTCATGGACCCTGGGAATAGAACTTTCTGCCCATTTCCTGAGGGCTGGGTAAGTTGGGGGGGGCAGAAAATTGGTCACATATAGTGAACACGTGAATATCAAAGCAAAGAACTAGCTAAGTAGGCAGAAGAGAGTGACTGAGACCCTCCGAGATAAAATGACAAAGCAGGGCTTGGGGTGTAGCTCTGTGGTAGAGCACTTGCCTTACCTGCATGAGACTCTAGAATCTTCCCCTAGCACAGGAGTTTTTTAAAAAGACAAACTTGGGGGGCTCACAAGGCCTCAACCCTTCACAAGAAAATGAAGGAATATTGAGAGCAGGAGAAATACTCTTCCTCAGGGAAAAGCACACCAGTTGGTTGTCCAATATCAAATGATCATTTGTGAAAACATGCCTATGGGTAACACTGGGCAGACTGTGCAGGTTGTATTTATATATTTGTAAGTATATGCACATATGCATGTAACGATGACTAATTTTAAAAAAGAAACCGTAAATTTAAAAGTGAGCAAAAAGAGGGATATATGAGAGGGTTTAGGTGGGGGAGGGGAAAGGGGAAGTGATGTAATTATATTATAATCTAAAAAAAAAAGTAACTTTAAAATAAATAAATAAAAGGACAATGCACCCTACTATAGAGAAAAGTTATAGAGAAAAAGACAATGATCTTAGCCCATAGATCAGACGCTGCAGGGACGGGCCTACTCCACGTTCCCAGATGTGCTGTATCGCAGTTCAGATGTTGCAGGGACGGGCCTACTCCACACTCCAGATGCACTCTATCCAGTCTCTGCAGCCTCTGGTCTGAGATGTCAGCAGAGGCACTTCCCAGCTGGCACTATCTTCTCGGGGCTAGCCAGGAGCCCAATGGCTCCCGTCCACGCAGCATGGTGAAATGCTTACAGGAAAGAGACTTGGCCAGAGAAGGACTAGGGACTAGGGCAAGTTCTGTGAACACACAGCTTTCCCATCTCGAAAAGAAAATGTGGCAATAAAACCTTGAGCATGGACCCGGCAGGAGTCACTTCCACGTGACCCCGCTTCGGGGCAGACTGTACTCCCCAGAGTCGTTGGGTAACACAAACCAGACCTAATGGTAGGGGGATAGAGACAACAATAACAAAACCAGAAGAAAACTCAAAGTTGGGTGAGTGGAGAGGTGAGGGTGAGTATGGGAGGAACTGGGGTGGGGGGGCGTGGTTAAATATGATCATAATATATTGTATGAAATTCTCAAAGAATTAATAAAAATATTAACTTTTAAAGACTCATTTTCCTGCCAGGCAGTGGTGGCGCACGCCTTTAATCCCCACACTCTGGAGGCAGAGAACTCACAGAGTGAGTTCTAGGCCAGCCTGAGCTACAGAGCGAGTAGCTCTGTAAATTTAAACTATATTTTCTATATAGCTCTCCTATATAGCCAGGGCTATATAGAAAAACAACAACAACAACAAAAAAAAAACAAAAAAACAAAAATAAAGACTCATTCTCCTTCTAGTCTTCTTGAGAAGTAACTCAGGGATGGTTTGCAGCAGAATGTCCTATAGGACATCAAGGGCACTTTAGAGGACATTGGCAGCTTTGGGAGCTGAGTTTTAAAGACTTCCTCCGAGTGCTCCCCTAGTGAGAGGTGAACTGTGTAACTATAAGATGCCACCCTAGGGCTGGAGAGATGGCTCAGAGGTTAAGAGCACCGACTACTCTTCCAGAGGTCCTGAATTCAATTCCCAGCAACCACATGGTGGCTCACAACCATCCGTTATGAGATCTGGTGCCCTCTTCTGTGTGCAGATATACATGGAAGCAGAATGTTGTATACATAATAAATAAATAAAATCTTTAAAAAAAAAAAAAAAGATGCCGCTCTATAGAAACTCCATGCTTGACTGCCTGGCTATACCAGGAGGCAGTCCTGAGGTACCTGTGACAACCTCCCTCCTCTCTCCTGACTCAACTTAAGCTAACAGAAGACTAGCTCTGAGGCAACCTCACCCCAGAACTAAGTGATTCCAGAAGCACTTTTGACTTTCCTTCAGGTCCCAGTGTCTCTTCATTACGAATAAACCATCAGGATCTCCCCAAAGGTGAATGGCAGAATGCAGGCTCAGGAAGTGACAACTGTTAGTGCCCGTCTGCATCAGACACCAGGAGGAAAGGAAGACATTACAAATAAACAACAACAAAATGCACTCCAACACCGAGCTGAAGCAACTGCCTAGATGCAGCTGTGCCTTCTACAGCTTCAGAAGCACCACAGAGGGCCAGCCCTGGGGCCAACTGTGAACAGACCTGGCTTCATGCACAAAATCTGGATGTGCGCAGTGCCTAAGCCAAAGAATTGTAGCCTGAATGAGGCCACTTTGCCTCTGAGCCTCTATCCCAGAGCACCCTCACACACACTAACTTTCAGGGCCATAGAACATGAGGACAGTAATGTCATCAGGGAAGAAAACAGACTGAAGAAAAGCAAGATGACTCCCCAGAGCTGTCACACTCAACCAGGGCTGTCAATGCCTCAGGACTGCCAGGAGAAGCAGACATCTGGGAAATGCCAGTTACATGGAGAAGTAGTTGAGCCATCTGGAATGCTGAAGCCACCGTCTAGACCACATCTCAACCCCAGGAACACCTTGTTTCAGCCCTGGAGTTTAATAAAAACGGGCTGGGTGGGTCTTAGTGTATAGGTGTATTGTCGAAACTCTCTAGAGAATTCCAAGTGCAAACAGGCAGAAAATCCCTAACCTTGACCCTCCTTCACCTTAGGCCTATATGACCAAACAGAGACAATAGACCACACAGGAAGACACAGGCACCATCTAAAGCACCTTGACCCAGATGGTCCATTATTTGACACCGAGTCCTCCCTAGCAAGTGCCACATCTCACTCCTTTGGGCACATGTCCTCTGCCATGTCACACACATGTCAGTGAGTAAGCACCACACTGAAGGTTAGCTGCCTGTGTGGCCGTCTAGACAGTCGTCAGATTGAGCAGGCTGGGTGTTCAATGCACCTCAGCAGGCAAGGTCCCCTCAGACACCAAGAAGAAACAGACCACAGAGTTAGCTACTGGCTACATCATGTCACAGCCTGGCCAGCAGGCCTTCTAGTCAACATGGATTTCTGTCAGATCCACACTAGAACAGAACAAAAACACCTAAATCAAGGATTCTCATTTCTTAAAAAAAAAAAAGAAAGAAAGAAAGAAAGAAAAGAAAAGAAAAAAGTGGTTTTGAGTAATAGGTTTATCACAATCTTGTAACAAAAACATAGTAATTTGGAGAGAGGTCAGAGGTTAGCCAGAGTGCACACATAAAGCTAAAAATGTTTAAGTAACAACTAAACAAATACATGTCTCCCTAAAAAACATTATTTCAAATTTCACATCATCCCCCTAGTCTTGCCAGCAATCTATCAGTAATGAACATGCCACCGAGCGGGAGTGAGGAGCCAGAGGAAAGCCCACGACTGTGCTGTCTGCCACCCAGTTCTGCACCTGGTGCTTCTGTACCCCCAGCATGCAGCCTCCTGATCCCTAGTGTTCTAATCAAACTGGGTTAAAGCCATGGTTTACCCACTGTTAGCAAAAAGACCCCAAGGTGAGGATTTGACTGGAGGTAGTTTACCGGGGAGGTGACCCCAGCAGGCAACAGAAGAGGTGATAGATTACAACCTGGAAAGAATAAAGCAACCAGGAAGAGCAGGGAAAAGGCGCTCATCACCTGAATAGCTTTAGAGATAAACCCCCACAGAGAACTCTGAGAAACTGGCAGAACCCAAGCACCCCAAAAAGACTATCCCACTCCCAGGGCAAGAAAGGTACTCCGATGGTCTGGGCACTTCAGGCCTGCCCTCCCAGTAGGCCCCAAGGTTCAAGACCCTCAGGGACTAGGAGCTAGAAGTCCAGCAGGCAGAAACCAAAGGCACATGCCCAAGAGCATTCAGTCAGGGGACAGGCCATCCGCTAAGCTGCTTTGTGACCTTGTAGGAAGTTAGTGGGTTGCTCTTCTGCCAGTTTCTGCAGTGGGTGATGGTGGGTGGGGGTGGGGTAGGGGCTCTTCCTCTTTGGGTTAACATTAAGATTAAATGAGGTAGGGTGTACAAGAAGGTTCAGCGGTTACAAGCGCTTGCTGCAAATGCCTGATGGCCTGAGCTGGATCCCTGGAACCCATGGTGGAAGGAGAGAGCCTGCTCCCAAAAGCTGTCTTCTGATCTCTGCATGTGTGCCACAGCATGTGCGCTTAGCATACATAATAATAAAGGCTTACAGGACGGCCAGGGCTACACAGAGAAACCCTGGGGTCGGGGGACTAATAATAATAATGTTTTTTCAAAGAAAAAGCCCCGAGACAAGAAGAGATTAATGAAGTTATAAACCGGACATGATATGTAGGTTTATAATCCCAGGATCTAGAAGGCTGAGATTTAGGATGACCGGCTCACGTTTGAGGCCAGCCTGGGCTATCTATTGTATTCAAGGTGAAGATAAATAAATAAAATAATTTAAATAAATAAATAAATAAATAAATAAATAAAATAATTACTCCTTGCACACGGTGCTTTAGCCAGCACCCAGGGTGGAGTAGACCCAGTACCTATTCATTGCTTAGGATCAGTCCTTCATGAGATCCCTTCTTTTGGGGAGCAGGGATAGGAGAAGGAGGAGACGCAATTAGGAGAAGGATCATCCAGAATGGCTGTGACTCCTGCTCCATGGGCAGCTAGCACTCAGTGCTGAAGCAAATGTTCTAGAAACACATTTAACAGAGCCCAAGCCTTCCAAAGCATTATCGTGCAGAAGCCCAACCTACTCTCAGCCTAATGCCAGCAGACAACCCCTAAAAGAAGCCAAAGCTAGATGAAGGAGATATCTCCCTGGCCTGGTCCAGCCCCATCACTTTATTTCATATAGGATTTCTGACCCAGATGGAAAATGAGACTTGAAAGTAGGCAGCCAGCCAGTGCAGCCTGGGCAATCTCCTTCTAAGGGAGGCAAGCTGCCAAGCACATGCTTGGAGACATGCCTCAACATGGTGTCCTTGGTAGGTCTATCCCAGAGGCAGGGGACTGGACAGAAGAGCAAGTCCTGAGAGAGCTGAAGTGAGGCTCCCCTGTTTCATATTCCTTGAAAAAACCGGGGTCAAATACATCTAATAAAGACTTCATACAATATCCCCTTCTTGGCAACTTTTTATACACATTAATAGATTAAAAGCTTTTAAACTTGGGAATTCTGTTCAACCCAGTATAGCTGTCCCTCAACGTCTCTGGAGGACTGGTTCCTGGACCCACCTCAAACACCCATATCTGAAGGTGTTCAAGCCCCTTATATAAGAGATAGCATGAGATTTACATATAACCCACACATCCGCCCATGCATTACACCACTTCTGGGTTCCTTGTGTCACCTAATGCAATGGAAATGCCGTGTGGAGTTATTATTAGGGAATAGTGACAAGAAAATGAAGTCTGTGCATGTTCAGTGCAGACTCACATATTTCCAGTACTTGGACCCACAGATGTAGAACTACAGGCCCAGAAGGCTGGCCATACTTCCCAAACTTATTTGACACAGGCTGTATGCGTACCTATGAAACACTGGTTAATGTCACTCTCAGGAATACACTTAATGTGAGGCTCTGGGCTAAAGGCTGTCCTGGGAGAATGGGAACCAGGTGAACCAAGCCACAGCCAACCCTTCAGCCTAGCACAGTGCCTGGGTCACAGGCGGCACCAATGACAAATGGTTATCAGAGTGAATGACAAAAGCAGAGAGGATGGCTGCGTGATGATTTCCCAATCTGTGAAGAAGTATAGTACCAGCAGCGCCAGGCGGCAGCCCCGTCTCTAAAGCACGCATTTTAAATTGCTGCAGGAGGGTTTTGGAAGCCCTACTCAGAGTTTAGGATTACAACCCACCAAAATAGGCTTCCAAGCCGAGCGGCTGGCTTCCTTCTGTGGAGGTGTTGGTCTAGCACTTCAGCGAAGCCTAGAGTCGGCGTGCAGACATCCACCCACCCCACCAACCATTCATTCATTTCATTTGTTCATTCAGACTATCACTGAGCACCTACTACGCATGTAGTGTTGGTAGACATGAGGCCTGGAGCCCCCAGGACCCTTCTGAAAGTACAGCTATACTGCAGTGAGCTCAGTGACAATACCTGATGCCCAGGGAGCCCTAAGAAGGCTAGCAAGTCAGAAGCCTCAGCCCCAGAGCAGCACTGTGTAAACCCCCAGAGCAAGAGGTGGTTGGGGTGGGGGTGGCATTTCACGCTGACACACGAGGCTGGCCTAGAGAACAAAGCCCCTTCTGTCTCCTTATGTTTTGTTTGTCTCCCCCTCGCCTGTGACTATGTCCCATTGTTCAGAGACAACCCTGCCCCCACGCTCAAGTCCTTCCTCCCCCCAGACTAGCAGCACCAATCTCTTATTGCTTTTCCCTAAATCCTACCTCCCTCCTTCAAACCACCTCCTAATTCCCTAATCCCTTCCTATCCTCTGTCCTCTTTCTCCAGTGTTTCCCATTCCTCAGAGAAAGGGCTGAGCAAAGCCTGAGACAAACCTAGTCCCTCCCCCTTTCTACTACCCTTACCCCATTACAGTGGCTACAGATGGACACCACTCTGCTCGAGTTTCAACAAGGGTCATGCACTATGATCTGTGCATGGTTTGTGGATCCCCTAAGGATCCACAGTGATTAAAGGGTTGCTCCCCAGGGGGACAATGATTAGGAGTAGGGGAGCCTTTGAGAAGTAAGCCCCTGCAGGGGTTCCTAAGGTCACCAGGGGTGTGAGCATGACTTCCTGGCAGTTCTGTGTGACTCCATAGTAGTTTTTACAAGAGGGTTTGTTGTTGTTGTTCTGTTTTGTCTTATTTTCCCTGCCAGGGTCTCTGTAGCCCAGGCTGGCCTCAGTAGTTGAGGTTGGCCTTGAACTTCTGAGCCTCCTGCAATATTAAGACAGAGGCTGCTTTGCCCAGTTTATATCCCTGGCCCAAGAGGGTTGTAATAAAAGCCTCCTCCAGCTTTCTCTGCTACTGGTTCAAGAAGTGAGCATGTGGTCCTACACAGGTTCCCGCCTCTGCTACTCATTAAGCTGTAACACAACTCTCAATAGAAATGAGCCAACACAGGCACTGTGCCCTCGAGGCTCCAAAACTTTAGTAAATAAACCTTTCCTTATAACTAAAAGTTAACTACCGAGGCCTCTTGTTGGAATGATGAGAAATGAAATACTATACTGGGAAGAGCGTGATGAAGGGGTATACAGAGAACTCCAGGAGACAGCTATGCTGCAGGGCACACTGAGCCACAGAATCTTAAGGCTGAGTGTAACTAGAGAGAGAGCTCCTCTTGGCTCCCAACTGTGAGAATTGGCCATTAAGACTACCAGGAAAGCTTGGAACACTAAATCCAAACTGTTTTAAAATAATAGTAAGTCCAGGCTGGGGGATTCATTGAGTATAGCCCCCATTAACACGCTCAAGGCTCTGTATTTGATCCTTAGCACCAAAACAATAAAAATAAAAACAAACTATCTCTGACCTCCACCCCAGACCCTTGGAAGTTGCACTTTCTAGCAGTACCTAGGAGTTTGCATTTTCCAAAAACTTCCCAGAGGATAATGATGAGTCTAGGTTAGGTTAGGACTCAATGATGGACTAACCTAGGCAAGCTACTTTCCTCTATAGGAAGCCTAACAGGGACTCCACTGACAGAGTGCATCTGATGTGATCGCTGCAACCCCAGTTGCCAGAAAGGTCTGGAGTCAAAATCAGTCCATTCTTTTCATCCATTTGCCCTAAAACCTAACCTTGGGAGCAACCAAAACCAGTGTTTAAGCCCCTCCTGTAAACACCAGCAAGATAACTCAGCAGCAATGGCTGGTCTAGCTCCTTTCTCCTCTGCACTGTCCTTTACTCCATCAATTGTCCCCTTCGAACTGGAGGTCTTCAGTCCTCTAAACTTTAGAATTAGACATCATACTTCAGACAAGATCTCAACCTTCCTGTGAACTGGATCTCCCATAAACGAAACCAAGATTCCTACCTGCCTTTCCCGCAGCCACATCAAAGATGAATTCGTGAAAGCTCACTGTCTGTTAACACCCAGATTTTGTTCACAGTGCTACAGAGATCTTTCCCATTTTGCAACTGGACATTGCCTTAAAGAGGGGAAAGTAAGTGTGTGTGTGTGTGTGTGTGTGTGTGTAAAACTTTGCCTTTCTAGTTCGATCCATTAAATTCTGTATTGGGGAAAGGAAATGAATGCTGATCCTGCCCTCTATGAGACAGCCTCCCCAATCTAATAAGCATGGATGAGAGAAGGACATGCCAGAGCATCACTTATATAACTACACCCTAAGGATTGATGGGAACAAGCATGGTGAAGTTCCCTGAGCAAACTTTCCATTCCCAAGACTCCTGAAAAGTAAGTGATCACATGTTGGGCCTGCCACAGAAATGAAGTTAGCTGAGGAACTATGCAGGCCTGTGGACCAGAAGTCACCCAGCTAGGAGCTGGCAAAGCCCAGGGAGACTCCTTTCTGGGGTTCCCTGCCCCACCTGCCACTCCCACATTTGGCTAGAACCATGGGGGCAGTTCCATTCATATCTCTTGGGAGAGGAGGTAGCCTGGTCTAAGCCTGGGCCACAGCCCTCGTCTCCTGCCAACTGTCATCTTTGACACAGAAACTCATGGCCAGGGCCTGTCTACACAGGACAACTTGTGAGGGTGGGAAGAGGTTGTGTCCTCTGCAAGGACAGACATGAGCTGTTCCTCAGCCCAAAGACCTGAGCTCTTACTTAGGCTGAATTGTGAAGTGAGAGCAACCCTGTAAATACTGCAGGAACATTCTGACCCTCAGCTGAGTTGTCAGTAACAGGCTCCTCCCCACTAAGACCTAGCAAAGAACCCCACCCCCAATCCAGAAGTCCGCTGGAACCCCTGTCAGGATCCACTTCTACTCCTTCCAAGTACCCTGGCCTAGCTGCCTGGAAGAGGAAAACAGAATTGAAACTAATCAGGAAATATAGCCAGCAAATGCAGCAAGCAGATCCCCCTCTACTCCAGATTTAAACTCAACCCCAACTCCAGCCTGCTTGCTTCCCTTGTGGCCAGATTGCCCTTTCACAGAAATGCAGGTGATGAAGAGGCTACTGGTGACAGACAATGCTGGGCCTGGAGAGTAAAAGTGTGTCCCCTTGCACATGACCCAGCAGCCTACTTGGGGAGGCCACGGTGACCCATCAGAAAGCCTCTGGGCCATGTTCCAGAGCAAGCAGGCAGCTTCTCAGCAGGTGTTACAGTGCTGTGGAACACACAGGCTGCAGAAGCACAGGGACAAGGGAGTAGATTGCTCAAGCCCAGCCCTAGTCTCAGTGATTAAAAGAAGAGGGGCTGCACCAGCAGGGCACTCCCTGAGGAGCTCAGGTCAATAATGATAATTTGTTATCATTAGAATAATGAGAAAGGCAAGGGCCCTTGGAAGCTAGCCCAAAACAAGCAGGTCAGCGCTGCAAGGATCTCTCCTGAAAGGCTTTCCAGCCGCCCCAGCACCAGACAGACAGACAGACAGGCAGACAAGCAGGCAGGCAGGCACACACACATATGCTTGTCCCTGGGTAGTCATGGGACTACATTCCTGACCTACAACCTCACCCACCCCTTACTTCCTTGAGGCAGACATTCACATGTGCTCAGTCACAGAACATCACCCACACAATGCCTGTGCCATTCTGATGGCTGGAACAACTGGTGACAGTTGTGGGTTCAAACAGGCACAAAAGAAGAAATGCAAGAAGCCACCAAGCTAAGCTTCTCCCAAAGGGCCCGGAAAGAAGAAAGGAAGAGGAGCTAAAGGAAGATGCAGTTCGACCAGGATGGGCATCCACATGGTAAGCTCCTGGAGGCACACACAGGGTCAGAATCTTCTCCCCAGAAGCCACACCAGGCGGGTTCAATGTGGCTGCATAATAAAAACACCCCACATTTGAACAGTGTTCCTACTTCCCAAAGAGTTTGTCCATCCACATCCCCTTCTAAGGCATCTCAGGGAGGAAGAAGGGACTATCTTTTCAGGCTCAAATGAACACCTCACCCCCACAGGTCCCAAGGACATTGTCTCCAAAATAGTCTTTGACAGCCAAGCATGGGTAATAGTTGTGGGAGCATGCTTGTTTGTGTGTGAGTGCACACAGAGGCTTTATGCAGCAGAGTGGGATACAGTCAAACAAAAATGAGGTTGCCATGGCAACAGGCTCCAGCATCATTGCAGCCTATTAACACAAGTGAGGAATGTGTTTGGCAGATGCTCGAGTGTTATTTATGGTATGGGTGTAGCAGAGGGACCTCTAACAGGCAAAGGAGGAGAAAAAACAACCTATGACGCTCCTACTGTACCCTGGTGAGGGGACGAAGCGATGACAGCAAAACACGAGCACAGGAGAGAATGAGAGGAAAGGAAAGTAAAAGAGAGGAAAGGAGAACAAGCTGCAAGGCCAAGGAAGGGATAGGTGGGCAGATATCAACAGGGGGTGCTGGACTGGATGGGGTAGAAAAAGGAACAGAGAGGGAAGGAGCAGGTGGGGAGAGAAAAAGGGCAGAAGAGGAGGGTGGCAGATCTCAGAGGAAGATTAAGAGCTAGAGACAAAGAAAGAGAAGAGAGAAGCACCAAGAGGGGCCTTTGTAACTTGGGTCTTACTTGTCACCGGAGTGAAGACCAACATATTAAGAAACCAAGCACTGATTCTCTGCCTAGAGCCAAGGACAGAGCCCGTACATCAAAGGGGCTGGGCAGAATAAAATGCATAGACCAGATCTTGCCGAGACCCCACCAGGCTCCAGGACAGAGAGCAGCCTTGCAGAAGTGAATAAATGCTCACATAATTTACTGTTAGCCTTGAGTGATCAAGACGCCATGTGGGAGACTGCCAAAGCCCAAACACTAGGACAGGCTCACTGTCAGGACCTGTCCCAGGTATGTGTCTTCATTAGGGAAAGAAACCTAAGTCACCCTCAAACATCTGCTACTTTAGTGCAATCTGAGGCAGAAGTAAATGCTGTCCCACTACTGTTTCCCCAGCGCAGTTCTTTCTCAAGAAGACAAATTCTAGATCAGGCATAATCTGAAAGGTAAATCAAGTACAAACACAAAAGATACTGTTTTTCTCAGAGGCCAAATAGAAAGAATGTTTGTATTCCCCTGTCTTGGCCCATTCCTAACAAGCTCTGCTAGACTTAGAGGAGATCAAAAAAAAAAAAAAAAAAAAAAAAAAGTTAAGTATAAATCTAACCAAAATCTTGCAGCCAAGAAAAAAGTCTAAAGACCACAGTAGGAAAAGAAGCCTGACGTGTGGATGGGTGGAGGGGGGGGGGGGAAGAGTTAGCCCAAGGAATCGTAAGGGAAAGTCCACCTGGCAGACAAGGTTGCAACAGTCTGCTCATTCTAAGAGGAGGTGGCATCACTTTAGGTTTGGTGTCTCTTTCCTTGGGTTTATCTCCATCTCCTAAGAACCTATGTTCAGATTATTGTCAGAACTCAAGTTCCCAAGTCTGGTTCTATGAACCCCTTGAGCTATCGGGAAAACCTCCACTGCCACACATGAACCAAGTGCCCTTCCTTCCAAAGAGAAGCCGTTCCCACCCTACACTGACGCAGCCCCCTTCGGAGAGCGTGGCTCCATAGCAACAGTAGTAATGTTTTTCAAACAACAACCCTGTCTCAAAAGATCTCTCGCAAGTTCAAAGCTGATCTCTAATTCCCACACACACACACCCTTTCTGATGCCAGACTGGAAAAGCTGCCGCCACCACCAACTTGACCTGGCCCACTCACTAGACCCCAACCAAGCTGCAAGAGGTGACTAAATCACCACTTAAGTATTCTGGGGAGAGGGGAGAAAGGGAGGGAGAAACAGAGTTGAATACCCCAGGACTCCAAGGAGGTCACACTGGACAGGGATCAGAGTCAATGGTACCAGAGAATAGCAGGCACTTCAACATGCCTCTGGGTCTAGTACTAACCAAGCAGAGGGGAGAAAGCCAAGTGTGGCTATGAGAGAGGATCCTCAATGAGGCTCCACACTGAGGACGCTGGGAGTGGGAGGGGCATAGTCAGTCCCATATTCTAGAAGAGAAACCTGAGACCCAGAGAGGTTGCTCCCAGTCACAGTGTCCCCTGAAGGGTAGCCAGAGCCCCTATGCCTGGTATTTCCTGTGGGTGAGGATGCATCCAGAGGGCACAGGAGAGCATCCCCAGTGTTCAACAGGATCAAAGTCTGGGGAAGAAGGTAGAATTAAGTGAAGAGAAAGAAGCAGGACAGCAGTGACAACAGAATACTGTTAAGAGGTTCTTAACAGAGATCTTAACAGAGATAGATGTCAAGACATGGGGAGGGGTGTGCGCAGTGGGGTCCCAAAGTCAAGACACTCGCCTGCCACAAGACCCCACTTGACTCTCCAACTGAGCAACGCTCAAACAAACAAGTCCAGCAGAGCTCATAGGCTGGGACAGAGAATATGCTGTGGATATCAGCGAGACTGTCTCACCCTAGGGTCAAGTCTGAGTCACCAGTTAACGGAGAATCATAAACTTAATGTCCTTCTGAGTCCACAGCTCTAGGTTTGCCTAACAAGTCCCATTAGGAATATGAAGTTCCCACAAAAGTAACATCCGGGAGTGTCCACTGGAAGAGATAATGACGTCCAGCACAGCCAGAAAGGGGGCGGCCGCCACACACACCTCAGCAGCTTCTTCTCACCTTTGCTAAAGGCAGATTTTTGGTTTGGGACACTTTGGGAAAGGAAACAAACCTATCATCCTCCTTCAAGATCTCTCCAGCTCCCAAGAGCCCAGCCTCAGGGGCAGGGTACCAGACTCCCCAAGACTGGCCAAGGGGTGTCCAGGGTCTCCCTTCCACAACTAGCTAAGAAACCCATAGTGGTTCTCAGGAAGGGGTTGGCTGCTAGAGGGCCCGCCATTTTTGTTGGGAGCCTTTTGTATACAGGGCCAGAAGTTCTGAGAGAAAAACGGGGACTCCGCGATTTCCTTCAACCCTCTTTCCTCGCTTGAATAGGCAATTGTGACTAGTTTGAAGCATGCCCTCTACCAGACCAACCACATTACAAGCCATACAAATGTGGTCCTTAGTGGATAAAGAGGCTAGGCCTGAAGGTAGGCCTGGAAGGCACATAGGCGTTGAAGCCTTGTTGCTACTCTTAACTGATATGGGTTGGAACCCTTTTCTCTAAAATCAGGTGAGGCCTGCCCAACCCTCAATCCAGTGTGGCCAGGTGGGCTCCTACCTGCTTCAGCAGAAACTGGTCCTGGGCGTTGGTGCGCAGAGAGATGGCCAGGTGGAGGGCCGACAGAAGCACCCCGCTGAGCACCGCGGCCCTCATGCGCACAGGCAGCAGCGTGTAGATGGTGTAGATGAAGAACACGGTCCACCAGATGCCCTCGGAGGCACTGCGTGGCTGCGGCAGCAACAGGCCCACTACCTGGACGGCCAGCACTACCGCAATGAGTGCATAGCAGGCCAGGCCCATGTGGTCCTGGTGGAAGGCTGCACGGTTGCAGAGCACGGCCATGATAAGGATCACGCCCACAGCAGCTGCCAACACGGCCAGGTAGGGTATCTGGAGCGGGGGCCGAGCCGCGTGGAAGGCCAGCATGACCAGGCACACGAGCACCAGCACGGCCATGAGCATGGTGAGGCTGCTCTGGTTCAGGCGGAAGAAGTAGCGCTGGTACAGCCGCTCCAGTTTGTCCGACGGGAACTTCTTAGAGCGGAATATCTGCAGCAAGGCCAGGCAGCAGGCGCCCAGCGACAGCACCGCGCCGGTCCCAGAGCCTGACCCCACCGAACTGCCGCCATCCCCGGACCCGTCTCCATCCTCGACGGTGCCAGTGCCGGGCTCCAGCTCATCGGTCGTGCGGCCCTTCCCACGACGTTCCTCCAGGCCCAGCTCCACCGAGCGGGGGCGCACCTCTGTCCCACCTGCGGCCGCCGCGGCCGCCGCCGAACCGCCGCGCCGCCCGCAGGGGGCGCCCGGGTGCTGCCCCCTCCAGCCGCACCCCGCCGCTGCCGCCGGCTGCCGCGACTGCCGTCGTCGCCACCGCGCTCCTGCCAGGCGGACTTGGAACGAAAGCTGAAGCCGAAGCCCCCAGCCAGAGGGTCATCACCGCTTAGTGGAGGGTCGTCGTCGTCGTCGCCACGCCAACGGCTGGCCAGGCGCTGCTGCTGCTGTGGGGTCACCGCCCCACCAGATCTCTTGGTAGAGCCGCGGGCAGACCCCCCGGGGGCGTGGGGGTAGCCATTGGCGCGGGAATCTGCTTCTCCCCACGCGGCGCGATGCTCCGGGCCTCCCCGGGGCGCCGGCGACGGCGACGCCGCTGTCTGTGCAGCGTAGCCCGGGGGGCTCACGCTTTTGGAGCCGGACATCCCCCCGTCGGCCTCGTCGTCTTCTTCCTCTTCCCCCGGGGGCCGGGCCGGGGGTCCCCAAGGAGAGGGCGGACGGCCAAGCAGGGGGACCAGACTAGGGTCACACGTCGAGGGAGGCCCAGGGCCTTGAGCAGCAGCGGGACATCGTGGCACCCCCGTCCTGAGCGGTGGAGGACAACGAGAAGGCTAGCGGGGAGACAGCGCAGCCCCGAGGTGAGAAGTAGCTGCGAATCAGAGTCTAGAGTCCCAGGTCCGAGACGGAGTTGGCTCCGAGCGGGGGCAGCGGGGACAGCTCCGGCTGCTGCGCGCTGCGCAGAGACGTTCGGACTCCTGGCTCGCGTCGAGCTCGACGAGGGCCGAGAGTTGCGGATCAGGCGGGACGGAGAGGTGTCCTTGCGGGCGGCGCCTCTCCGAAGCTGGCAGTTCCCGGGCGCGGCGCTCTCCGCTTCTGCTTAAGCGGAGCGCAGCGGCTTTCCCGGCGAGGTGGCGGCGAGGGCGGCTCGGCAGGGGTCCCGGCACGGAGACTCAGCGGGTGCCCTTTGCTCGCGGCGCACTGGGAGCGACTGGGAGGTGCAGGCTCCTGCCAGCATTATTTTCTTACGAGGGGTGGGGAGGTGGGATGGGGGGTGGAGAGGACGGGGGAGGGGGCGGCGGGCGGAGCAAGAGCTCTCGAGCCCTGGGGAGGAGGGTCCTGGAGCCAGGGGGGGCCGTCGCCCGCATCCCCCACCTCTGGCTGCGCGAGTGGGAGCGTGGCCCCCGCGAAAGGCGAGCCGAGCCTCCGGCGCGTCCGCGCAGGGGGCGGGGGCGAGGACCGGCTCCTGCGCTGCGGCCCTTCCCCTCTCGCCTCCTCCCGTCCCCCAGACCCAGCAGGCTGGCCCGCACCCTCCGGTCCAGAGGGCTGAGTCGCTGGCTCCGCAAGCCCCCGGTTCCTCGCTGCCGGCGGCGGGCCCACCGTGGCCGGGCGCAGAACCACTACGCGGAGGGCGGAATCCGGCGCAGCGCCGCCGCCGTTCTGCCCCAACGCAGGCGGGCTTCTCCCGGGGACCACGGCATCCAGCGATGGAGGGCTGCGGCTCAACAGCAGCCGGCCGACAGGGGCCGGCCAAAGAGCCGCGGCGCCCCCGGGGCGCTCCCGAGGGGGCCGCGGGAGCCCGGCTCCGGGCGCGCCATGCACGCCTCGGGCCCTGCGCCGCTCCGGCCGCTCGCGCCGCTCCTCCCTCCTCGCCCGCTCGCCGCCGCCGCCGCCGCCGCCGCCGCCGGAGCGCCCTCCGCATCCCCTCCTCCCGCCGCCTCCCCGCCCCCCGCGCCGCTCGGGCCTCGGCTCACAGCAACGTGCGGCCGCCTCCGCCCTCTGCCCTGCCTCGCCCCGGGCCCTGGCCCCGGCGCCCCGCGGGCATACTCAGGCCCGGTTCGGGGTCCTTAGGGACCCCGTTCCCCTTCCTCATCTAAAATTTTCACTACTCCCCTCCCTCCCTGATGCCTGGAGCCGGGTCAACCAGCGGATCCCTCGTCGGACCTGGGTAGCTGGCGATCCACCCCCGGCCGGGTCCTGCGCCCCCAGTCCTATCTCCCCTCTTTTTATTACCCTTTTCTCCCCCACCCCCATTCAGCCCAACTTCAGCTACGGTGCTGCCCCCCCCCCCTTTCTCTGGTCCGGCTCTATTGGCCGCTTCCAGAGCTGTCAGACTCGAGTCCGGTGCTCTTATTGGGCGATTCTGTGGCCCGGCGACGGTGCCAAAGGAGGGCGCGCCGGGTGGGGGGCGCCCGGGCTGCTACTGCCACAAGGAACTGGAGACTAGAGTCCCTCGAGAGGTCGGAGGGACCCAGAGCCAGACCCGGAAATGAACTGGGGAGATGCAGAGACCGAGGATCTCTGAGGCACAGGAAATCAGCGAGGGAAAAGATGGAGTTGCTGGCAGTGGGTGAGGCCGACGCAGCCAGGGTGGGGCGGACAGGACTGCTTTAGAGCATAGTTACTAAGAGGAAACACCACTGACATCTGTGGGAATACCTGGCGTTTCCAAGGAGCTCTTTGCCTGTTCGTGCCTTTTAAACCTCATTTGGTTCTAGTCACACCCCTGGGCTGTAGGGCCTGTGTAGTTATTTTCTGTTTGTAAATGTGGAAACTGAGGCTCCGAAAACTTAACCAACTTGTCTTCTAACCTGAAATCCTAAGATCTTTTCTTCCATGCTACGCAGCCTCCCACACCCACGAAGATATTCCCAGGAAGAGTGCTCATGGGTAAGGTAGAGTCTCCTTGCCAGTCAGGAAAGCAAAAATGACGCTTCTGGGGGCCCTGGACAAAGGCAAGGGTAGGCAAGATGATAGAGCTGAGAACACGATCTGGGTCTGTCTGGGGATGTGCCTCTTCACCTTCCTTTTCCCCCAAGCTGTCCTGCTGGAGCTCTGGCGATCTCTCATGGGGAGGGTGAACCATATGCCTTCAGCCCCTTCATCCTTCCGCCCTCCTCCAAAGTTGACTGGGAGCCTAGAGGTCTGAGAGAGCTTCCTCTACTGGCCATCTCTTTGCTGACTAGAAGATGAACCTTTCCAGAACTACAAATCGGGAGGAGAAAAAAAAAAAAATTCCAGGAGATCTGAGTAAACTGGGTCTTGAGTAATCACCAGCGTTTTAGTAATCTGTGATTAGTTAAATGGTACAGAAGCAACACGGACTTAGCCAACAAAACCCTAGTGCGTTGGAAATATGCAAAGCACCGTGCGGGATGCTACCAGGAAAAGATGACCAGGCTGGGCCTGGAACTTATATTCAGGGAGAGAACTGAGCTGGCCAGCGCCTCTAGCTTAGCCGGGTTCAGTATTCCAAGAGCCTGTCAGTGGGAGAGGAGGGACGGTCAGAAGGGGGCGGGAACAACACAGCATCGTTTCCCACTGTGAGTGCCAAAAAGATTCTGAAGGTGGAATCTGGATCTAGCAGGGAAGATGGGTAGTATTTATTAAGCTTCTTAGGACTGTAGCAAAATATTCTATTGTCGGTGTCAAACGCCAATAAGACAACAAATTTAGTTGCGATCTTAATTGGCTTTGCTTTGTGATTGGTGAATGGAGTGACAGCTCGTTGTGTGTAATAGACTGAGTGATCTGATGAGCTGCGTGGAAGAGCTTTTACTTTCTAGACAGAAAATGGCTGAAGAGGCATAATCAGCACAAAGAGAGCCTGGATCATTTCAAAGAGGTGAAACCAGAGCAGACTTCTTGTCTGTCAAGGCTGGCTTGTTCCAAAAGCCCACTCCTGCATATTCTCTCTCTTCCCCCTAATTGCTGGAAGATCAAGTGAATAACTTAGCGTGGCCTGGACTGGGGCTTAAATAAGAACACCTCTATTTTGATTGGGTCTTTTGGGGCTGATTGAGTGACCTCCTGTAAATTTTATTCAACAGCACATAGCCATCTTAAAGAAAGTGTTAGTTACTCCAGCATAAAGATGAGAAAACACACTTAGGGAATGAAACCATTGTAGCAAAAATGCTATTTGAGAGACACTTGGGGCATTGTCAGCTGTGTTCACACAAACCAGGTGGACAGCAAGGTTACTGGCCAACCTTCCATCCTTAAGCCTGCTCTCATTCCTCTAGCTCTCTTTAGGTCCTCCTCCTCCTCTTCTTCCTCCTCCTCCTCTTCCAGTACTGCTAATTAAGTCTAGGACTTCTCACATAGTAGGCAAGTATTTTACCACTATCCCATTCTTTCAGTTCTGCTCAATTGAAGTAATCATTTTACAACAAAATAAGTGTATGACTGATAATGTTTCTCATGCCAATAAACATTCATTTACAAGACTCACCCTCACTGTGTAGCTAAGGCTGGCCTTGAACTTATAATCCTCCTGCCCCAGCTTTCTGAGCTCAGATGGGGGTTACAGGTGCAAACCACTACACTGGCCTAATGTTCATTTTATTGTTGGAATAGAAATATATTAAATGAGCATGTTGGAATTGGTATAACCAATACTCTACTGTTAAACATTACTCACTGTCAGAGTCGTTTATAAAATGTTTTTACTCTTGTACCATTAGGAACAATGAGCATTTTGATAGACAAATCTTTACATGCATCCTTAATTATAGCCTTGGGAGAAATTCCTACAAGTACATTTGCTCAATCAAAAGACTGAGCATAATATCCTTAAGATATTTCAGGAAACTGTCATCAGCCCTTGACTCTTTAGGTTCCAATTTTCCCTTGCCTTTGGATGTCGTGGGACCCACCCATAACTGATTCCTTTTATCTAAAACTAAGGTCATCTCCCAAGTAGCTTACTGCCTCCGTGTTCTCTCAGTCAGTGGAATGACTGGACCCAAACTCCATGAGTGGTGATCTGTCCATCTGTCTCTTCCTCCACATCCTCATTACTACCTTTGTCCAGATGGTCCCCTTCTTGCCTAGACAACTTCCAACTCACCCTCGTTTTTTGTGCTTTTTATCGGATCATTCCCCCACTGAAAACTGTGCATCCAACAGCATTCATCACCCACCACTTCCCATATCACCCAGCCCCCAGACTGCTCCACAAACCTCTGCAGACATTATCGGCTTCCCTCCACAGTCACCAGCGCCTGGGAGGAGCCCCCCTGCCACCCACACACACTTTGTAGACCAGGCTGGCCTGGAACTCACAGCGATCCACCTGCCTCTGCCTCTCGAGTGCTGAGATTAAAGGCGTGTGCCACCACCACCCAGCTAGGAAAGCCCTTGTTAATGCCCCTGTCTCTACCCCAAGGTTGGTAGGCACTCTCACCTCCTCTGCTCCCAGGGCACTTTGCTGGCATCTCTGTCGCATGGTATAGACATATTTACAGGCCGATTCCACATGCTGCAGAATTAGTATTGTTCCTCCTGTACCCAGTACCAAGGCTGGTCCCTGACAAATCATTGCCTAGTAATGAAGAGGATGGGGCCTCAAGTGTGTGTGTGTGTGTGTGTGGAGGGGTCTCGTCATGATAGGTGGAGATTGGGTTGGCTCAGCGCAATACAGAGGAGTGGTTTTGAAGACAAAGAGGAGTGGAGATGGAGAGTTAGCACAGCAATTAACAGCATTTGTTGCAGCTGCCCAGAACCCAGGTTCAATTCCTAGCACCCACATGGTAGCTCACGACCTGATGTAACTTCAGTCCCAGGGGATTTGACACCTTCTTCTGACCTCCTTGGTCACCAAGCTCACCATGTACATTTTGTGCATGCAAACAAACTACTCAGACACAAAGTAATAAATCTTCAAAATTGTAAATAGAAGTAAGAAGGTAGGGCTATGGAGATACTTTCTGCTCAAAGCATAAGGACCTGAGTTTAGATTCCCAACACCCACCTAGAAGCCAGGTCTGTAAAACCAGCCAGCTTAGGCAAAACAGCAAGTTTATTAAGAGATGTTGTCCAAAAAATAAGAAGAAGATACAGAGCATAGAAACAGACATGGACATCAACCTCTGGCCTCTACAAATGTGTGCGCTGGTAGGGCACACACACTTCAATGACTAATTTACTAAAGAACTCCTGCATTCCAGGGCAGGAACATCTGGTGTCAGGCAGTAACGTCTGGCAACAAAAAAGGAAAACTCAAGACTATAGACACATCAGAAAGCTATTTCAGAGCAGCTATAGTTTGGGACAAGAAGTGACAGGGCAATGAGAATAATAACACTGGCTAGAAGATTCCAGGATTGTCCCCTGTGCTAGGGAGGAGTCCTTTTGATCAGGAGATAACTCAAGGAAAACAGTTCGTAAGGATGTTCAGGCTGTACTGAGAGGTAGAAAGGCCCCTGTCCTCAGGCAGGAGATTGGCCTAAGGCCTCTCTGGAATAAGTGCACATGTTGTCATTGGTAATTGCAATGGTGGAAGCTTCACCCCAGCCCCTGGCATCCATATACCCAAAGAGTCTGGTATGTTCTGGTGGAAATTCCACCCGAAGCCCCCTCCCCTATCTCCCTCCAAACCCTGCTGCATTGCAGAAAGCCTACCAAATGATGACCCATCCCCCAGAGATGCGCAAGACCACTCCCACAGGGTATTTAAACTGCCCCCCCCCCAGAAAATAGACATGTCTCTCCCATCTCCTCTCTGGAGAGGCTGGAAGGCCATCCAGGAGCATTGTATCCATTAAACGTGGGCTTTTTCTAATTCGGTTTGATTTGATCTGATTTGGATTTCTGTATCGGCAGAGAGAATTATCGGGGTGCAGAAACTTTTCAGTAAAGTCATCCGTTATCTAGAGCACTAAAGGTCTTTGAGAGACCTATAACAGATCTGATCTGGCCATCTACCCCATCGTGTCTGTTACCCTCAAGGGCTGCATTCACACTACTCCAGGCTGCCCTTTTTGAAAAAAAAAAAAATCTACTTTTGAAATCAGAATGTTGGAGCAAAAGTGTTTTAGAGTCTGCAGAAGTTCCTGTAGTACTGATAGTACTCTCCTACTTATAAACAGTTATGCCCACGCTGCTTAAAATCCCACTAGTAGACTGTCATACTTTGGGCTAACAATCACAAAAAAAAAATGAATGCAGAAAAATCCAGACACAGAAAGTAGACTAGTGGTTTTTGAGGCCTAGGGAAGAAGAGGAATAGAGATGGCAGCTAGACTTAGGGGATGAACATGTTTTAAAATTAGATTATGGTGATGATTGCATGACCATAGCTATACTAAACCATTAGATTACAGAGTGTGGTCTCTGGGGAGACGGCTCAGCAGGTCAAGTTCTGGCTGCTCAGACATGGGGATCGGAGTTCAATCTCCAGTACCCACATTCATGCTGGGTGTGGTGGGACATGTAACTTTGTGACTGGGGTTCACTCCATGGTGTGGAAGTTCTATCTCAGGGGCTGGAGAGACGCAGTAAACAGTACTCACTGCTCTTCCAGAGAACTAGTTTATTTCCCAGTACCCACATCAGACAGCTCACAATCCACTTATAACTCCAATATCAGGAGATCTAATGTCCACTTCTGGCCTCCTAGGGCACTTGTATTCAAGTGTGCATGTACACACATGCACATACACACTCGCACACATACATGAGAATAACTCTTGAAAGTTATATCTCAATATAGTAGTTAAAAAATAGGTACAGCCGAACGGTGGTGGCAAATGTCTTTAATCCCAGCACTGGGGAGGTAGAGGCAGGAGGACAGAGGCCAGCCTGGTCTATAGAGTGAGTTCCAGGTCAACCAGGGCTATACACCCTGTCTTGAAAAACCAAAAACAACAACTAAAACTAAATAAATGACTATAAATGCAAGTGTTCTTAATAGGTTGGCTGTGGGTATGAAAAAGCATAAGCAAGTCAGTGTGAATGGGTGTTATCAGCGCATGCCCTGCCCGAAAAAGCCATTAATACTTAGGAGTAGGGATCAGGTAGGAAAAGGAAGAAGAGAAGGCTCAGAGGCACGTAAAACCATAGTACGGGAAAGCAATGGGTAGGTGAGTACAGGAATGAAAAGCCCTTAGGGACTTAGGGTCGAAAATTAATTTTCCCAGGCCAAGGATAGCTCGGGTGTTAGAGTCCTTGCCTAGTGTGCTAGTTTCTTTGTCTATCTGACCCAGGCTAGAGGCATTTGGGAAGAGAGACCATCAATCCATTGAGAAAAGGCTTCCACCAGATTTGCCTGCAGGCCAATCTGTGATGCATTCTCTTGATTGGTGATTGATGTGGAAGGGCCCAGTCTGCTGTAGGCAATACTATCTCTCGCTGGGCAGGTGGTCCTGCGTGCTATTAGAAAGCAAACTGGGCAAGTCACGAGGAGCAAGCCAGCAAACAGCTCTCCTCCATTGCCTGGGCATGAACTTCTGTCTCTAGGCTCTTGACCTGCTTGAGTTCTTGCCCTGACTTCCCTCAGTGATGGAATGTGACGTGGAATGGCAAGGTGAATAAGTGCCCCCCCCCCAGTTGCTTTTGGTCCATGGTGTTAATCACAGCAATCGAAACTCAAGCTAAGATACCCAACATGCCTGAAGCTCTTAATCTATCCCCAGCACTGCATAAGCCTGACCTGATCCAACACTAGTCATTTTCAGTACTGGAGAAATAGAGACAGGAAGATCAATGTTATACTCAGCTGCACAAGAAGTCTGAAGCCAGCATGGGCTAGAGACCCTGCCTGAAAATAAATAAATAAATAAATAAATAAATAAATAAATAAATAAATAAAAAAGAATGCTCCCTTCCAGCCTTAGAAGGAGTCCATTGAAAAGAACAAATTCCAAGAACACAAGGCTCTTTCTCAAGTATGTAGGGCCCACAGAGCCTGTAAAAAAAATGACAAGCTGAGTGTGGTGCCCCATGCCTGTAACCCCAGCACTCAGGAGACTGAGATAGGAGGTACTCAGTGAGTTCAAGGCCAGTGTGATCTACACAGTAAGTTCCAGGCCAGCCTTAAAAAGAAATGAGACCTTGTCTCAAAATGGAAAACAAGGGGTTGATTAGGCAGTGGTGCCACACACCTTTAATTCCAGCACTTGGGTGACAGAGGCAAGAGGATCTCTGAGTTAAGAGGTCAGCCTGGTCTACAGAGTGAGTTTGAGGACCGCCAGGGCTACACAGAGAAACCCTGTCTCCGGGAGAGGAGAAAGAAAGAAAGAAAGAAAGAAAGAAAGAAAGAAAGAAAGAAAGAAAGAAAGAAAGAAAGAAAGAAAGAAACAAAGAAAGAAACAAAGAAAGAAAGAAACAAAGAAAGAAAGAAACAAAGAAAGAAAGAAACAAAGAAAGAAAGGGAAACTAAGGGGCTTGAGAGATGGCTCAGTGGTTAAGAGAACTGGCTACTTTTGCAGAGGACCCAGGTTCAGTTACCAGCACCCACCTGGGGACTAACAATCATAACTCCAGTTCCAAGGGATCTAAAGCCCTCTCCTGGCATCCTCAGGCAAAACACCCATATACATAAAATTAACACTTTAAAATACAAGTAAAACAGGCAGATGAGTAGGAGAAAAGGCATACAATTTTTATTCATGCATGCATTCATTTGAGACAGAGTCTTGTGCAGCCTGGCCTTAAACTCCTATGGAATAGAGATGGGCTTTAAACTCCTGATCTTCCCACCTCTACTTTCCAAGTGCCGAGATTTGTCCCAATATTCCTAGCTATGTCATTTTTTTCCCCTGTATTGTTGAGGACCAAATCCAGAGCATGTTAGACAAAGGCTCTACCTCTATGCTACACTCCCAGCCCTTCTGAGTACACATTTATTAAGAAACATTCACAGTATGAACCACATACAATGGCTTAAACACACTCCTCATAAGGGAGAGGCACTGAGACCTGACTTTTAGGAGTGAGGAATGAACCAAAGGACAGACAATGTCCCAGGACCAAATTCATCTGGCCGCTACTCTAATTTTTCTTCCAAGTTGATCAGTGGGAGGATCCAGTCTCAAGGCAGACAAGAATTACAGAGAAAGCCCCTGCTTCAGGAGAAGTGGAATTGAGAACAGAAGGCCAGGGAGACCTGAGGTCTGAGTTAGTTAAAAAAAAAAAAAAAAAAAAAAAAAAAAGTTCATCTCGTTAAAGCATCCTGCTTTAAGGGATCATTTCTCTGAGTGCAACCAGGATGCCAAGGATCTTCCAGATCACCCCATGCCTACTGTTAGGTAGAAAGGACGTTTGCATTTTCAGAGCAACCCTTCAAATTGGATGATAGGACTTTCCCACCAAGAATTACTATTGTTTCTGGTGTTGGGGTAATTAACAGTTTAGGGAACTGGGTGTCTGGAGTGCTTAATATCTTAACCCATGGCCACAAATGCGTTCAGTCCCTCAGAGCCATCCTTCTTTCCATCCCGTGTTGCATATGAACCCTGAGTTCCAGAAGTCAAGGGCATTAGCCCTTGTACTTGACCTCTGGCATCCTTGCCCTGGAAACCAAGGATGGGAAATCTGCATTTGGCCAGAGAGAGAGAGAGAGAGAGAGAGAGAGAGAGAGAGAGAGAGAGAGAGAGGAGTTCTTAGATTTTTCCAGCTTTACCTTTAAACTTGTGGGCCTGGGGGAGCAGGAACCCCGCAGAGCTCAGACCGAGCCTGGAAATGGCTGATAATAGCATGATCCTGCACTCTTCCAGGTGTTGGCATTTGCATTTTAATGGAGGCGGCTAATGCCTCCAGCGAAATGAGTGACTAATAGGTTATTTCAATTGCTACTGGAGGTGGATGGAAGACCCTTTGTTTCCCAGGACCTTTTAAAGACCCTGCAGTCACCGCCCAAGGCCTTCAGCACAAGGCCTTCAACCCGTCTGCCTTTGAACTCCAGTGCCCACATTCCTGCCCTTGCTTTGCTCTTCCCTGTAGCTCTTCCTCCTAGAAATCTGGAATCATCCCAATGAGTCACTGATTCTTTCAACACGAGCTGATTTACCCCTGTGGAGAGAAAACTGCTGGGTACAGTGGAGTTGGGGGGGCTGATGCTATGCTTCCAGCTCTCTGTCAATCCCTGGGCTCTAACTTCTTGGGGTGGCACCTTCTGAAGCTTCAGCTCCTAATCACAAATGGGCCGTGCTGCTTATATGCCCAGTGTTCTGGGGCAATCCCAGAGGAGAAAAAAGATTCCCTTGTGTCTGGGTGATCTAGAAAAGCTTGGAAGGGGTATATGAGGGAGGCTGAAAGTATACAAAGAATTTAGATACAGAGGCTTTTGATGTAGAAACAAAACCATAGTTCTCATCTTAAAGGGAGGATAGTTTATTCAGGGGCCATTTTGAGTGACCATGGCCCAGGAATACAGATTTATTCCATATTCTAACATGAAAGCAGTTTCACTTTTTTTTTTTTCAGAACAAATAAAGTCATAAAACAAAGCAAGTTTAAAATGCATTGTGGATTGGGGGGGGGGGCAATGTGGTGGTTTGAATGAGAATGGCCCCCATAGGCTCATATATTTGAATGCTTGGTCACCAGGGAGTGGAGCTGTTTGAAAGGTTTAGAAGGATTAGGATGTGTGGCTTTGTTGGAGAAAGTGTGTCTCTGGGGTGGGCTTTGAGGTTTCAAAAGTCCAAGCCAGGCCCTCAGTGTCTGTCTGTCTGTCTCGCCCCCACCCACACATTGTGGATCAGGATGTGGAGCTCTCTGCTACTGCTCCAGCACCTGCCTCCATACCCCCATGCTCCCCACCATGATGAGAATGGACTAAGTCTCCAAAACTGTAATCAAGTCCCCAGTTAAACACTTCCTTATATAAGAGTGGCCTTGGTCATGGTGTCTCTTCACCGCAATGGAGCAGTGATGAAGACAGGCAGGAACAGGGTAATGGGGGGAGGGGGAGTCATTTAGTTCTTGGACTGGCAGAAGCTAGAGTTCTACTAAGTTAATAGCTTCTAGGACAGTAGTTCTCAACCCGTGGTTCAGACCCGTTGGGGGTAGAATGATCCTTTCACAGGGGTCGCCTAAGACCATTGGAAAACATAGATGTTTACATTATGATTCTCAAAAGTAGCAAAACTATTGCTATGAAGTAGCAACAAAAATAATTTTGTGGTTGGGGATCCCTACAACATGAGGAACTGAGGGTCAGCACAGCATGAGGAACTCTATTAAAGGGTCAAAGCTTTAGGAAGGTTGAGAACCACTGGCATAACAGTTTTTATTATCCCAAGATATTAGTTGTGATATAGAGTGGGGCAAGGAATGGCTGTTCCAGAAGGCTAAAACTAGCCCAAAATAAAGCAATTAGCCTAGGAACCTGCTCAATTCCGATCTCTCCACAGCACTGAGGTCCAGTTGGTTCACCAGTCTCTGCAGATACAGAGACTCCTAGAAGATTTCTGTTCACAACCAGAGATGGCTTCTGTTTGGGCATCTGTGTTCGCAAGGCTGTTGATTCAAAGCATATCACAAAGACCAGAAATTATACCACCTGATTCGTAAAAATAACCAAAAGAAACCAATCCATGAAAAAGACATAAATCAGCAGTTGCTTGGGGCTGGAAGGCAGGGAGTCAATCCTAATGAGTGCAATGGAGTTTTTGAAAATTGTTTTAAGATTATGCTGGTGGCTCTATAATGCCATAAATATACTTTAAAAGTGAATTACCATACATTAATTGGGCCTAGATTATGGCATGTAAATAATTTCTCATTAAAGCTTTTTAAAGTGGGGGAGGAGAAGTGAAATTATAGAGGGGACATCCTGGTTCTGAGTTCTTAGTCTTTTCCTGCCCAAAGACTTTTTTTTTTTTTTTTTTTTTTTTTTTTTTTTTTTTTTACATTTTTGAGACAGGGTTTCTCTGTGCAGCTCAGGCTGTCCTGGAACTCACTATGTAGGCCAGACTGGCTTCAAACTCACAGAGCTCTGCCTGCCTCTGCCTCCAGAGTTCTGGGATTAAAGGCATGTGCCACCACCCCCTGGCTAAGTCTATTCTTAAATTCGTTTACTAATTAACCTAAGAACCCCAATAGGGGACTCTAATTTTCCTGGTATCATCTGGCAACCATGAAGGGACACCCCCTATTAGCTTTAGGGGAGGTGGAAGCTAGTTGACTATTAACACATTGTCTCAGTTTTACCTAATAGTCAAAAATCTTAGGTCAGAAACAAAGTCGGGTAGGAAATGGCTATTAAGTTGATAAAAGACAACTCAAAAGAGTTGAGTCGTCTTCTTTTTTTTTAATCTTAAAAATGGATATTTGTTCAGGAAATGTTGGTGTACATCTTTAATCCCAGCATCCAGGAGGCAGAGGCAGGTGGATCTCTGTGAGTTTGAGGCCAGCCTGGTCTACAGAGCCAGTTCCAGGACAGCCAGGGCTACACAGAAAAATCCTGTCTCAAAAACAAAAACAAAACACACACACACCAACAAAACCACCCCCACCCCCACAAAGGACTCAAATAGAAGCCAGAGGAAGTTTTATTAGCATTAAAAAATTAAAAAGGCCCCAAGAGGGCAGGTGAGTTTGTAAACTAGAAGCTGCCATGAGGAAGAAGATGGAGGAGAGATGGAAGAGGTCACAAAGCCTGAGTTCAGTCCTGTGGCAGAGAGCAGGACTGTAGAGAAAGGTAAGGAAGCCCACACAGTACGAGAAAAAAAAAAAAAAAAAAAGTTCTTTGGTCTGGCCAGCCAGCCTCCAAAAGAAGGAAGTAAAAGGGAAAAGTTACACCTTGTCGAGCCAGGCAACTCTTTGTTGCTACTCTCACACCAAGAATGCTATAACATCTGAAACCTACAGAAGAGATGATACCCCATCCTGTCACCTACTCCCACCCCTGTCTGCTATTACCCATCTTGATGTCCCTACCTGTCATTTCCATTATTTGGTAAGTGCTTTGATTTCTGGCTTTCTTTTATTCTGTGATCATCAAAATTCATGTAACCTCTTTCGTGATGCCATTCAGAACAATCTGGGTCCATTCTCACAGCCCTTGGACACTCATAGTTGACTCAGAATAAACTATACACTATTCCTTCTGGAGCGAGAGCCATGTTTTCCTTCGACAGTGAAGAGATTTATTTTCCCACAGTTCTGGAAGCTGGCAGTCAAGATGGCTGTTACACCTGGATGGGTATCACAGATGGTGAGGGCTTCATGCTAATTTAAGTGCAAGGAGGCATACTCCCCATGTGCATAACTCTTTCCTTCCTACAAAAAGGCATTCATTCATTCATTCTGCTGTCTGAGCAGAGTAACCCCCACACCTCCCAGTACCACTGTGTTCAACATGTGAACTTTGTGGAGACATGCTCAAGCCAAGGCAGTATATATGGACTACCCCCCCCCGCCCTCTCCCCCACACAGGTCTTGTCACAGATTAACTACAGACTCTATATTCTGCTTTCCCAGACTCCTGAGTGCTGACATTACAGGCAAGTATACATGGCTGCTATATACATTCTTTTAACTTAGAAATATAATTTGTGAGACTGTTATAAATTTAATGATTGAATGAAATGATAATCAATTGCCAATCTCAGGAAGAGGAGTGGTTTTGTGTCTATGGGGCAGTGTGTTCACTAGGCCTTTATTCCAGGCTTTGGAAGCCTCTTTCAAAGTCTGCTTGGTGTCTAGAGGTCCACAGTCCCCAACTTTAGAAGCCTGGTCTATGCTTTGCTATGTCTGGTTTGGCCATGGCTAATGGATAAAAACCCATTATCAGACAATCTGATACAATCCGCACCCTAGGTTATTGCTGCCTCTTCAAGCTGCTCAGCCAAAACGGCACCTTTACTCCTCCCAAACCAGATGAGCTCTGCTGAGAGTGGACACAGCAAGGAAGCCAGCCGGAGCCTGGCTATTTGGCAGACACTCATCTCAAGCCAATGTAATTAAAGGCAGCAGCAAGTAAGTGCCTATTAATTTTTCATTAGAAAAGTCAAAGGCAACCTTCTTGGAAGGTGGCGTCATTGAACATCAGGTTTGGCGGTGGAAGACCGGGTTTCTCCACGGTGGAAGGGTGGAAGTGCTTGCTTCCGAAGTGCACACAAACGTTCACCCAAGGAGCCCACAGCTTCCTCCTAAGCACACAAGAAAAAGAAGGGGAGGCCAGAATCCTGACCTCTTTCTTCCGAGGCCATTCTACTCCATCTGTGGCCGTGTATCTCAGCGATTGCTGCATGGACCTGGTGTCAGGCATCAGTGCCCCAAACTTTGCCTCCTTAGTTTATGCTTATATATCACTTTATTGTTTGAGCCCTATTTTATTTGTGTGTGTGTGTGTGTGTGTGGAGGGGTTACTGTTAAACTCTCAAGAGAGCACTAAACGGGAGTGGGGGTGGGGGTCATGTTCTGAGGTAAGAAGAGGGAAGCAGGTGGCGGGGGCACTTTGGTGGTAGCAGCTACTACAGGGCTGACTGACGACATCACTTCCAGCCCACCTCTCCTCTCTTCCTCCTCATACCTCCTTACTGAAACTTTCCACCTCATAGCAGAAAATGTTATCCACATAGAAGTGGCTTCGATGGACAAGCCCTAAGCCACGAGTCAGCTTGTTGCTTAACCCCATCCTGGGGGAGAAACATCTCCCCCTTAAAGAGCATGGGTGAAGGCTTACTGGAGTGTGGGCCCTTCCTCACCAAAGGGTACATCGGAAAGTTTTTACTCATTGGGTATGATGTCTTTCCCATAGCCACTTGGATGGAACCCCCTGCTGCCCGCAGGCTTCCCTGAGTTATATACTCTGACCCCTCCCCAAGGCCACATGCATACACAGGTGCAAGGAAGCAGCAGAAAGCTCAGGGGGAGCCTCGTGTCCCTCCCCATTCCTCTATGAGGGGGTCAACAAAGTCAACTGTCAAACAGTCCACAAAGCCCAGCTGGGATGATCTTTCGCAAGTGGGCACAGTTGAACGCCCCAAGATGGTGGTTGTAAGTCTCAGAGGATAATCCTGTATGACACAGCTCCCCCTAGTTCCAGCTGTGCACCCTCAGACAAGTCCCTTCACCTCCTAGAACTGCAGAGCCACCCAGGATATGTCCCATGATGTCTTGTTACCAGGAGCAGGATAGTGATGGAAAGTCCTTTTCAAATGATTCCCCCTTGTGTCAAGTGGGAAACATTCTCAATGATAACGAATGAATAAATGCACTCAGCACAGATCCAAATGTTTGTTTCCTAGGCTGGAATGAGGCACAGCTCTGGCTCTCCAGCTCTTGCATACATTTATAGAGGACTGTGATAAATATTTTCATGGCTGTGCTGAGTGTGTACCACTCCTCTAGTAGCCTGGGGATCTGCTCTTTCATCTTCCGTGTTCAAAGCAGGGCCCCCAGGGCCTTGCAGATGAAGTCTCTGGTTCTCAAAGACCTCCCTGCTTCCAGGATCCTGACAGCCAGCAGCCTGCCTGCCATGCCTATTGGCGAACTGTGCTGTGTCCTCCTGCAGGCGTGGGTGGTGATTAGAGTGGCCTGGAGGGGGCCGGAGTGGTGCTAAGTGTTCTTTCTCCTCTCAGTGGCCTCTCTGCTTAGCCTTGGAGTGGTCCTGCCCAGGCTGTGCGGAGCTGGCTCTGTTTCTGTGATGGGCAACTGGCAAGCCAGGCTAGGTTAGACTGCTGGGGCTGGCTGACCTTCCCCAAACCCAGATAATCTCTCTCCCTGGCAACAGGCTAGGCTACCGAGAGACTGTGACAGATTGCGAAATCCTGGGGCTGGGCTTTCTAGAATTACTTTAAACAGGAAAATAATATTGATTCTTCACATTTGTGTCATGCTTTTTAAAAGAAAGAAAGCAGTGCTTAAAAACTATCCGAGGAGAAGGCAACCCTGGGATTGCCTGGTGGAGACCGACCCAGGTGAATGAGAAAAAGCCTATTCTTGTTTGCTCATAATATGGAGAATATAGGAGAAATAATTTCCCCTATAGATGAAGATATTGGAAAGAAAGGAGTGATGTAACTTAAGGTTCCACAGAATAGGAGCAGAATTTGACTAATGAGATTCTCTTTCCTTTTGGTCATTTTAAAGTAGGCAGAGAAAATGAGATCGAAGTGCCTGGCAGTTTGCCTTGTGAACCTGAGACCCTGGCTCAGAGACACATTGGATTCTTAGTCTTGTGCATAAGGGAAGATGCCCTAATTTGCATATTGAAAGCAATGAGGAGGCAGTGCAAGGCATGAAAACATAAGCATCTTTCTGAAAGGTTCTTTTTGTTAGGGATCATTGAACAAACGAGCAAATTTAACAGATAGGTGTGGATGAGGAGAGGATCTGCTGCCAGGAAAGGCTCAGCAGGATTTAGATATCCAAAGATAGAATCATCAAATGCTGCCCAGGGGGCCACATGCAACCCATTGCCCATTTTTATAAATAAAGTTTTATTGAAACAACCACATTATTTATTAACTCAGCAGCTTTTGCACTGCAACAACAGGTCTGAACACCCATGAGAGATCTTACAATCCATAAAGACTAAACTCTTTAGTATCTGACCTTTCCAAAATTTTTTTCTGACCTTTGCCTGGCATCATACACTCAAAAATTAACTCAGAATTTTTGTTAGACCTAAATGTGTAATGTAAAACTTCTAGAATAGAACAAAGAAGTCTGTGAGTTGGGCAAAGATTTCCCTGACAAAACACTAAAAGCAGAATTTATCATTTTTCCCAAATATTCAACCCCTTAAAATTTCATTTGTTTAGTGTAGGGGGCATGCATGTATCATGGTACACATATGAGGGTCAGAGGTCAACATGGAGGAGCTGGTTCTTTCCTTCCCTCACTGGGTCCCAGGGATCAAACTCAGGTCATCAGGTTTGGTGGCAACAACTTTTACTTGCTGAGCCATTTACTGGCTCTCAACATTACGTGTGTGTGTGTGTGTGTGTGTGTGTGTGTGTGTGTGTGTGTGTGTGTGTGTGTCCATGTGCATGCCTTGTCCACAGAGGCCAGAAGAGGGCATCGGCTCCCCTGAGACTGAAGCTACCCATGGTTGTGAAATGCTATGGGGTGTTGGGAATTTAATCTTGGAAGAGCAAACAGTGCTCTCGACTGCTGAGCCATCTCCCCAGGCCCCTCAACATCTTTTGATGAATTAGACTTTATTAAATGAAGAACTTCTCAGCCAGATATAGTGGTTGTACCTGTAACTTGACACAAGCTAGAGTCATCAGGGAGGAGGGACCCTCAATTGAGAAAAATGTCTCCTTAAGATCAGGCTGCAGGGGCTAGAAAGATGGCTCAGAGGTTAAGAGCACTGGCTGCTCTTCCAGAGGTCCTGAGTTCAATTCCCAGCAACCGCATAGTGGTTTACAACCATCTATAATGAGATCTAGTGTCCTCTTCTGGTGTGCAGGAATACATGCAGGCAAAAGGCTGTATACATAATAAATAAATAAGTCTTAAAAAAAAAAGATTAGGCTGCAGGCAAGCCTGTAGAGCATTTTCTTAATTAGTGATTCACAGAGGAGGGCCCAGCCCATTCTGGGTGGTGCCATCCCTGGGGCTAGTGATCCTGGGTTCTATAAGAAAGTAAGCTGAGCAGAAAGCAGGCTGAGCATGCGGTGCACGCCTTTAGTTCTAGCACTCGGGAGGCAGAGGCAGGCGGATCTCTGTGAGTTCAAGACCAGCCTGGTCTACAAGAGCTAGTTCCAGGATAGGCTCCAAAGCCAAAGAGAAACCCTCTCTCAAAAAACCAAAGAAGAAGAAGAAGAAGAAGAAGAAGAAGAAGAAGAAGAAGAAGAAGAAGAAGAAGAAGAAGAAGAAGAAGAAGAAGAAAGAAAGAAAGAAAGAAAGCAGGCTGAGCAAGCCATAGGTAGGAAGCAAGCCAGTAAGCCAACAAGCAGATTCTTACCCTGTTTGAGTTGCTTCCTGACTTCTTTTGATGATGAACAGTGATGTGGAAGTGTAAGTAAAATAAACCCTTTCCTCCCCAACTTTTTTTCCCATGTGTTTCACACAGCAATAGAAACCCTAATTAAGTGAGTGGTGCATATATGTAATCTCAGAACCCAAGGAAAACATGGAGGTCAAGAGCACCCTGAGCTGCAAAGTGAGACTATCTCAACTAACAAAAATAACATACATCTGCCAATCAAAGAACTGCTTTTCAAAAGACATTTCTAGGACTGGAGAGATGTCTCAGCAGCTTGGAATACTCTCTGCTTTTATTTTTGTTGTTGTTTGTTTTGAGATAGAGTCTCTCTATGCCAGTGATTCTCAACTTTCTTAATGCTGTCCTCATGCTGTGGTGACTCCCAACCATAACAGTAATTTTGCTACTATTATGAATCATAATGTAAATATCCATGTTTTCTGATGATCTTAGGTGACCCCTGTGAAAGGGTCTTTCAATCCCCAAAGGGGTTGTGACTCACTGCTCTATACTGGAATGGCTGGAACTTGAATTATACAATCAAGGTTGGACTCAAAATCACAGAGATTTGACTGCCTCTGCCTCCCAAGCAAAGGGATCAAAGACATGGGTCACAATTCCTGACCTCTTGCTGCTCTTCTCGAGGACCTGAATTTGATTCCAAGCACCCAGGTCAGGTGGTTCACAACCACCTGTAACACTAGGGAAATTGCACACCTTTACCCTCAAAGGATACTTGCACCATGTGAACATATCACACACACACACACACACACACACACACACACACACACACACACATTTAAAAATAAAACAAATCATTTTAAAAGACATTTCTAAATGAAGGGTTGGAGAGATAACTCAATATTTTCTGTGTATGTTTGAAGATCTGAGTTCAATTTCCAGTACCCACACAAAAAGTAGGCATAGTGACACAGGCTTGTACTTCCAGCTCTCAGGAGGCAGGGACAGGCTGGCTGATCATGGAGCTCACTGGCCCGCTGGCCGGCCTTGCCTAACTGTTCAGTCCCGGGTTCCAGTCAGAGAGCCTGTCTCACAAAAGCAGCTGGACAGCTCCTGAGAATTACACCGGAGGCTGACTTTTGGCCTCTGGAGATGCACCTGAACACACACTCTTGTGCATATACAAAGACTGTTAGATCCACGAAGAGTCATAGACTGTGAGAAATTATGAACAGGTCACATGGATGATAAAGGATTGGCAGTACCCATAAAGAAATCTCTAAACTCAATAGTTGCTAAAAAAGGAAAAGCAAGCCAAAAAGACGGACAAAGACATATAGATCATATAGCCCATATGAAGTCACGTAAAGCTGTTCTACACCATTTGTCATTAGGGAAAACCAAAGTAAATAACACATACGGCTCCATGCACTTATTAGAATGGCAGAATCAAAGAGTGGGTGTTAGACAGGACATGAACAACTAAGAATGCTTATCCATCACTGATGGGAGTGGAAAATGATATAACCACCTCAGGATACAATGTGGGAGTTTCTTAAAAAGCTAAGCATATGTCTATGATGTATTTATCTGTCTTAGGGTTAATACTGCTGTGATGTAATGCCATGACCAAAAGCAAGTTGGGGAGGAAAGAATTTGTTCAGCTTACACTTCCACAGCACAGTTCATCATCAAAGGAAGTCTGGAAAGGAACTTAAGCAGGAGGCAGGAGCTGATGCAGAGGCCAGAGAGGAGTTGTGCTTCCGTGGCTTGCTCTCCCTGCTTTCTCATACCATTCCAGGACCACCAGTCCAGAGGTGGCCCCACCCACAATGGGCCTCCTGCGTCAATCATTAATTAAAAAAATGCCCCACAGGTTTACCTACAACATAATCTCATGGAGGCATTTTCTCAGTTGAAGCTCCCCCTCTCTGATGACTCTAGCTTGTGTCAAGTTGACATAAAACTAGCCAGCACACCATCCAATCTTCCTTAGGTGTTTAGCCAAGAAAAGTGAAAGCATGTAAGTGTGTGTCCACACAAAAACCTCTGGGCTACAATGGTGGGTATGGCTGCCTTCCAATGACCTCTGCGATGATATTTTTAGCTGTTCTATTTACACCTAGAAACAATCCAACTATCCATCAACAAGTGAACAGAAAGACAAATATGGACTGGGGAGATGGCTCAGTGGGCAAACCACTTTCCTGATGACCTGAGTTCCCATTCTTAGAGCCTTCTACCATGTGGGTCTATGTATCAAACTCATGGAGGCTAGAAAATGCCTCCATGAGATTATGTTATCAAGCTTGATGGCAAATGCCTTAACCCTGTGAGTTATCTCACTGGCCTCTTAGAAAATATTTTTGAGAGTGGGCAAGATAGCTTAGTGGGTAAAGGAGCTTGCCTTGTACACCTGGTGACTTGAGTTCAATCCCCACAACCTATATAAAGGTGGATGGAGAGGGCCAATGCCACAAAAATGTCCTCTGATTGTCACATGTGCTATGTAGTATGTGCGCACTCCACTCCCCCATAAAAAGTAAATTGATAAAAAAACAATAAAATATTTTCTATAAATGTTGAATCTGTTGAATCTATAAAGGTTTAATACAGCAAAAACAACAACAACAACCAACAGACTGAAGAGACAGCCTATAAAATGGGAGAAAACTTTCGCCCATTATTCATCTGACAGGGCATTAATATCCGTAATATATTAAAAACCCCAAAGAGTAAATGTCAAAAGCAAAAGTAATCCAATCAATAAAGAGGCAAATAAATTAACAACTCTTCAAGGGAATACAAATTGTGGAGGCTGAGAGTATAAGTCAGTGAAACACAAAGCAGGCCCTGGGTTCAATCCTTAGAGAGAGGGAGAGAGAATGTTGTAGTCCATTAAACTTTTTTGTTTTTTGAGACAGGGTTTCTCTGTGTAGCTTTGTAGACCAGGCTGGCCTCTAACTCACAGAGATCCACCTGCTTCTGCCTCCTGAATGCTGGGATTAAAGGCTTGCGCCACCACTGTCCAGCTCCATTAATTTTTTTAAAAAATTGAAACAGCCAGCTGTGTTTGCTCACACCTTTAATCCTATCTGTTGGGAGGCAGAGGCAGGAGGATGCCTGTGAGACTGAGGCCACTCTTGTTTACTGTATGAATTCAAAGCCAGCCAGGGCTACACAGTGAGGCTTTATCTCAAAATAAAGAAAAGTTAATAAGTATATATTAAAATCTTAGTTATCAGTGAATTGTACATAAAAATGTTTTAAGATCAGGGTGGAGAGATGGCTCAGCAGTTAAGATCACTGGCTGCTCTTCCAGAGGACCTGGGTTCAATTCCCAGCACTTACATGGTAGCTCAAATCCATTTATAACTCCAGTTCTAGGGAATCCTATGCCCTCTTCAGGCCTCCTTGGACACCAGGCATGTATGTAATGCACAGACATACATGCAAGCAAATAACCCACATACTAAAATAAAATGTGATTTTTAAAAATTTTTCATCTCTCCTTAGTCAGGATGGTTATTGTAAAAAAGGAAGGAAAGAAAGAAGGAAGGAAGGGAGAAAAAAGAATGAATGAATGAACAACAAAAGTTGATAAGGAATTGGGTGAAAAAGGAACCCTGACTACAGGTGGTCATGTAAATTAGTCCAGTCACAGTATATGATCCATAATCCAGCTGTATTACCCCTGTGTTTATGTCCCAAAGAAACAACATCAATTTACAATAGGCACACTGGCATATTCATGTCCATTACTGCACTATCCACAATAGCCAGAATGTGGAATCTGCCTAGGTGCCCACCAATAGATGGACAGATAAAGAAAATGTGTTATATATACACAATGAAGTTTTATGCGCTCATAAAAGAGAATGAAATAATGTTGTTTGCAGGAAAATGGTTGGGGCTGGAGATCGTCATTGTTAATGAAATAACTCAGACGCAGACAGATGAGTGCCAGATGTTTGCTCTCTAATGTGGAATCTAGGTGGGTGCAATACAAGGGCATGACAGTAAAAGCATTTAGGGATGTGGAAAGGTAAGGGGAGGGGGAATAAGAAAGGGAAGTAGAGAGGATGAGTATGATCAGAGGACTTTACATGTATGGATGGAAATGTAATCATGGAATCCCCATGTGTGCAGCTTTTAATAATTCAAGATAGAGATTTTCAGTGTTACCCCTTTTTAAACAATAGTTTAACCACTGTTTCTGTGGCATTTGTGTTATATTAGATAATATAATATGAAGACCTGAACATCTATAGATATGGGTATCCATAGAGGGTTTTGGAATTAAAACTCCATTGATATCGAGGGACAATTGTATAAAACATGTCAAAATTGATCAAGCTGTCCACTTTAAGTATGGACAATTTATGTGTGCCAATTATAACTCAATAAAGCGATTCCTCCAACATGCTTTTAAAAATCTATTTTTTTCAAGGAAGAAAAATCCTGAGCTCTTAACTACTTCAGACATTCTGTGTTGCTGGAAGCAGCCAGCTTACACCCAAGCTTTATATTCCTTCTTCGTATACAATAGGGCTGCGACAGCCATGTCCTCTGAAGACTTGTCTTCTTTGTAGCCAACCACAGGTAATTATCCTGTTGCCATTGTGTGATGTGAAGGACCAGGATGAGGTCTCTGGCTGCTAGCAGGCCACTGCTGCCCTCCCATCTAGCCAGGGGGAAGATACAATGTCACCATCTCATTTCCCTGAGCTTCGGTTGCTTGGCACCATCTTGGTCTCAATCATCTGTGGGTGAGAGTTAGTTTCAGAGAACAAACCCCAACTCGCCAGGTGACTCAGAAAGGAATGCATTGAATAATTCTGGAGAAGGATTTGAGAAGCAAGAGCTCAGCTGTTTCTGTATACGGGAATTTCTTCCATGTGTGAGAAATACGAAATCCCATTAAAAGAAACACTCATTCTGTGGTGGTTTTCCTCACAACACATCATCACTCCTTAAGTCCTCCCTCCCTCCCTTCTTCCCTCCCTCTCTCCATCTCTCCTCCCTTCATTCCTTTCTTTCCTTTCCTCCTCCTCCTCCTTTTTCTTTTTGTTAAACTACTGAAAACACAACAGACAACCAGGGCTCCTTTGATGAATTGCTTATCCCAGATCTGGAAAAGGACAAGGTGAATTTGGAATGCCTCCTCGGAACAGAGAGCGAAGATATCCTATAAAGTTGATGGGGACATGCTAAAAGAACACAGGATACTACACATTGTTGGAATGGCTGAAATGCAAGGACAACAAAACACAAGGTGCCAAGAAGTGACAGCTCACCGGGAGCCAGCTGTTTGGTGTGCAGTGAGATGCGGCTCACAGCAGGCCTGGTGGTGGCTCATAAATGAGAATCAGCCTCTCTGGGGACTTCTGAGAAAACCACTGGGAAAGGGGCCTGGTGAAACAAGGACTCTAGACTGCTGACCTGCCTGTGTCAGTGTGAGGGCCTCGATGGCACAGCATATTACATAAGGGTCAGGGTGGACCCCAAATGCTTCAGACTAGGTCCCCTAGAACGCCAGATCCCTTGGTTTTAAACCTTTGGAGTGTGAAGGGTCAAATGGAGCCCAGGCTGGGCGTAATTGTACAGCTTCCCCACCTTAGGTTTGGTGAGTATAAAACTCTGTTAACTTACTGAAGGAATGTAGAAATATCAATTTTTTTACTTCCCCAATTTTCCAAAATAATTTTGAACTCCTAAGATCCATTACTAGAGGCTAGATAAAATATTCACCTCCGGTCCTTTAAGGGTTAACCCCTGGGACTAACATGTCCAGTGACCAGGCCATGTCTCCATCCAGAGGCCCTTGTGGACCTACTCTCTTAGGTGTGCCAACCCTGGAACATGGGTGCCTGCTAGGAAGGAGCTGGCCAACCTTCCCTCTGTCTCTCCTCACTCCACAGAACTTTCTCCTCAGCTCACTTCCTACCTATGGGAACCCATCGGAGGCTGTTGTGTTTCTCCAAGGTGTTATTCCGTGTGCCTTCCCCTCCCCATGTCAAAGTTTCACACATGGAGTCTTCACCCCCAGCGCCTTGGAACAGGATGTGCTTCAGAGGAACGGTCTTTCTAGAGATAATCAAATTAGAGTGAGGCCGTTAGGATCCATCCTTATCCGATTTGAAGGGTCTTTCTAAGAAGAGGAAATATGGACACTACACAAAGAGAGGAAAGAGGGCATGAAGGGACAGGAAGAAGATGGTTTTTGCAAGGCATGGAGAGAGGGCCAGGGCCCTCTGCCCACTGTGTCTGGATGGAGGTTTCTGTCCTGCCCAGTCCTGCAGTTCTTCAGTCCCAAATAAACACACAGAGGCTTAAATTAATTACAAACTGTTTGGCCTATTGCTCAGGCTTATTACTAACAAACTCTTACAACTTAAATTAACCCATAATTCTCATCTATGTTTAGCCATGTGGCTTGGTACCTTTTCTCAGTAAGACATTCTCGTCTTGCTTCCTCTGCATTTGCCTGGCAATTGCTTCTCTGCCTTTCCTCTTCCCAGAATTCTCATCTGGTAGTCCTGCCTATATTTCCTGCCTGGCTACTGGCCAATTAGCATTTTATTAAACCAATGTGAGCAACAAATCTTTACAGTGAACAAGAATATTATCCTACATCAGTGTCAACATTTGGTCACAGACATCTGGGCTCCTGAAGTGTGGGATATGAAGGTTTTGTGTCCTTGGCCACCCAACCTCAGCTAACTTTGTTTACAGCCCTGGCCAACTACAGGGATCCCCTCTCTCATTAGCTCCCATTGGAACCCTGCATGCTTCCCTAGGGGTTGCAGGCCAGTCCCCTAAGTGATCTTGAACAGAGAGAATGGGACAGGAACTAGACTTAATGCCCCACAGTCTCATTTAGTCACCATGCAGAAGGGGGTATCTGAGCCAACGGTCAGAGGCTCTAGACATCACTGAACTGATGGCCGATGTCACTGGGTGATGGGACTTCAGAAGATCAGGATGTCATTCTCTCTGTTTTTGTGTATATTAAAATTTTGGTTGTGAGCCTAGACTTTAACAGCTGAGCCATCTCTCCAGTCCCTATCATAAACTTCAGAGGGGAGGTGGAAAACACCTCACGCCACTGAGGTACTCCCTGTCTCTAGAGTTCCTAGCTGTGATGTCAGGCCCTCTCAGATTGTCAACCCCACCCCTTCTCACCCCCTTCTTCCCATGCCTACCTTGAACCCGGTGCCTTCCTCAGCCAGTCTCCAAGCACTGGCACCTCCACAGCACTAATACAGCTACAGCCCGCAAAGCAAGGGTGGCTGACAGACATTCTTCAGTCCCAAACATCAAGCAAGACTTCCTAACAGTGGCTTCACTGCATCCCCCTCAGATGGCTCCTAACAGTCCCCCTCTCCCCTCTCAGTTGCTTTCTCTGGGTCCTGGGCTTCCATTTAAAAATCTAACCCAGGAGTGTAGGCAAAGGCCCTGTGTTTTCTCCAGAGCAAAACACACACACACACACACACACACACACACACACACACACACACACGGATACACACACGGATACACACATGCACACACATACACACTGGTGTACACACAGATACACACACATACACACAGATAGATACACACATGCACACACAGATACACATACATATGCACACATATACACATGGATACACACATGCAGACATACACACACACTGATGCACACACAGATATACACACATACACATAGCCAGTTATACACATGCACACACACACACACACACATACACAATACTTACAGACACAGATATACACACGAATGCACACACAGATGCACTCACATACACACAGACAGATACACACATACTCACATAAACACACATGGATACACACATGAACACACAGATACACACACACACACACACACACACACACACACACACACACACACTTACTACCCATCACACAGGCTATGTTTCTGAGACAGACTCCCAGACTCTTCAAGAGCTTCCATTGCTTCCCAGCTTGGGCCAGGGTAAAGAACCTGTAGCTTCATTATCTGTGGCATCTAGACTGGACTCTGCACACAGTGTGTGTCGGGCTGCCAGCCCTCCTGGTGCAGAGGTTAAACATGCAGTCAGTGGAAACCGGTCCCTCTCAGCGTCTTCTTGCCCCAGCTCAAGGCCGTTCCTTATTTCTTCCTGTGTTCTTTCTCTTAGGAACTTGTCTCTTCCTTCATTTTGAAGTTTCCAGCACAATAAAGCAAGAGAAGGGAAATGGGCTTCCACAGGACTGATTTAATAAAATTCACAAAGCGTCCTTTTATTTTAGGATTATGTTTTTCCTATGTTTTGTTACGAGCTATTTTCTGTCATGAAGTGATGGGGTCAGCACATCACAATATTATCAGCTGAGGTTAAGCTGCACGCACAGCCATCACTTGAGTTATTTTAGCAGAATAGATTGAAAACAGGGACTCAGAACTTTCCACAGTTATTGGGAGAGCTGGGGTGCTCACTTAGGCTTGGTTTCCTGGAACGCCTCCTATGTTTGTCAGCTTGCCATCACTATAACAAAATACTCCAGTTAATTAACTTGCAAGTAGGAAAATGTTTCTTTTTAAAGATTTATTTATTTATATTTTGTGCATATGAGTGTTTTGCCTGCATATGTGCATACGCATCAGGTGGCTGCCTGGTGCGGATGGAGGTCAGAAGAGGCGTTGGATCCCCTGGAGTTGCAGTTACAGATGGCTGTCAGCTGCTGTGTGGGTGGTGGGTACCAAACCTAGGTCCTCTGCAAGAGTAGCCAGTGCTCTTAGCCTCTGCGCCATCTTCCAGCCCAGTAAATGTTTAAATTTTTAGAGGTTGCTTGCATCTGGCAGGGCAGTGGGGCGTTCACCCCACGGGCAGATAAGACTCTGTTCGTGAGCAGTAAGAATGAACCCTGACGCATGCCCAGATCTGGAGGTAAGCTGGCACTCTTAGGACAGCCCACTCACTGCTGTACTCTATCCCTTCCTGGTCCACAGCCTGTCAATGGTCCTCTGTTCCTCTCTCCTGAATACCAAGCAGTGGACAGTGCCACCAAGCATCCTCAAGAGGAACACATTGTTTCCTTGATGACAAGCCTCATGGAGTCAGTTATTGTTGGCCACAGGGAGGTGGCTGAAAATTCTGGAACTTGTGCTTGCCCTTGGGCCAGCCTCTCTGAGGAACAGCAGGAAAGTGTTTGGGGGGAAATCTGGCAATCTCGGACCCAGAGGAGCAGGAGCAGAGTGGAAGGACAGGGATGGGAACCCTGTGGTTGCTTGTGTAGCTAGACCAGGTCAGCAGGGCAGGCTGGTGGTGGCAGCGGCCAGTGCCTCTGGGTACTCAGCCCCTGTCTTCTGGACATGCTCCTAAGGACATCCCTGATGTCTCCACAGCATCTCATGACTATGTATCAAGCATGCACTGTGAAAGCAGGCAAAGTCTCATTCTTCCCCACTCCCAGCTTGACAACTGCTGGTACTTGGTGACAGTAGAGGGAAAGGAAATGCCAGACATTGAGCTAAGCAGACAGTGAAGGCAGAGATGGTATCAAGAAAGACAGTGTCCATGCCCGAGTAGCTTTTAGCCTGTGTGACACAATGACTGGCCTTCACTGAGTATTCAGTGTTTGTAGACTGTTTCAACTTCATGGCCTTGTCTCACTCAGGCCTTAGATCAACTCTGAGCTGGGGGCATTAAGACCCCATTTTACATACAAAGGAAAGGAAGCCTTGAAGCTGAAGTGAATTTGTGGGCAGCCTCTGGGAGCCTAATCTTCCAATCTCCTTGTCTTTGTGCTCTTGTTTGAGATGGGATCTTGCTATGTAGGCCTGAGTGGCCTGAGCTCACTATGTAGACAAGACTGACTTCAAAATTGCATCAATCCTCCTGCCTCTGCCTCCTAAGTGCTGTGATTACAAGCCGGTGCCACATCTGGCTCTGGCTTCACATTCCTATGGAACCCTTATTTCTGGGCAGGCCTGACATTTTGGGGGGGGGAGGGTTTGGGGCCTGGAAAGAGTAGAATGAAGTAAAACTGTGGAATATAAGCTTGGGGAGTAGGTTACAAGGGACAGTGACATGCTTGTGGGTGCTCTCTTGGGCTATTCAGTTGGGGAAGCCATCCTCCACATCATGAGGCTGGCTTGTGGAGAGGATATGTCCATGTGTCATAGCTTGAAGTTAGTTTCCCAGTGGAGCTCTGAGATAACCATGACCTTGTGAGACTCCCTCCCTCAAGCTAAACTGCTCTCAGATTTCCTGAGATAATAGGTGGTGCTGAGCTGATGTGCTGGTGGCAAGAGACAGCTCACACACTTGCCCACACCCATACAGCCTGTCTATGATAAGGCTGGCGTTGGAGCTCTGGTAGGCCTGACTTCAAAGTTCACGTCTATTTTTATATTCTTTGGTGCTGGACTCAAACTCAAGACCTTGGGGATGCTGAGTCACTACGGAGTTACATTCCCAGACCTTCAAAGTCCATGGTTTAGTTACTGTACCACACTGCTTCCCTGACATGTAGAAGAAAGACATCCCACCCCAAGTGAAGATAAAACGAAGAGCAAAGTAACCTCTGCCTCAGTTTCCTCAGATGCAAAATTGGCTGGTGTTGATAATAACCAAATTCATATGGTTGTTGTGATGATGAAACACATTTATTCACATGAAGGTCTTAGGAGATAATAAATACTCAGTAAGTATTAGCTGGACATGGTGGCATTGCCTGTAATCTCAACCTCATATCTTTTGGGAAGCTCAGGCAGAAAGAGCCTGAGTTCAAGGCTAGCCTAAGCTGTTACATGGTGAAACCCTAGATAAATAAGGGGGAAAAAGAGAATTCATTATTGTTTTTAAAGATTTATTTTATCTTTATCTTCGTGTGTATGAGTGTGTGCCTGCATACGTCTCTCTCTCTCTCTCTCTCTCTCTCTCTCTCTCTCTCTCTCTCTCTGTGTGTGTGTGTGTATGTGTGTGTGTATGTGTGTGTATCTGATGCCCATAGAGGCCAGAAGAGGATACCGAATCCTCTGGAACTAGTTACAGACAGTTGTGAACTGTCACAGGGGAGCTGGGAACTAAACCCAGGTCCTCTGCAAAAGCAGCCAGTGCTCTTAACCACCAAGCCATTCCTCCAGCCCCAAGTTAATCATTTTTAGTACTAGATGAAGTGATGTACACAAACATTAAGTGAGTTAAAATTGGTCAAATCCCTGTGAAAGACCAGTAATTACATGTGTGCATTGATGATCACAATACTGCCACTCCCATGAACAGGACGAGAGGGACTGGCAGGGTGTCCAGCTTATAATTTAACCTTAATAAATGGCTGCATAGTGCCTGGCACACTCCATTCAACATACATACATGCCTGGAACACTCTACTCAACACACACATACACACATACATACATACACATACATACATATCTGGAACACTTTACTCAACATACCTACAAACATACATTCATACATACATACATGGAACATTCTACTACACACATACACACACATATACATGAATGCATATATACATACCTGGAATATTCTACTCAACACACATGCAAACATACATACATACAAACATACATACATACATACATACATACATACATACATACATACACACATATCTGGAACACTGTACTGAACATACATACATACATACATACATACATACATACATACCTGGAACACTCTACTCAACACACAACACATACATGCACGCATACATATATACATGATACATACATACACCTACCTGGCACACTCCACTCAATATACATATATGCATGCATGCATACATACACACACACATACCTGGAACACTCTACAACACACACATACATAAAAACATGCATACATACATATATACCTAGAACATTCCATACACACACACACACACACACACACACACACACACACACACACACACACACGGCACACTCCAGTCAACATACATACAGACATACATACATACATACAATATTGACTAATGCTCTCAAGAGGCAGGTGCAGCAGTCAGGAAGTGCTATCCCACACAGTGTTGATCCTGTCCCTGAGTCACTCCTCAACCCCCTGCTGTGGGACCTTGGAGCCAGTTGAAGATTATGGGTTGGGAAGGCAGAGGAGTTAAGGTTCTTGGGAAAATGAGGAGGCCTGGTCCTGGTGCCCGGAGAATGTGCTCCTGCAGAGCCCACCCAGGCCCCCTGCACTGGCCACAAGCAGGCCCTTCAATCCTCCAAAGAGAGGATTATGTTAACAATCCCAAGAAGGAAATTTGTTCCATGGGCCGCCCAGATCCCTGGGGCAGGGAGGCTTAATGAGTCCCAGCACAAAGGGCACTGCCATTGCTCATTCCAGTTGGATCTCTCTTGCAATCTCACTGTTTGTGCTCCAACTGCACTCCAAAAGAAATAAATGAGTAAATAACACGAAAAAGATGGGCCTGGCTCCACGGCCCTATGTGGGAATGTTTGGGGAAAATGTGATGACCATCTTAGTTCCAAGATTTGGAGATCTGCGGAACATGTTTGTACAAATCCCTTTGCCAACTTCTCCTTGAGATATTTGGCATTTGAAATACCAAATATCATAAAGAAAAAAAAATAAGAACCACACAGCCACCAATGAGACTGGAACACACTCATAAAAATACATCCAGTCAGACATGGTGGCGCCATCTGAGGTCTCAGCTATTCCAGAGGTTGAAGCATGAGGATTGTGTTCACGAGTTCAAGACTCACCTAGTAAGACAGTGAGCCCTCTATCTTTAAATCAACCAATTAGCAGAGTTGCTCCAAACATAAAGGTCATTGCAGTCCAACAGTGTTGCCAGTGATCTTCATGTCGGCAAAGATGTGGGCTGAGGTCGTTTTCTGGTGGAAACCAGGTCCCTTGGCTGCTGTCTCTTTATGCACAAAGTTCCATTTGACCTGATCAGGGGTTTTCAATTTGGGTTTCTGGGGGTACCATGGTGGGTAGGAATACCCAGTTCTTCTGTCAATCGGAGCTGTTCCCCTTTTGGCAGTGTATCAGGATTTTTCTTTGGGGTTACCAACCAGCTCTCAAACCATGACACAGATACTTAATGTTAGTTATGGATGCTCCGCTCGTTTCTGGCTAGCTCTTTTAACTTAAATTAACCTGTTTCTCTTTATCTACCTTTTGCCTTGGGGCTTTTTACTTTTCTTCCTTCTTCACTGCTTCTTTATGTCTGGCTGGCTGGTGTCTGCCTGACTTCTTGCCCCATGCTTGCCCCTTGTTCTCTCTTCCTTCATCTCTCATTCTTCCTTCTCTTTTTCCTCTGGAGCCTAGCTTTCTCCTCCTATTTATTTTCTCTGCCTGCTAGCCAGCCCTATCCTTTCTCTGCCTAGCTATTGGCCATTCAGCTCTTTATTAAACCAATCAGGTCTTAGGCAGGGAAGGTGAAATAAACGCAATGCATCTTTACCTCATTAAACAAATGCAACATAAACAAAAGTAGCACACCTTTACACAGTTAAAGTGTCAGTTTTAGAGTTCAGGGGCTTTTTGGAAAAGGGATTTTACTACTTAGAAACAGTGAGAACCTGTCCAGTGGCCACCTCCCCCCTACCTTTTTTGTTTGTTTGTTTTTGTTTTGTTTTTTTGAGACTTGAGACAGATTACTATGAAGCCTCAGCTGGCCTGGATTTTACAATTTAGCTCAAATTAACCTTCAACTCAAGACAATCTCTCAGCCTTGGAAACCTAGGTTTACAAGTGTGTGCCACCATACATGGCTTTGAACACCCCTTTACTGGATGACCTCTAAGGTTCTGTCTAATACTGCTTACTAACTCTGAGGAGAGTGAGGGGTAAAAGTGCATAGGAAATGTAGGAGCCGGGCTTGCAGAACTTCCCTGACCACAAAGAGCATAAGAAAATCACTGTGACCACTCAAATGGAAGGGAAGCTGTGGAGTTCTGCTCTGTGGGGACCTGCAAGAAGAAGAGCAGAAGAAGGGTTTGGATGAGGGAGACACTGCCAGGGCGGGGCTGGGGCGATGGGCTGATTCCATGGCTGGAGGATTCCACCGGCCTGTGAAATTCCTACAAGAGCTGCGCAATTCCTAAATGGGGAAAGGCCAGGCAAGCAGCAAGGCAGGTCATTCCTCAGTTTCTTCCTTCCTGTGGCACCCACTCTTCCCAGCACTCCAACTCTTGCTGTTTAGTGAATGTTCTGTCTATGGTACACCAAACCCAGCTAGAAGGCAGGGGACAGGGCAAGCCCCTGTACAGGTGAGGGGAGCACGAGCCTCACGGGCACCTTCAATGATGTTTCGTAAGCTCTGAAGAAAAAAAAAATACAGATTCACAGGTGCAATTACTTTTAAACCCAGATGGTACAGGGCTGGGCTTCCATGAGATACGGGACTTGAGACGACCTAGAAGAGAGAATTAGCTGGAAGAGGGGAAGGCACCAGTGACAGGAAGGCCATGTGGAGGTTAAGCTCGGGGTGTGGGAAACCGAGGCCTCCGCTGAGGCCCAGCCCTAGGGCTAGACCCAAAGCTTTCACTGCAGATTGATGAGGTTGGCCATCGTGGATAGTATACTCAGGCCGGGAATAGTTTATGCTTTGTCCTGTCCACCCAAAGTCCCGGGAGAACGGAGCGTACAAAACCCTGATGGGCCTACACTGCAGCTCTCCAAATGTTGCCTGTGTCTCTTGCAGTGGGTTGGTGCTCAGTACCCAGAGACTGGTTTCAGAGGGATGCTCAGTATGTCTGTCTGGTAACTGAAAAGGCAGAAGGTCACACACAGGATGGGTAGGAAAGTTCAGGCTTCAAACAGGAACGGCCCTTTGCCAGCTGTGAGTCTTCCCAAAGCCCCTGCCACAGGGTCAGGCTCTCTCCACCTGATCGTGGTTGCTCCTGCCTCAGGATGGCTGCCAGTGGCAATGGCTGTCGTGAGCTTGAGCTGCGAGTGGCCAAAGCCCCTGTTTGGTGATATGCGCTCAGGAAATATGCCACCACTGAAGGACCCAAGAGGTGCAGCCTAGAGACAATTGTGGTGTGTGGAGAGGTAGGTGGGTAGTAGGGAGAGTCAGTGATTTCTGATCTCCAAAGGGCTTCCTCCTTGTAGAGTCTAACCCCTGGGTGACCTTTCTAAGGAGGGAGCCTAGCAACTGTTACATATTAGGAGCCCAAGCTGGTAAGTGGAGAGAATGCCCACAGAGTGACATATTGGGTAAGAGTGCACTGGGGGTGAGGGAGTATTGGAAGCTCTGGGCTTGTCCCCTTTAGGTTTCAACTGTTGTGGATCAAAAGCAACTTGGGAAGGAAAGGGGTTTGTTTCATCTTACAGCTTACAGTCCATTACAAAGAGAAATCATAGCAGAAACTGAATCAGAGGCCAAGGAGGAACCCCAATCACAGGTGTGCTCAGCCTGCTTTTTTAATAGACCCTAAGACCGCCCACCCAGTGGTGACACTACCCACAGTGGGCTGAGCCCTCCCACATCAATCGCTAACCAGGAAAATGCCCCCCAGACTTGCCTACAGCTGAGGTTCCCTCTTCCCAGATGACTCTTGCTTGTGACAAGGTAACAAAAACCAAGTAGCATGAGGTTGGGCCCACAGAAGCGCAAGGGCCCCACAGGCTCTCCTGTGCTTTTGGGTTATGTCAGCCTTACAGCATGGCTACAAAGCCTGCCTGGCTTTGCTCTTTGTAGCTTCCGCCTTCTCTCAGCTCCCTGCTGGCTAGAACCTGCAGGGCCCACTGCATCTCTGCAGCATTTGTCAAACCAAGGACCACAGAGACAGAACAAGAGAGGAAGGTGAGGGTGAAGACCGAGTGGGTTAATGAGCACACCATGGACACTGGGGGAAGGATGGTGGGGGGGGGGGAAGGATACACCGCCCTGTTGGACTAAATTCAGACACGTGGATGGGGCTCTGAGGTTTCCCCAGCCAAAGCCCCAGATGTAGAGCCAGGTGACTTCTGTCCCAGACCAAGAGAGGGAATGAGCCTTTGGGGCATGTCTGGAAGTGTGACACAGAGACTGTTAAATGGGGCTTAGCAGGGTCTCCATGTGGTCCTGGAGATGGTGAGACGCCGAGCCCAGCCCAGCAGGTACTGGGGACAACATGTCCGTTACCAGCAGCACAGGCAAGAGCCACTCTGGTCAGGAACATGTTCCTCTAGTAGGGGGTTGGGCCAGGATCCCACCCGCCTTCTCCACTGTGAGAGGGGAGGCCAGCAGGGAGACTGTGGAGAATGGAGCAGCATCACTCACTGAGGATAATAACTAAATTAATCTGCTGAGTAATTATAGACATAGCTTCTATTACTTATGTGTGGCAGCTGATCATAAAAGCAGTTTACAAAAAAACCAAGGGAACAGACACTCTTCACTCAGCAGGCTGGGAGACTCCCAAATTCCTTGGGGTCTTGGTAGCCCTCCAGAATGCCGGGGATTGGGTATGAGCTCTTACCTGGGTATCATCAAGTAGTATTCAATCCCTCACAACTACTGACAATTGCCTCTTGTGTCTCAGTTGTCCAGTGCGCTGAGCATCCATCCCAGGGTCTGTCCCTGTCTCCCAAGGGGATGTCCAGCTATTCTGTCAGGTCTGTCTCCTTTGTCCTTCGGGGAACCTCCTTCACTCAATTTACCAATTAGCATTTGGGCCCCGCCTCCATGTAGCAGCCCTATACCCAGTGCCTAGGAGAGAGAGAGAAAGAGAGAGAGAGAGAAAGGAGAGAGGAGAGAGAGAGAGAGAGAGAGAGAGAGAGAGAGAGAGAGAGAGAGAGAGAGAGAGAGATGATGGCCAGCTAAACTGTCAAGTGCTAACCTTATGAGGACAAGAAAATCTTTTCTGTGATATCACAGACACATCATGGCTCATGACCAAAGCACATTTTTAAGGCACAAAAACCATTTGCAGACTAGGGAGAGATGGCTCAGCAGTAGAGAGTACATCTTCTGCTCTTGTCAAAGCCTGAGTTTGGTTCCTGGCACACACGCACAGCTGCCTGTTATCTCCATTTCTAGTGAATCTGTCACCCTCTTCTGGCCTTTTCAGGCACCTGCATACATGTGGCACACACACACACACACACACACACACACACACACACACACACACACACACACAGAGGCACACACACATAAATAAAAACAAAATATTTTAAAAAGCACTTTTAAAAAACCACAAGTGTTATGGAATATCATTTAACTACGTAAAGATGTGTTACCTTTGTTTCTGCTGTGGAATATTACTTTAACTGTGTATAGGTGTGTTACTTTTGTTTATGCTGGTTTTTTTTAATGATGAAAAGATGTGTTGTTGTTTCACCTTGCCTTCCTAAGGCACCAACGGGTCTAATAAAAAGCTGAATGGCAATAGCGAGGCAGAAGAGGGATGGGGGCGCTGGCAGGCAGAATAAATAGGAGGAGATATCTAGGCTCCAGAGAGGAATGAGAGAAGGGAGGAGAGAATGAGGGAGAAAGAGGGGAATATGCCTGAGGCCAGCCAGGCAGCCACCAGACAAACAGACACAAGCAGAAAAGGTATTCATATACAGAAAGCAAAGGTAAAAAGCCCTGCGGCAAAAGGTAGATAAAGGTATTAAAGAGATAAAAAGGTAGATAAACAGGTTAATTTAAGTTAAAAGAGCTAGCAAGAAAAGAGCATAAGCAAGGCCAACCATTCATAACTAATATTAAGTCACTGTGTCATGATTTGGGAGCTGGTTGGTGGCTCAAGAGAAAAAACCTGGTACAAACAAGAATTTCTTGTTGATCTGTAGAGCCAGCAGACAGACAGAAGAATACAGCCTAACTCCAGCTCACTGCACCAGGTAAATTTAGATGGCAGGCTTGTAGGACACTGCACAACGGTTGTGGAAGATGTGTGGGCAGTCCCGTTTGCTCGGGTGAGGACAGAGGGCGCTTGCTGAGACTGCTCTGTACAGCTTTTATTTAGCTGCATCTTGAGAGGTGCGGAAATGGTGAGACCTAACCTTGCTGAGCACTTACACAGCAGGCACCGAGATCAGCGTGTGTACCCACATGGTACATCAGGTGCGCTGGACCCATTCTGCAGAGGGAAACATTGAGGAGAGTCTATGCTGTGTCCCACCCCTGGAGATACACCCTAGGGTTAACTATCAGTGCTTGCACATGTGACTTCCGTGCCTTCTCTTAACTGAGGATTTACTTTCCAGTTCCCTGTGCTTATATTGTCACTGTGGGTTCATTGACTTATAGTAAACAGCAATCCAACAATAATAAATAGAAAATTGCAGAAATAAACAATCCATAGGTTTCGTTGTGTGTGTGTGTGTGTGTGTGTGTGTGTGTGTGTGTGTGTGTGTGTAGCTTGGTGTTGCACTGAGGAATAGAACTGAGAGTCTTCATATGTTAGGTGAGCGCTCTACCACTAAGATACTTACAGCCCTTTTCTCTTTGTGTTTTGAGAAGGCTGTCACCAAGTAGGCCAGGCAGACTTTGAAATGTTGATCCTCCTGCCTCTGACTTCTGAATGACTGGGATTGCGGGCTGGTGTCTCCAGGCCTGGCTACAATTTAGACATTTTAAATTGCACTTTATTCATGATAGCAAGTTGAAATCTTGTGCTCCCTCCTCTGTCCTGCCCAGATCAGATCATGAATGCTCCCTTTGTGCAGGCTCTGGACTAGCCTCCCATTACTTACCCGCAGGCATCTGACTTATCAGATAGACTTTCAAGAAGTCACACTGAAGTAGTCCTTATTTTACTTAACAATGTAAAGTTAGACATAAGAGTTAGGCATAAGAGTTAGACACTTTTATTATAGTACATTGCCATTGGTTTTCTTTTCTTCTTTTTTTTTCCTACTAGTTACTTTTGTTGAGCTCTTACCTGTCTGATTTATAAATGAAGTTTTATTATAGGTATGTAGTTACAGGAAAATAGCACATAGATGGTCATGCTGCCAGGTGTCTACTGGGGTCTGAAAATGTGTCTTCCATAAATAAAGTGGGTAACTATATTTGGAAATGAGGCAGTACTCTAACAAAAGCAACTTAAAGGAGAAGGTGTTCATTTTGGTTCACAGTTCAAAGTACAATGGGGATGTCAAGGCAGGAGGAGCTGGGAGCAGCTGGCCATATCACACCTACTGTCAGGAAGCCGTGTATGCATGCCGATGTTTCCTCCACACAGTCCAGATTTCCCTAACCTGGGAATGGCCCTGGGGCTGGGACAGACACCTTTGGGAATTGGTGTGGTCTCCTGATGGAGACCCTCCTGGACCTGACCAACCTCCACCAGCCTGATGAAACTGGCCCTGCAAGGAGGTTTTTGCTCTCACAGAGGCAGCCAGATGGTGGTGGTGCAGGTCTTTAATCCCAATACTCTCAGGAGGCAGAGGCAGGCATATTTCTGAGTTCAAGGACAGCCTGGTCTCAGAGTTCTTTGCTAGTCAGGGCTACACAGAGAAACCCTGTCTCAACAAACAAACAAACAGAGCCAGAAGTATGGTGTGAATGGCCCCATAGGTTCATATATTTCAATGCTTGATGGTCAGGGAGTGGCACTATTTGAAAAGGATCAGGAGGTGTGGTCTTGTTGGCTTGTTGAAAGTGTGTCACTGGGGTGGGCTTTGAGGGTTCAAAAGCTTATTCCAGGCCAGCATCTCTTCCTGCTGCCTGTGTATCTGGATGTAGAACTCACAGCCTACCAACCAGGATGTAGCTCTTAGTTACTTCCCCAGCACCACACTTACCCGCCACCATATTCTCTACCATGGTAATGGATGGACTAAACCTCTGAAACTGTAAGCCAGCCCCAATTAAATGTTTTCTCTCATAGAGTTGCCGTGGGGCTGGAGAGATGGCTCAGAGGTTAAGAGCACCAACTGCTCTTCCAGAGGTCCTGAGTTCAATTCCCAGCAACCATAAGGGATGGTGGCTCACAACCATCCATTATGAGATCTGGTGCCCTCTTCTGGTGTGCAGATATACATGGAAGCAGAATGTTGTATAGATAATAAATAAATAAAATTAAAAAAAAAAAAAGAGTTGCCATGGTCATGGTGTCTCTTTATAGCAGCAGAATGGTGACTAAGACACACGGGTTTCTCTGAGGGGCAGTCTGGGTACAGGAGCAGGAACCTGGGTAAGGATAGACAGGGCTTCCCTCCCGCCTGCAGGGGAGACAACAGACTCTGCTTAGCTCTTCCCTGAGGCAAGTGCAAGTATCCTTGGCTATCAATGAGCTAGGTAATGTCAAACCAACCCTCACAGATACCCTTCACTTGTTGTCCCTATTTATGTATAAAAGAGGCTGAAGAAAGTATGAGAGCAGAAAGTGGACAGGAAACTGAAACCAGGCCTGACTCCAAGGCATCACACCGCTCTACCGGCAAGGAACAAGGCAGGGTTGGGGAGGTTGGTGTTGTGCTAAAATAGAATGGCACAAGCAATAATATAGGGCACAGGAGTGGGGTGTGAGGAGCAGAAAGGGAGGACGAGGTACATAGAGAACGAGAAATAAAAGACATGAGGAAATCGGGCCCTCCTTCATGTCCCTATGCCTCTCGTTACCTGCTGCCATAAAAGGCCTGGGATATGTGGGCTGTCTGTCCCCAAAACCTCCAGTGCCAGCCTGGAGACACATATGAGTGTGGAAGTCTGATGAGGTAGTCTGGGGACCTTTCTCTCAAAATGATAGGTGTCTCCCGTTCCCCAGGGAGGCACTATGAAGTGAAGGGGCAGGGCCTAGAGTGACAGGAACACCACAAGCTTTCTTCAAGAGAAGCAGGAAATTAATTTTTAAAATGCGATCTCTCATAATTTTAAGATGAAAAAAATATTTTAGAGGAAAAAAAATAAAAGCTGCCATTAGGCAGTAGGCACAGTCAAGCGTTGGCATATTTGTTTGTATGAGGGTCTCATGCCTAGCTGGGGAGTTATTGAAGGGCTCCGGAAGACCATAAGAGGGCGCCGTGTGTGTGTGTGTGTGTGTGTGTGTGTGTGTGTGTGTGTGTGTGTGTGTGTGTAAAAATGAGGGACATGAGTTGTTCAGAATGCAGACTGCTTTGGAAAAACAATGCCTGTCACCTCCAAACACAAAAGGGACATTTGCCACACTGGCCAGGGATGCTTGCTTCCAGCCAGAGGCATCTGCTTCACACATGGAGCTGAGGAGCAGAGGGAGGAGATGAGGACACAGTGGGGATGCTCGGAGGTGGTGGGAAGCGGCTCAGAAGTGAATCACATTTCCATGTGATGGGTGCAGTTCACACTTCTGAAGAGAGCCGGGAGCGACCAGAGCCTGACTTTTCTAAATATATCAGCCAAACAGCTGTCTGGCTTGGAGTGGAGATTTCTGACAAGAGGCTGAGCACCCCATGTTCTGCTTCTCCAATGAGGGGAGGGGGAGGCTGAGTCAGGAAGAAGCCCAAAGCCTTCTCTTCCTAAGTGCTGATTGGGCCTCAGGAGGTCATCATGGGTCCAGGGGAAGCTGTACAACCATGAGGTTTCTAGGAAGGTCTAAGAGGGGTCACAGCAGGCACCCCTCTTCTGATTGCCCTCGGCCCTTCCAGGGCTGGCTGGCACAGAGGTGGTTGTCTCTCCTGAGCTTCCAGATGTGAGTGGTATTCTAACCAGGCTCCAAGTGGTTCTCTGCTTTCCCGAAAGGTTTTGAATGGGCACTACCTGCCAGTGGCTTGGGGTAAGGAGACCAGAGCCCCATCCATTCCATGGAAGGCTGTCACTGCTCCACAGGCACAGCCATGAGGCTTCTAGTAAGGCCTGAGAGGGCACACAACGCTTTTCCCAGGCCTGGAGGGTTGGCTTCCTTCTGATAGTGGTTCTCAACCTTCCTAACACTTTGACCCTTTTTAATACAGTCCCCTCATGTTGTGGTGATCCCCCACTATAAAATTATTTTATTGCTACTTCATAGCTGTATTACTGTTATGAATCATAATGTAAATAGCTGTGTTTTCTGATGGTTCTAGGCGACTTCTGTGAAAGGGTCAATTGATCTCAAAGGGAGTTGTGACCCACAGGTTGGGAACAGCTATTCTACAAGCTCCAGGAAGAAGTGCCCCCAGGCAGCTGTGGCTCTGCTGCCTTGGTCAGGTGCTTGGGTCCCGAGGAGCAGGAAATGTCCACTTGGCATACCCAGATGTGCCCTGCACACCGTCCCACACCTGTGGGGAGCAGGGTGAAGAGTGGTAGCCATTCTGTCACTAACCAGCCACACCCTTCCCCCTCCTTGGCACCATTTCCGCTTATCTCTGTGTAAGCAGAAGCTGTAGGTGATGGAGCAGGCTGAAGTGATAGAACAGGCTGAGGTGATGGAGCAGGCTGAGGCACCTTCCAGCTCTGAAGACACAGTTCCTTTAGGTCAGAGGTGGGTTCTAGGGGCTTGGGGAGCAATGGAAGCCTTCTGCAGAGTGGATGGGACTCTTGTCTCCTTTGTCTGTGAGGTGAAACATGCAAGCCACTGGCAGGTCGTGCCCATCCATACTTTGCTGGGAGGCAGGGAGGCATTTGGAACCTGACTAACTGTTCAGACACAGAAACATGCCAGATAAATGTGGCTTCCATAGTGCTCTGAGACCCCCTGTGGGCACATACCTTTGCACCCCTGGGCATTCTGCTTGGCTGGGCCCAGCCCTGGGAACAGGCGCTTTTGGGGGTGCTGCAGAGAAGTGACCCTAGGCCTCCCAGAATCCCATGGGGGACTCCCAGCTGCTAGCAGCCTTGCTAATGGAGTGCCTGAGGAACAAGCCAACTCTGGGGGAAGCTTGGGGCTCAGCTCAGAGGCAGCTATGCAGGGCACTGTGGCCTGAGATCCAGGAAGTGGCACCTTCTCAGGCTCTGGATCTTCCAAGGCACTCAGTGTGCTTCTCTAGGGCTCACTAAAGGGTGTCCCAAGGGCAGGGGAAGCCAACGCAAGTCTCTTGGCAGCCAGCTTTCATGTACTTATTTTCATATTCCATTTATTTTGTAGGTACTTGTGTGTGGTATGCATATGTACAGAGGCCAGTGGTCGACATCAGGTGTGTGTGTGTGTGTGTGTGTGTGTGTGTGTGTGTGTGTGTGTGTTTGATAGTCTTTTATTGAACCTGTAGCTATCTCTGATTCAGTTAGACTAGCCAGTGAGCCCTAGGGAGCCTTGTCTTTGCCTCCCCAGTGCTGGGATTATAGGGGAGCACCACTGTGCTTAGTTTTTTGTTGGCTTATATATATATATAAGCCATATATATAAGATATATATATATATATATATATATATATATATATATATGAAAGATATATATATATATATATATCTTTTTAAAAAGTGGGTGCTGGGGACTGAGCTCAGGTCCCTATGCTTGTACAACAAGCACTTTACCAGAGCCACCAATCCAGCCTCTTTTTAAAAATATTTTAATTTGTAGAGTGTTTGTCTGCATGTGTGCCTGGTGCTAGCAGAGGCCAGAAGAGGACACTGGGTTTCCTGAGATTGGAGTTACATTAGGTTGTAAGCTGCCCTGTGGGTTCTGGGAACCAAACCAAACCCGAGTTCTCGGCAAGAACAGCCGGTGCTCTCTGCTGCCTTCTTTATTTTTCTAAGACAGCATTTCACTATATGACCAGGCCGTTGAACTCCTGGGCTAAAATGATAGAACAAATCACTGCACTAGGCTCAGATCCTCTGAGAGGCTACCCGTGTCATTCATCTGGAATAAAGCTTAGTCCTTCATTCCAGGAACCGGGAGGGAGGCAGCACAGTGGAGGAAAAGAATAGTGAGCTTTGGGGCCTGTGAGTCTGGCTCAAACCCTTCTCTCATCATCTCTCACCATCCCAACACACTGCCTTTCTGCATTTTTTTTTCCTAGACTCTACAACCTGATTTTAGTCCAAACATCTCTGTATTTCCTGCTAGACTACCAAACTGCAGTGGCAGGCTGTTACAACACAGGCCTGGAAGAGTCCGAAGTCAAGGGGCCCAGCCTGCACAGAAAGGCAAGGAAAAATGGCGGTGAGGTCAGTGATGTGAAATAGGCATGGTCATGAAATTTGGAAACCAAACATCCTGCAGGAGACACGCCAGAACACCCACTGTTGATCTAATATTTAAATTAGACTGGTCTTTTGTTTCATGTTTTGTCCTGGCATCTTTGTCACCATGGGGGTGCCCAGGAGAAATGCCATTACTGGTCTTGGACCTGGGTAGGTACTTCATGAGACAAGGCCATGCCTATGGCTGAGGACTGGAAGGAATGATCTAGGTGGGGAGGGAGCGATGTTCTCCCAAGTGGAGTGACTGTGGTGTAACAGGGGCCAGGTGAGAACCTAGCACCTGAACACTGCTAGGTGTCCAGAATGGAGGAAGCAGAGGTGCTGGGGACAGATGTGGATGCAGGTCAAGGATGTTCCTGCTTGTGTTCAGGGCTCTGGACTTGGCCTCATCACCAACAGTTACAGGTGCGCATCTGCATTTTTTTTAAAATAAAGATTTATTTATTATGTATACAACATTCTGCCTCCATATATGCCTGCATGCCAGAAGAGGGCACCAGATCTCATTATAGATGGTTATGAGCCACCATGTAGTTGCTGGGAATTGAACTCAGGACCTCTGGAAGAACAGCCAGTGCTCTTAACCTCTGAGCCATCTCTTCAGCCCCCTGTGCATCTGCACTTTTAAGAAGCCCTGTGGAAAATGGTGTGTGTGGGGGGGGGGTGGGCAGGGTGGCCGCAGTGGGGGAAGGGTGAGTAGAGGAGAGAAGCAAATGGACCAGTGGACGCCCAGGAGCTAAAATCAACAGGATTGTGGAACTGAGTAAAGTGAGGATGGGCAAAGACCCCAGATGGGAGAAGATGGCTCCAGGGTCTGAGGCCATTCAGAGTTAGGAGACAGCAGGGGGAGGAGAGGCATTTCAATGTGGAAGTGTGAATTGGGTGCTTTTGGATTCCTGGTGGAGGTTACAGTCAGCAGCACACAGATTGATCTCGAAAGTCCATTGAGAGCCACTGAGCAGCTTCTCCTCATGCTCCAGGAGCTTCCAGGACCCCGATGGGCAGTGCCAGGGTGAGCTGCAGAAGCCAGCACTGGAGCCTGAGCTTGCTTCCTTTCCCAGCACCAGATCCAACAGGGAAGTCCTCCCTGGCTGTCACCAAGGCCTGATGGGGAATGTGAACTCCCAATGCCTCACCTTTCTTATTGCTTTAGAAGACTGCATGGTATCTTTCAGTTTTAAAATGTTGGCAATTGATTCGACTAAAAAGACAATGCGGGTCCAACAGAACATGCCCATCGGTCAGATCTGCTCTAGCCCCACAGGTCAAAAGCCCTGGGTTAGAATGAGAAGGGAAGCTGGGACAGAACCAGGAACCCTACAGTGTTCTTCCAAACTTCTTCATAAGAGAGCTAGGGAGAAGGTTTACCAGGCAAAGGCATCTGCTGCCAATCACCACAGCCTGAGTTCCATTCCCAGGATCTACATGGGGGAAGGAAAGAAATCATTACCCGTTGTCCTGACTTCCACAAACATGCTGTGGATACATACACACACAGTAAAATTTCTCCATATGCCCCTAGAAGTAAAACTACCCATAAGAGCTATCAAAAAATGGACCCTCAAGCATCAGTGTTGCCAGTTCAGTCGGTCTAGGAGCAGCCCAGGGTGGGTATTAACTAGTGCCATGAGCTCTTGGGACACACCGAGTATATGAGACACTAAGTTAGCAGAGAGGTGGAAGACAAGAAAGCCTGGCTTAGTGCAAAAGTGCAGGCTCAAGAACAGGAGAAAACAATCTGTAAGATGGTTGCTGATGGAAGAGAGGATGCTGGCTCCCGGGGAGATTTCCTTTATCCTCCCACAGCACATCTTTGCTTCTCCCCAAGGAAGAGGGATGATGATCTTAATGTGGAGTCTCAAGATTATAAGGAGCTACATTTGCTACTGGGAGCGAGTGCAGCTGATGGGCCTTAAGAGGTGGGTGCACTGGGCTGTGATCTCTGTGGACTCCTCCAGGCTTAAGTAGTGAGGGGAGAGTGTGTGTGTGTGTGTGCGCTCTCAAGCTTTCCCTGGAAACTGCTACCCTTCCTGGCCTAGCTGCCACCAGACCAGGCCAGCCTGGTGCCAGGCATAGTGGCACAGGTGCTCCATCTGCAGCTTTCCCTGGCAGTGCTAGTGCTGGGACGAAGAATGGGATGACATTCGAGGTGAGCTTAGAAGGTCCCATCCTTTCCTTAGTCTAAGTGACTACTTCTAATTGGTTTAGGAAGGAATGTTTTGAGGCTCTTTCCCAGCCTAGAGGAATTCCACCCTGGAAAGATTAGCCATGACACTTTTTTGTCTACTCTCCATGGATTCTTTGGCAGAATTCATGGAGGAGAACTGACAGTTCTGGGCTAGCACTGGACATAGCCAAAACTGGTCTACTCCAAAGCTATATCATGGTCTCTAGAATCTAAGATTACAGGGTGCCCTGGACTAAAGTGTATGCCCTGGATCCATAACAGAGACCACTAGTAATTTTAAATGAACCATTGTCAGCAGCACAGCCTGGCAAGATAGAAAGAGAGAAGCAGGGGAGGGGGAGCACAGGGAAGGTCAGAGAAGCTGTGCTAATGGTACCAAGGTGAGAAGAGTTCAGAGTAAGTACTGAGAGATTTGAATTGAATATCTAGAGCATAGGGGAGGGACGAGCCTCTTGTAAAGGCTAAGAGAAGGGAAAGTGTGTTCCCAAAACAGGTTTAGGATTTTGGTAGCAAAAGCTGGAAAGATTGATGCTGATGACCCCCTCCCCAACCTGCTTTTTTTTTTCTTTTCTTTTTTAATGGCAGCATCTCTTTCAGGTTATCCTCATCAAAGAAATCCACTGCTTCAGCCTCCTAAATGCTTGGGGTTACAGGTGTGAATAACATGCCCAGCCTAGGTGAAATCAGGGATATCTCAAAGACTTAAGGAGAATGGAGTTTAAACACATACTGGGCAGTCAGGGAGCACCAAGGGGACTGAACTTGGCTTCACAGGCACTATTGACACATTTTACACCCACTGGAAAACAGTAACTGCCACACACATATGGGGCTGAGCACACCTGTGTCATTAATCTAAGCATCCATTTATTTATTTGATGAGAGTGGTTTATCTAAAAACCTCATCCACCTAGAAACCGAAGCAGCAAGCTTCTCAGATCCCAGGCTGAACCCCACTCCCACCATCCCCAAGAACAGGTGGATATCCCTTGGAAAGCTGCCACCAACAGTATAATTTTCAAGGTGTGTTCAGAGAGCCTTGGGGGAAAAACAGGTTCGGAAAGTCTGGCACAGCACCCCCTCTTGGAGATTCAAAATGCATCCACAGAGTGAAAGCTGAACAGGAGAAAATTTTCATTTTGTTTCAGTGTTTTAAACAAGACACCTCCCCCCAACATATCTACCCACACTCCTGCTACCCAGAACTGTGGTGGACTGCAGACACAATCTGGTTGAAGGAGCCCCTGGTTATCTGCTTGATCTCTTCACTGTGATGGCCGTTTAAACAGTTCTCTGAAGGAAGAGGTTCAGTCTTTTAAAGAGAATAATTCATGGCATGGGCAGAGTATTTGGAATCTGAGAAAACCCACAGTCCAAGAGTTGAGTTAACGCAAGTCCACAGTGTACCCAGCAAGCTGCAGACAGCATTCTCGGGTCCAGACACTGCCTTATAAGGTGGCCTGACATTTTCTCATGGCCCAGACTGCCCTCCAAAAATATCCAGAGACAGAACAAGAGTGGGAAAGGCCCTCCCGGGGCATTTCAGATAATTACATGCAGGCTCTGCTGCAGAGCGGTGCTGACACCTGCTTGCAGTCCCAGCACCCAAAGCTCAGGGCTGTGCAAAACAGGAGGGCACCAAGGGAAAAACCCAACCCTTAAGGCATGCGCTCAAGCTGCTTTTTCTCTGCACGCCTCCGGAATATGCTCTCAACCTGTCTTTGCTTTATATGGACAATAGATGCATGACTAATTTTCATCTGTGCGCCTTTCTGTCCTTCTTATCCTTGGGCTGAAGCTGCTTCTCCAATGCTTCTAATACTCCCGAAGCCCAGATAGCCTGTGAGGTGCTGCCCCCCAGCGGGAAGGGTGGGCTACCACAACACGGAGGTGGAAATGGCGTTCCAGACTTCAGCCGAGGCTGCAACTGCAGTGCATCTGGGTTCCACCCACCCACTGCCACACAGATGTGAAAGTGACGGGTTGGGAAGGAGTTTATGCTCTACAATTAGGGAGCTCCCAGAAAACAAAAGTGTTTTACAAAATGGACACTAGGTGCTTCAACACAAAGCCTCTCAACTGTTATGGATTTGTTACCCAATGGGAGTCATGGGGCAAATTTGCCTTTTGTGGGAAAGATTATTTTTTGTATGGAGATTTGCCCATGTAACACCATGGGTGTCACTCTAAATGGAAAAAAAAAAAAAAAAAAAAAAACAAAACCCAAGTAGTCCCTCACATTTTTTCAAAGACAGTATTGGTTAAAAAGCAAAAGTACTTCATGGCTCTCCCCTGATCTGGCTCTTAGATGCAAGGAGGGGAATGTTAATAGGTATGGCTATTTTTGGTTATAGTTACTTACAACAGTTTCTTCACCACCAAATGGTCTGACAATGAGCCAGGCAATTTGTAAGGCTGGGATTAAAAAAAATAACAATATGATGAATTGCAATGCTAGTTTTCACTTTTGTTAAAGGAACAGAACCCAGCAGCATTTTTGGAACATTGTGTGTAACAGGAGGCTTCCTAATTACACCAGGCAATTCTTCCAGGCTAAAGCTTATGTCAACATAGCACACATAATTGCCACAAAGCAGACAATGCCAATCAGAAAGACCCAGCTCCCATCACTACTTGCTGTAAAGGATGACTGACTTTCCCACCTGCATCTCGGTGTCAGTCACCATCTGATTCCCTTTTCATAAGTGAGAAACACAAGACCCTGCACAAGAGGGCCACTCAGACTGCTGTGCTGGGGACAGTGAGCAGATGCTCTCCTTTGGGATACCACTATGCTCCAGGACAATGACAGTGGTTAACTTTGAGAAACACTGCAGATCTAGAGGGGAGCAAGGTATTACTGCAAACACAGGAGAGGAAGCACCGGGGACTAGATGAGCCTGTGCATGGAGACCCTTCTAGGGAAAGAAATTGTGGATCCAGAGTGGGAGGGCATCCTAACAAAGGTCCCTCCAACACTTTGTCCATGTGGAAAAACTCCCGGGAATGTTCTGGAATTGCAGCCACTTTCAGGGTGGGGTACTTGAACTTCCCCATCTAGTTTTCATAGAAGAGGAACACTGCTGGGAAACGGTTATCTACTGAGTGGGGGCTCAGCTTAACATTAGAAAGCTGCTAAGAAAATGACCCTAAGAAAAACCCCAAAGCAAACAAACAAAAAACCTCATTCTAGGACAAAAGATATTCCCTTTTTGCTAATTAATGTTTTAGGTTTCCTGGTACCTCAGAGGGGGTTACTCACACGCTTTTGCCGCCTGTTGGCAGCCTGCCTTGGTGAGCTTGAAGACTAACTGGCAGAGAGAAACATCTTAATAAAGTCTATTTTTCCTGTAAGTACAGAAGTGGTAATATCAGAAACAGATTTGAAAATCATTGGCCGGGCGTTGGTGGCACATGCCTTTAATCCCAGCACTTGGGAGGCAGAGGCCAGCCAGGTCTCCAGAGGAGTGTCAGGATAGGCTCCAAAGCTACACAGAGAAACCCTGTCCCAAAAAACCAAAAAAAAAAAAAAAAAAAAAAAAATCATCAAAGAACAAGTTGGAGTCCATAATGGAATGGGATTTTCCACATTCTTTGCAACATGGCCCCCGAGCAGATCCAGGCAGAGCACACACCAGTTTATTTTCAATGCAACGCAGATCAGTGTTTTATGAGTATAACTTACTACATTAACATCAGATAAAAACAGCTTTCAAATGCATGCATAGAAAGTTAAGCATAGTCTTTGAGCTCCTTATTTCTAAATATACAAAAAATACATTTAAATTATATAATTTTAGTGAATCAAAGACTTATAAAATTACAATTTTGGCTTTCACAACATAGAAAAAATACAAAAATGACTATATATATATGGTTGTATAATTTTTTACGCAAATTTCAAAGGAGCAGTATGTACTGACTTTGATGTTTTATAATGGTTTATCTGAAACTCAGAACTGAATGTGATTTTCAGGTTGGACAACAGCAACATCAGGCTTTTATTAGAAATGGAAAGCAAACCCAGGAGAAAGGCAGTAGCGTGACTGACCCCTCATCTGCCTCTTGGGTCTGGTGTCAGTCACATTGTCCTCTTGCTCAGTTTGCTTTTAGAGGGGCTTTTCCGTCCAGGACAGTGCTTTATTCTATGACTAACTCCACGGGGCCTTTGATTATGGAGCAGACACCTGCAACGAGTGGTCCTAACCTCAGCACGATGCAGATTAACACCACACATCTACAGAGCACTGCTGTGCACCTCAAAGAACCCATCCCTTCAAGAGGGCGCCTCGGGAGATCTGAGGCAGTCAAGCAGGAAGATGTCTCTAAGTCTGACAAAGTGCCCACACCACAGAGAAGCACCTTCTTTGTTCACACCTCACTATTAGACGTGACACTTGGGGAGACTGGATATTCTCAATTTATAAAAGAACATCATTACCTCAAAGGAGAAATTAATTCATGTTAGGGATGAAAAAAAAAAAGCATAAAACCTAGTTGCCAAGAGAGGTGACTGACAGACACCTTCTTCACTCATTGCTGTGTGTGTCTTCAGTGCTCACGCCCAGAAGACACTGGATTGAGACCCGTTTTGAAGGAAACTGGTGATTGTGTTCTCCTCACCCAAATTCAATTTGAGGCAATTTGAGGCACTGAGGAGGAGCCCTGTCCTTGGGCTGGAAGATCTGCTTCTCACACCACCTTTTGCAGCCATTCCAATGCAACTGTAACAATCTCAGTCAGATACTGTAACAAGGCTGATAAAATCCAAGCTGACTTTGTTTTACAGAAGTATAGTTTGGGGGAATAAAAAGCTGAAGAAAACCTTTCCCACATATTTGTCTATCAAATACCAGAATAGATTCTGATTTCAACACAAGTCAAGTCAAGAGAGCTGACTCGAGGCAGAATTCTAATGTTCCCTTTGACAAAAACTTATTACACACCTGCCTGCATTAGCTTTTCTAGCTCCTATGAAAACACAGGTTTGAAAATATAGTTTTCATTATTTTCTTTTGATTGGGACAATTATATGCTAAATAACAATGGCAAGATTTTTAAAGTCTTAAAGATAAACAAAGAAAAAAAGAAGAAAGAAAACAAGGGAAGTGATTCTATTAATGTGCTGTTTAAAGTCAAGTGCACATCTAAACTTGGGCCTGGCATTTTTATCAAAACCCTTGCTTTCTATTTTTAAAAGCAGAGTGTGCTGAGTGCGCCGTGAGGAGCAGTGGGCAGGGCAGTAACTCGAGTTTTGCCTGTCTCCTTCAAACCTTTCCTAAAGGGACTTAAATAGATGGTTATGCAATTAAGTGCTGTGAAGACACTATTAGACGATGTCCACAGTCACAAGCCAGCTGGTGGCTGCTCTGACATGTGGGGATGATAGTGCTTTTAGCTCATCCTAGAACATGTGTTGTCACTGAATTTACAACTTGGTGGGAGTTAACACAGGACCACAGTCAGGGAAAGTATCTAAACGGAAGAGTAAAAAATTTAAAAAAAAGGTAAGTATATAAATCTATTTCTGGATGCTTTTCTGGACTATGGTGGTAAAGCAACAGCTTCCAAGTGTTTTTAATTACAGATTTCCTCCTTCTGTGTAATGAGAACAGCTCTGGGCCAATACACATCTGTGTTCTGAGCTAAGTACAATGAAGCCTCCCCTTCACACTGTGGCTTGTTAGAATCTGACAGAAGCTAAGCTCCAGGTAAGGATCTCTACAGTATACACAGACTTCCTAAATCCAAGCACAGTTCTTAGTGGCAGGCAGTAATGACTCAATTGAAAACAAATGAAAGGCTTTTAGTGGTTTTCTGGTTACAGGCACTACCCAAAGCTTCACAGGCATATACATCTTGTAACTCATTCACTAGATATGAGGGGCTGGGTCCTAGCCAGAACTTCAGAGCATTCCAGAGGACAAATTGCTGCTTCAAAATTACAAAGAATTTCCAGCATGCAGTCAAGCACTTTGAGAAGGGAATGCTAAACACACTGCAGACTGCAACATAACTTTTACCGCAAGTTGGTGCAATGTCATTACTCAGACTGTAACTCTCAAGAACTTAGTGTTACAGGTCTTTATTTGTCAGATACATGAAGGACATGGAGGAGATAAAGTACCAGCCCCTTCTAGCCATCATAGATACTGGAACTTCTGATTCGAACATGCTCAAAGGACCAGCTAGGATGCTTTAGTGAACAGCTCTTTGCATTTTTATTTTTATTTTTTATAAAATCCCAGGCCCATGTGACACCGGATTTTGATTTTTATTTTGTTTTGTTTTTAATATTTTAAAAATAGTTCTTACTTATTTTCTATGAAATGTACTGGGAACTCAAAAAGTCTGCAGCATTTTTTGATCATGGAAAAGTTTGGTTTGGGATAGTGGTGTGGAGAGCTAGTCAAACTTCTTGTGTTCTTCAGTTCGAGAAAGGATCTTTCTTCTCTGGTGTATCATATGGAAGTACAACTGGGGAAAAACTGGAAGACAAGGAAAGAACAGTGGGTTAGGGAGCCTTGGAAAGTCCTGTTCACTCAAAGCACGGGCTCCAGATTGTGACTGCCTTTTTATCCATTGACCAATGGCAGTAATAAAACAGGCCTGCAGAGGGAAGGACAACATGGAGAGTCTCCTGCTTCAGCTGAACAGTCAACATACCACAGGTCACCAAACAGTTATCATCATCTGTGCTGGAAATTAAAAACAGTATCACATGGGTGACGCAAGTTTCTACTACTGAGCAATGGGCCCAACCCTGTTTACACTCCACTAACTTTCACATTATTCTAGTTAATTTCAGAACCTCCAGAGAGAGACAGTGATAGAGATGAAATAGAGTAAACAGCTCCAGTGAGGGTAAACAAAGTGCCCAGGGGCTCACAGGGAACCTGGGATCAGGTTCTGGGGTAGGGATGATTGCTATCTATCATCTCAGGGCATGCCCTGAGAAAGGCTGTTCTAGGATTGGCAGAATGAGGAGGGGGGAAAGTCACAAACATAACAAAGCAGGCTTGGGGTGTAGAAAAAGCCATTACAGAAGGGAAGCCAGTATCTTGGGTATCGGGGACTGGAAAGTCTTCAGTCCCCAGTGTTGGTTCTTAGAAGAGAATATTTGGCAAGGGGGCTGGAGTTATTGGCATTTAGCTTATGAAACCAGGGATGCTAAAATATCCCTAACTAACACCCATTGACCACAAATGCCCAGTGGAGAAGCTAACTGAGCCATCTGGCCTTCACATGGTTACTGCAAACAGGGACATTCAGTCACCACATAAACACTGTGTGAGGACCTCACCCTTCCCTTCCCAGTGGCCCCATCTCTGTTTTCCAGAGAGCAGCCTGTCTTTGAGGGGAGGGGGCTTCTACTATCGTCAACTCTCCTGGGACAGTTCCTTTCTTACTTTTCAAACAGATAAACCATTTATTTATTTATTTATTTATTTATTTATTTATTTATTTATTTATTTATTTATTTATTTATTTATCAGAGTCTCTCTGTAGTCCTGGCTGTCCTGAAACTCACTATGTTAAACAGAGTATCTGTCTGCCTCTGTCTCCCAAGTGCTGAGGTTAAAGGCATGTACCACTATGCCTGGCTTCAAGTTGATCAAATTTAAAATACCCCTCTCAAAGAACGTCAAGACATCAGGAGGCATCAGTGACGTGGCCACCAGGCCCCATCCTGGTTCTACTCCATGTGCTGTTTCCAGGGAGGAAGTCACACACAGAAAAGGCTCAGCTTATACAAAGAAATCAACAGTGACAGAACTATTTTGGTATGAAAGCGAGGAAATTTGACAAGCTCTATAATCTGAAAACTGGAAGTAAGGATATAATTAAGCCATAGGGAGTGCTAATTGTAATCATTTAAAAATGCTGGGCCAGCCACATCCCTAGCTTTCCCTTAGGAAAGGGACTCTGAGCTGAGCATGCCTAGGACCTTCCCTGGCTGCATTTGTGACTGCATTACTCACAGAGGGCGGCAATGCCCCATGGCTACTTCAAAGGGTAGTACTACAGGCTATTCACTAAGCCCCTTGCTGGTAGTAAAAGCAGAAGATGGTCATGTGTTCCTTCAGTCCCATGGGAAAAAACTTTAGTCTATCAGCAGGGTCACACTACAGAAACAGGACAGATTTGGCTTTGTCTAAATTTAGAATTTTTAAAAAACATTTATTTAGTATGTGTGTATTGTGTTTGTGCATAGTACACGCTGTGGTACATGTGTGGAGGACAAAGGACAACTTGTAGGCGTCATCTCTACCATGTGGGTTCCAGAGACAGCACTCAGGTTACCAGGCTTGGCGCTTGACCCAGAGACATCTTGCTGGCCCAGATGTGGCCCTTTCCATTCAATTACAAGTGGCAGAGATCCCTAGTGCTCTCGGTAGAGAGAAGGATGCTGGACACTGGATGTTCGTGGGCTGTCTTCTAGTTCCATTGGTGACTTCATGGCAGCCAAAGCACTAATACTGTCTCTATCAGAATGACCACTGTGATCAGGATAAACAATTCTGACACATGGCTATTTAACTACATCCAGCCATGCTGATGAAAGCCTTGAAGAAATGTTAACCTGAATAGGTAACTGGGAAATCTACCATCTTCTAATGGTTCTGAACTGGAGAGCAGAAAGGAAGGAAGAGGAAAGAACGAAGGATAGGAAAGGAGAGCTTCGTGGCTGGAGAGATGGGTCAGCTGTAAAAACCACACATTTCTCTTGCAGAGTACCAGTTTGGTTCCTGGCACGCAAGGGGGACAGCTAAAACCACCTTTAACTAATCCCAGCTTCAGAGGATCTGATGCCTCTGGCCTACTTAAGGACTTACATGCATATACACATGCCCCGCCCTAACTAAAACTAAATCTTGATGATTTAGTGGGTAAAGGTGCTTGCTAAGCAACCCTGACAACATGAGTTTGATCTCTGGACTATATGGAAATCGAGAAATGACTCTTGAAAGTTGTCCTCTGACTTCCACATGTGTGCTGTGGCATGTGTATACCTAGTTCTCTTAATAAGTAAGCATATAAGTGAAAAGAAAGTAAATCAGGGCTTCGGGCTGCAGATCCAGGCTAGTGGCAGAGTATGTGCTAATCTCCATTCATACCACCCATGGGAAAGGAAGAACAGCATTATTCTGCTCTTAGGCCTGTGTTTGCTCCCCTCTCCAAGGCCAAGATGGAAAACCCCACAGTGGTGGCTGTATTTTCCACCAGGGGCCCCAGTGTCACAGAAGGCTGCTTGTGCCTGACCTGATAGTCAGTCCAGCAAGAGGGCATCAGGAAGGCTTGGCAAGGCTGGCTACCAGGAGAGAAGAGTGAGGCTGCCTTGGGAACTGCTCCTGGAATGAAGGCCTTGCCAGCAGTGGAACTCTGGCAGGAACCCCAAGGTTGGACCCTGGATCACCTTGTAGAGGTGTGAGTCCATGCCGCCTTCCCTGGCCTTCCTAGTCACATAGTCTGGGACATATCTCCTGCTTATCAGAATAGAAACAAACACTGAGGTGCCCATGGGGCTGCTATTCTGAGAGTAGTAAAACCACTGCTGTGCCTTGTGCTTTGGAGCTGAAAAATGAAGCTCCAGGAAGCAAACCTTGAAAGGTGAAAAACTGTGCATTTGCGTAATGCACATTCTTACTCTTCTAGGTTTGCCTTTTGTTTCAACATCCAGCACCTTTCCCATGTGAAGAGAACTGTTAGCTGCCAGGATTCCAGCACTAAAGGGGAGAGTTTGGTAATGAATAGAGTGGAAACTGAGTCATGAAGCAGGACTACTGTGTCCAAGAATTTCTTTAAAACAAACGTTCAGATGAAATGTAGATGGAGTCTTTTTTTTCCCCCTCACAGTGCATAAAATGCAATTTTCCAGAGGGACACAAACATGTCATTTATGATGGTTATAGTGACTCACTAAGATAATGCTGGAGGCTAAAGAAATCTAATCTATCCCTGTTTGAACTTAGAAGGGTTTAAGGGAGATTCAGAGTTACGCTACAGTATAGCTAAATGAGAGGATGCATTAGCTTGGGTTGTTCTTGAGTCTAACAAGATCCTTTTGGAATACAGAAATCAAGCAGAGGAATTACGACTGAGCAGAACCTGAGAAAAAAGACACATGCCTCCCCAACAGCACCATCAATGTGCCCTTTCCATTCTGCCCCTTTGTCCTCAGAGGTACACTTGATTTTCCGTACATTTAAGCCATCAGTGGTTCTATTAGAATAACTGGAAGCCACACTGACGGGAACACTGTGTCCTATTCTGAGGGTTTTGTACTCAACAAGAAAACGAGAAATGTAGAAAAACAATACATTTGTTTTTATTTTGTTATTTGTTTCTTCTAGTCAGCCACTGATCTCTGAAAATGAAGTAAAGCTGCCTATTTTGATTTAGTAAGCAATGCAAAAATCTTTTTACAATGTTTTCCAAAAACCATAATAAAGCAATTCTCAAGAGACAGGAGAATAATGCCAAGCTAAAGCCTTCAGTAGTTTTTTGCTTTCTCCTCAATACTCCCCTCATATAGGGTTGACCTAGCCTCCTCATCAGTGTTACAAACCCATACACTGAGAAGGGTTCATTTTTATTCAATCATTACCAGGGAAAATTCCTCCTGATAGTCAGTGGTCAATAAAGACCAAAGTGTCCCCATCAATGAGATATATATTAGATATACAGCAAAGACAAGCAAAGACATAACTATAGTTGCCACAGAGCTGACTTTTAGCACATAACTATACTTACGTGGAATGTAGGAGATCATTACCAGAATCAGGAATGTATAGTAGTCAAAGGAGAAGTTGTATTTGTTAGGTAAGCTGATGGAGTACAGGCCAGCCTGTCGGACAAAGGGCAGAGCTGCATATATTGTGAGTAGTTCTCCTGTTACTCCCATTGGGTACAGAACGATGAAAAGTGTGTACCTGAAACAAAACAAAACCCTCATTGTGTGGCTCAAAGCCATGTTTAGAAGCACCACCTTCTCAAAAAGCTATTTATTGTCTCAGTCCTTTCTTGATCACCTGTCTATATTCAGCCTTTACAAGCCAATTTGAAAAGGGCCCATTTGTAGGTACATGCTTCTAAATGTTCTAAAGCAAAGTGAATGTGTTTATCCAGACTCAAAACTCAGCTTCTTCAGAACACACATTTTTAGAACAATGAAGGTAGAGCAGGGCCTTAGACCACAACCAAGGCAGAGCAGGGTCAAGGCAGAGCAGGGTCTTAGACCACAACTGAGGTAGAGCAGGGTCTTAGACCACAACCAAGGTAGAGTAAGGTCTTAGACCATAACTGAGGTAGAGCAGGGCCTTAGACTACAATGAAAGTCTTCCCATTGAGGGTGGAGAGGAAGGAGATGGAACAGCTACTCAAGAATCCCTAGAGCACACCAAGCTGCATGTGGACTGAAGAAAACAGCACATTACATTGCTATTCTCAAACGCCTGTACATGCTACTGTGAAAATAGAATCTTGACTAATTTTAACATTAAAAAATTCCTAATGGCTTTGAATTTTACAAATAAACCCACACAATTACAATTACCGCTGCATGAGAGGCTCACACAATTATTTCCACTTTAAAAAGTTTTATCTTTTTTAAAAGAATTCAGAGGAGCTGGAGAGATAGCTCAGTGGTTAAGAGCACTGGCTGCTCTTATAGAAGACCAGGGTTCAATTCCTAGCATCCACATGGTGGCTCATAGCCATCTATAATCCCAGTTCCAACAGACCCAAAACCCTCTCTGACATCTGCAGGCATCCAACATATATGTGGCACACATACATGCTTCTAGAGAAAACATTCACGGACATTAAACAAACAAACAAAAAGAATTCAGAGGGCAGGTACTACTAGCACAGGATGGGCCTACAAACTATTCTGGGGCATCAGCTTCCCTGGGGAAACTGTCAGCTTGAATCTAAGAAACCTGTGCCCATTCATGGCTCAAGATTAATTGGATTAAACTTCTAGCTACAGGAATCTTCTGAGAAAGAAGCCATATTCTCTGTTGCCAACCTACATCATTAGGCAGGGTCGTGGGAAAGAATCATTCATAGACCACAGAGAAAAATGAGCCAAAGAATTCTCCAAGAGTTCAGGCGGGTTGGGAGCTATTAGTTTCCCTTCTTCTTTTTCCTGAATATAGTTTATTTCAGATAATAATAATAAAAGCAAAGAGGATCATATACCTGAAATGTTGGAAATGGATGCTGTTCCAAATGTAATCACTGAGCTCATAGACTGTCTATCAACAGCTGTTTTCCTTCCAGGAAATGAGGAGTCTCAGCTCCAAAGTGAGTTTGGAGCTTTTTGCTGTGTCCTCACTCTCAAGTCCTTCATACACATAATCACAACTGGATAAACAGATATGCTATCAGCCTTTTGCCCAAGTCATAACTGAATTTTGTTATTGTTATTAGACAACAGTCTCATTCTGTGGCCAGAACTTGTGGGAATTCTCCTGCCTCAGCCTCCCAAGTCCTGGGATTACAAAGGGGTGGGCCACCATGCCTGAAGCCTTAATTGAATGTTACTGGTAAAAATGATTGGAGCCAAATAAAACTCGTAAGTTGAGATAACCACATAGTGTTTGTCATTAAGAATCATAGTTTCTTACAAAAAAAGACTTGGAAATATAGCTATGGACCAGAAATGACCATAACAGGACAAGTTCACCAGCTAAACTGAATAAGGAAAAAAATAGATATTAAATTTCTATTAAATAACAAATGAAAACTGATTTCAATAAAAATAATCTAAGACTTGATAACGGTGTTTCTAGAGATCAAAGTCAAGACCCTTGTGGTGAAATCTCTCCATCTCATTTAATTTGTAGTTTGGGGAAGTTGGAGGCAATCAATATTCAGGCAACAAAAGGCAAATACTGTGATAGATGCCTTCAAAGTTAGTCTTTGCTGTATGTATTTCTTTACCTGGCCCATTTGATGATGTAAGGCAAATGGTTTAATAGACTGAATGTGTAAAAGGAGTAACGGATAATTTCCGTGATTGTCCAGGCAATAACAAACAGAAGGACACTGTCTTCACTCTGCACCTGGAGGAAAAGAAAAAAGATGTAAGAGCAAACAAAGGAACATGTGGAAAGAGGCATTTTATAGTGTGCAGTGCCTGAAGGGCTGTCCAGCCATGGCTACCAACTCTGTTGTCAATGGCTGTAGCATGGCTTGGAAAGGGCTTGCTGACCAAAACACAGATATTGTAATAGTCCTTCAGAGATGGTGATAGGAGACTGGGCTTATGGACCAGGAGGAGCTGGCTGCTGGGATGAGAAACTGGATAAGCTGGATTGCCCCAGGAAGAAACAAACACAGCAAGTTTCTTTGCTACTCTGATGAGGGAAAAGTGAAGTGACACTGGTAGGAGTCAAAAGTAGGTAGGTAGGAGAGGCTAGGAGGACAAGTTGGTGGGAAGCTGAGGATCCATCACCAAGAATTTGAATGCAATTGGTGTGACAGCTGGGAATCTGAGGACATTTCAAGAAGGAGAATGTGAGAATTAAAGCACAGGTGGTAGGATGAACTCAAAGGAGGAAGAGGAGGAGGAAGGAGGAAGGTGGAAGGAGAAGGAAGACCATCCACCAGGCAGGCATTTATGTTGTGGCACTGATGACTTCTTCCCCGAGCCCAGGCTTATACCCTCCTCTGTGAGGAGAAAAGCTGTCTTGCTGTTCACCCACAGGAGGCAGATAGAATCAGAAGAGCTTTGACACTGCCTGCTTTTATGCTGGAAAAATGATAACCCTATAAAGTGCCCTTATATGTTTTATAGGTGCTGTCCCCATGCAGGAGAACTTATGGCTGTAATATGAACTGCAGCACCCTCCCATGCCACTCTAGCTGGGTATGAGATGATTTTTTTTTTTTTTTTGTGAGCAAAACCCAACAGAGACAACCCTGTACTTCGATTCACTTCAGTTTCCCCACCCTATGTAGCTTGTGAGTTGCATGTGAGTTAGAAATCCAACTCAGTAAACTGAGCAGACTACTATAGGCTATTTTCTCTGTCTCATCCCAACACTTAGTAGCAAAGGTACAGCCTTCACTTTTGCTTTTTTCCAGCTGCAGAGCCAACAGTTTTTAGCACTTACATTCTTTCTCAGAAAGTGTACATGGAGCAATCCACCTACACGATGAAATAAGTAGTCATTTACATAGCTATTAACTAAATTGCCCTGACAAAGAACTTCATAAATGCATGGTTACTATTCTCTAAAAATAATAAGAATTTTAGACTGTCAAGAGCAGGAGTACTTTCTGCTTTCCTGGTGCTTTTCTATTAGCCACAGTAAGGCCAGAGTGAAGCACCTTCAAAGCCCATGCTGAGGGCCTCGGTCTGCCCATGAGGCTTTGTGTAAAGCCTACTGATACTAAAATCTAAGTTTGTAGGATATGTTGCTTTTTCATGAATTTTGTAACCCTCTTTATCTGACACTGATGTATGGTTTTCATTGATTTTATTACTATTTTTTTTTTTTTTACAGCTAGAGCTAAATCCTTGCGTAAAGACCCCCAGTAGGAAGCTCCTCCAGTGTCTTGTACTCTACATCACCTTCAAAGAGTATGTGCTTTAACTTACTCTTGTTTCCCCAAAGCACCTGATGCTCCCCAGGAACAATCTCCACAACTATCTGTGATGCATGCAAAGGGATTCAATCTACTCAGCTCACTCCAAAACCCAATTCCTTTCTTTTTAATACCTAATATTGGTTGTATAGAGTTAGTGGCCCACACATAGGCAGATAACAAATGAGCAGATGAACCACAAGCTTCTCACTTTGACCCAGCCAAACAGGTGGTCTGAAGGAACAGGCAGCTCTTACACAGTCTGTGTTTACTTAAGTATCTTTTAAAGGCGGGAACTAGGGGAATGCCTATGTTGTACAATTAACAGATTCATCCTTAGTATCAGAAGGAAGTTGGGAAGCTACAGAGATGGCCTAGAGGTTAACGGCACTTCCAGAGGACGTAGGTTCAATTCCAAGCACCTACATGGTGGCTAACAACCATTCTTAACCCTAGTTTCAGGGGATCCAATGCCACCTTCTATCCTCTGTGGGCACCAGGCACATACATGGCACACAAACATACATGCAGGCAAAACACCCATACACATAAAATAAAATTAAAAAAGAGATCTGGATAAAGCTAGAGGTCACATCTTTTTGATTTGCAGATAATTACTCAATAACATAGAACAAGGGCAAAATGTAATGAGTTAAAATCAATAAGCTGATTGTGGTAGTTTGAATGAAATTATCCCCATAAGCTCATAAAGAATGGCACTATTAGGCTTTGTTGGAGTAGGTATGCATGGCCTTGTTAGAGAAAATGTGTCACTATGGGGGTGGGACTTGAGGTCTCATATATGCTCAAGCCAGGCCCAGTATCTCAGTTTACTTCCTGCTACCTGCACGTCAAGATGTAGGACTCTCAGCTCCTTCTCCAGCACCATGTCTGCCTACACACTGCCATGTCCTGCCATGATGATAATGGACCTCCAAACCACTAATCCATAAGCCACCCCAATTAAATGCTTCCTTTATAAGAGTTGCCGTGGTCATGGTGTCTCTTCACAGCAATAGAAACCCTAACTAAGGCAACGACCAGTCAGACTGGAATTGGTGTCTGTAACTCAAAGTGACACCAATGGATGAAGACTTCAACAACTGCATGCATGTATGCATACATACACATAATGTGAAATAGTATTACAAATGCCACAATCTGGATGACTGAATCTTGAAGACTATTTTCAGCTAAATATGCCCTTCACAAAAGGACAAATTCTGTATGATTCCACTCACATGAGTATGTGAGTAATCAAATTCAGAGATAAGCAAAGACAGAGGTTTTAAGGAGTTGGGCAGGAACATGGGGAATTACTACTTAACTGATAGGAGTTTCAGTTTGAGAAGTTAAAGAAAATTCTGTAGATGGAAGGCAGTCATGGGAATGCACTTAAAGTAACTGAATGTAGACTCAAAAATGATCAAAATGGTAATGTCATACATATCTCACCAAGATAAAAATAAGTTAAGAAAACCTAATTATGTCAAAATCAACAGAAAGAAAGTTAAAGTATTCTACAATTCAACAAAGTGACTTTAATACAGACCCTGGCTGTGGCGGTTTGAAAGAAAATGGTCCTCATAGACTTATAGGGAATGTCATTTTTAGGAGGTGTGGCCTTGTTGAAGCAGGCATGGTGTTGTTGGAGGAAGTGTGCCTTGCGGTCTCTTCCTGCTGCCTTTGGATCCAGATGTAAAACTCCAAGCTACTCCTTCAGCACCATGTATGCCTGTGTGCTGCCATGTTTCCCACCATGACGAAATGGACTGAGCCTCTGAACTGTAAGCAGCCCAAAATAGATGTTTTCTTTATAAGAGTTGTCATGGGCATGGTATCTCTTCAAGACAACAGTAACTCTAACTCAGACACAAGTTATATCCTAGTCCCTGGTACCAACTAGGTCAGTCCAGGCCTGACCATGCTTTTTTTGGAGGAATGTGGATTTTGGGAATTTGGATTAGAAAAGCAGTTGAATGCTTTAAGTGGGGCTTAGTGGCCCATCCTTGTAGGAACATGGAAGACAGTAAGTAGCTCTGAGGGTGATTTGAACTGTGGGAGACTGGCTTAAGAGATTTCAGAGAAGAATTTTAGTATGTAACCTAGAGAATGCTCTTGTGTATAATGGTGGCTGCTTTCTGTCCTTGTTCCAAAAAAACAAAACAAAACAAAACAAAACAAAAATCCGCCTGAGGCTAAATTGAAAAATTTTTGGATTAATTGCTTTAGTAGAGAAAATCTCAAAACAGCCTAGTATTGACTCTGTTGTGTGGGTCATTAGTGTTCATTCATGCAGATTTACAATGAAAAGGAGCAAACTGAGCAAGGAAAATACAAAACGTACCTTCTGAGAAAAGGAGCTAAATTCTGTGTTAAAGAAGATTAACAGATTAGAGAAAAGCCTGGTGTTAAATGGAATAAAGGGAGTGGTGACCTCAGAGCAAGATCCTACCCAGCTAAACTTCCAGTTTGTGAAAAGGAATTAAAGAAAGCTTAGAGCCAAATGTGGTGGTACACACCTTAATCCCAGCACTTGGAAAGCAGAGGCAGGCAGATCTCTGAATTTACGGGATAGCCTGGTCTACAGATCAAGTTTCAGAACAGCCAAGTGTAGGCAGTGAAGGAAACTGTGAAAACAAGGCCGGTGAAGATGTAACTGAATGAGGGGGCCATGTTCCAGTCCCAGCAAACAGCAGAGCTTGACAGCTTTGGAATCTTCAGTTCTGCCTTTAGAGTCAAGAATAGAAGGGTTATGGAATCTCACTCCATGACTAAGGAAAGACATTGGCGGCCAGATGTGTGTCAGGAGTGTCCCTGGATGGAAGCCCAGAGAGGCCACTGTGTGAAGCTGTGAAGCCTCGATTGCCTTGGACCCCAAAATGTTGGAGATGCCAGAGCTGTGGGATACCTGCCAAGGAAAGCTGCTAACAGGGAGTGGAACCAGCCCAGGAGAAAGAAGTGTGCTGCAGTCAACAAAGCTGAAAGGAGTTGGAGATCTGAAGAGAGTTTTGACATCAGACATGGAGATGTAGAGTTTGGAGCTTGCCCAGCTGGTTTTTGGTTTTGCTTTGGTCCAGATTTCCTTTCCTACCTTTTTGGAATGGTAATGTATATCCTGTGGATATATATACATATGTTGGAAGTATGTGATCTGCCTTTTCATTGTGATTTTTGTAGGGGGTTATAGTTAAGAGATTGCATGCATCTCAGCAGAGACTTTGACTTTTACAGGGTTGAGACTATTATAGACTCTGGGGACTTTAAAGTTGGACTTAATGCATTTCTGCATTATGATATAGCTACAAGCCTATGGGGTCCAGGGAGTGGAATATGGTGGTTTGAAAAAAAAAAATGGCTCCATAGGCTCATAGGGAATGGCACTATTATGAGGAATGTGCCTCAGTCTCTTCCTGCTGCCTTCAGATCCAGATGTAAAACTCTCAGCTCCTTCTCCAGCACCATGTATGCCTATGTACTGTCATGCTTCCCATCATGATGACAATGGACTAACTAATCTTCTTCTGAACTGTAAGCCAGCCCCAATTAAATGTTTTCCTTTATAAGAGCTGCTGTGGTCATGGTGTCTCTGCACAATAGAAACTCTAACTAAGACACCGGCTTATGAATCTCAGAGATGGGAACCAACAGACTACGAGGGATTACAAAATACACCCCAGCATTCAGCGACTTAGTACTGCAGTCCTGTCCCTAAGACTATATTCTAAATAGATCAGACACCAGCTAGGAAGCAGTCTGTCAAAAGAATGATTGAATTAGCTAGCAGAGCGTAGCCTAGAAAAGGAAAGAGAGGGCATGTACTTTAAAGCATGTAAAAAGGACATCACTAATATGAGACTAGTAGATGAGACCAGTGGATAAAAGCAAAAGGTATAAGATGCTGGTCTGAAACCAGGAAACTGACCTAACAAACTGCTGGCTAAGAACACCTGCCACCTCCTAAAGCTACAGGATTCTGGATCTTGGACTTAAGTCCAAACCAAGGCCAGGGACAAGGAGGAGTCCTATAGAGGATGGTGGGTGAGTTGAATGGGAGCTGGCAAGGGTGTCCTGTACAGTGCCTTGAAAAGGAATAGTATTACCTTTGCCTGGAAAGTCACTAGATTGGCTAACACAATGAGGGATAAATAATAATAAAATATTCCAGTCCCAGCAAGAGGGCAGGGGTGGAGGAGGTGGAGGCAGGGGAGAAGAGAATAAATGATCTATTGGTTGCTGGGTAGTGGGATTGGAATATTTTATTCTCCCTTGATGGAAAGGTCTTCAGTAGACCATGTCCCATCATTCAGTTTTCTCAGTTCCAGTATATGTCTGGTTCTGGGACAGTGGGAATTAATGCTTCTTACATTGGATAAAAACTTTTTGTTTTGTTTTGAAAGAGTTGGGACTATTATTCCAACAAGTGGGGAACCTCCTACCTATTAGAGGGTAGTGATTCAGAGAGAAATGATCAACAGCTTTCATAGAAGTTTTTAAAGCTAGTGTAGATTAGGAAGGCATTTTGAGAAGGAAGGGACAGTATTTCGAAGGGTTCAGCTCAGTACTCATCGTTTCCTTGTGTTTAGAGACAGTGTAGTCCTGGCTGGTCTAGGGTTTACTAAATTGCCAAGATGATATCAAATCTGTTATTGTCCTCCTGCATCTGCCTTTCATGTGCTTAGGGTATGGAGATGAGCCACAACTGGCATCTCAGCTATTTCAAATTAAGAATTAGAGACATACAGCTTTATTAGTTATCAAGAATAAGAGAAGCTCATTGAACTATGGAAGGGCATAAAGCATGGCATGATAGTGAAAGAATGTTCTAAAACTAGATTAAGATGTTGGTTGCACAATTTGCTAAGTTTACCAAAAAGTGGTGAATAAATAAAATGGTGAATTTTTAAAAATTGTAATGTTAAAAATCAAGTTTTTAACAAGATTCTCTATAAATATATAAATATTAAATAACATTGACTTTTAAGGGTGAAAAAGGTCACACAAGGCAAAAGGAGAAAAGGGTGATGATTGGGAGTTACCAAGGCTTAGAAAGGACAGAGGGCAGGGATAGGATAGGCTTCCCCAGATGTCTTTTTTTCTTAAACACAGGGTCTGTATTCTAGGCTGGCTTCAGGCTCCCTATGTGGCAGAAGATGACCTTGAATTTCTGACTCTTCTGTCTGCACCTCCTGGGTGCTGGATTAGAGGCATGAACCACCCACCATACTGGTTTAGATAGTGCTGGGGTTTTAATTGAGAGCTTTGCATGTTTTAGGCAAACAATATGTTAACTGAGACACTTCCCTGTCCCCCAAGTGTTTCACAGTTGTGTCAGAGATGCATGTTCAGAATGAGGGCACACAGAGGGTAGAGATACCTCACTGGTACAATGTGCTATGGGCTAGATCCCACTGCACACCACAGGCATGGGTCCTGTCCCTGATCTGAAGCCAGGGAGGAGGTAGTGTGTAGGTGGCTTGTGTGGTTTAGCCAAGGAGTTTACATAGAAATTCAAGCTGGAGAAACAAATGGGCACAAGAGAAAAACTTTACACACAAATAGCATCATATGTTTGACTTTAAAAGGCACAGGGACTATCAGTGCATGGAAAGCTGTCACTTTTGTTACATTCAAAGAAAAACAGATGGTGCACATAAGAAAGCCGATATTGTAGAAACCCCATTCTTCTTATTCCTTTGAAACCTGCTGCTTATCACTCCATTTACTTCAAAGACCTCCTGAGATCAAGCTTTATGGCAAGCCTTCTTTCCTCTTCTTAATACCCCTTTCCCTAGGAAGAGAGAAGAAGGAGGGGAGGAAGTGAAATGGTAAGGTCACAGTAAAATGTGAGATGGGACCAGAGGCTGTCCTTGGAAACACTATGACAAGGCTCTGCGTCTCAGTCTGCCCAGGCAGATTGCATACCTTGGACAATGGAAGCCAGTAGTTCTCCCATTGCTCCAGAGGTTGAAGTGATCAGGGTGGCAGCACGGCTGGCTGTGGTGACGGCTTTTTCTGACTTGCAGGTAGCTGGCTTCCTGACACAGCCTCACATGAGGGTAGAGGGAGCTTTTTGGTATCCTATAAGAGTACTAAATTCTTCATGAACTCAGCTAAATAAAACTGTGCCCCAAAAGTTTCTGTTCAAATACCAACAACATTAGGGTCTTGTCTTCAACACACACATCAGGGCAATGTGTTCGCATGTGTGCAGTAGGTGGGGCATGATGTGCTCCAGAGCAATGTTCTAAACCAAACATTTTTCTCTAAGAGGCCCTATATAGTACATAATTTGAGTTGTGCATGACATGAAAACTTTTAAAAATCTTGGTTGCTTTTTATACCCTTTAAAAATGCAAAAATGGCCAGGAGTGGTGGCACATGTCTTTAATCCCAGCACCTGGAAGGCAGAAGTAGGTGGATTTCTGTGAGTTCAAGGTTAGCTTGGTCTACATAGTAAGTTTCAGGCCAGACAAGGCTACTGTAGTGAGGCTACAAAAATGAATAAACAATTAAAATCTGCAGGCTTGATTTGACCCTGAAGCCAACCCCTATACTAGGTTTATTTAACTTGACAACTTTGCCCTTGCTATAACCTCTCTTTACTACAAAAATGGTGTCTTTCTCCAGCATTCCTTTTAAAGATTGAGCTTGAAGGACAGGAGGGTATTCAATATGATTTCTCTTTGTGGCAAGGATATAATTTGAGAAGTGTGTCATGAGGTCATTCCATTGTGAAAACCTAAGTGATAAACCTAGAAGGCACATCTGCATGTGCTATACAACTGCATGTGCTATACTAAGTGGCAAGGTGGGTGTTTACATTAGAATCACCAACACGTGACTCACTAGGCAACAGGAAGTCCAGCCCCATTTTGTGATCACTGCTATACTGACTGAAATGATGCACCATGACACATTACTGTCTATGACCAGGGGCACTGTGGAAAAGCAAATATTCACACAAGACCATGGACTGCTGACGTCACCCCATCTCAGTAATCTTTGTGTCTGTCAAAATATACACAGTAAAATGTTACAGTTCCAACCATTTATAAATGCATTCATTGGTAGTAAATGTCCTCACCATACAATGTTACCATTACCTCTGTCTGTGACCAGAACTAATTTGGGGGGTAAGGGTGGAGGGATGGGTTGCAGGCTTCACACTTGGTAGTAGGTAAGAACTCCTCCACTGAGGTCTTCTCTAACCCCTTCTACACTACTTTATCATCTCAAAAACTCTGTACCTACTAAATTATAACTCCCTATTTTCCACCCAGCTTCTAGAAACTGCTACTTCAGCTTTTGGCTCCAATTAGTTTATTCTAGGTACCTATACAGTTAAGACTCATTCAGCATGTGTCCTTGTGAAAACCTAAGTGATAAACCTGGCTTGTTTTATTTAGCAAAAATGCTTGCAAGGAAAGTTTCCTTCCTTTTTATGACTGAATATTTCATTGTGTGTAGACCATATTTTGTTGACCAGTTCACCTGGTGATGGCTATCGTTGGATTGTTTCTGCCTTTTTGGCTATGGTGAAAAATACTGCTATGAACGGTGTACAAGCATGTTCTGCCTAGTTCTCTGGGGTGCATACTTGCTGGATCACATGGTATATGTTTAGCTCTTTCAGGGGCTGGCAAACTGCTTTTCACAGTGGCTACAGCATTTTACATTCCTACAAACAATGCATGGGAGTTATAATTTCTCCACTAGTCATTTGTAGTTTGTTTTGTTTTTCTTTAAATAACAGCCACCTAAGAATGTCACACATGACCCCTTGTTGTAGCTTCAATGTGTGCTCTCCACTGACTAGTGATTCTATGTGTCTTCTGTGCTTGTTGGTGTTTGTTCCACTTCTCTGGAAAAACAAATGCCTATTCAACTTCTTTGCTTATTCTTTTTGGGAGCAATTTCTTTTCAGTAGCTATACAGGCAACAATAAAGCTATTATACCGATTGTGTCTGAGCTCTTATACACCAAGCACTTCTGTACATAAACTGCTTCATGAATTCCCATCTGACAGGCAAGGAGAGTAAAGCTGAGAAAGTCCAAACCTTAATTTTAGACATTTCTGACTTGTGTTCTTAGTTCTGGGCCACACAGGTATGGAATAAACGGCCAGTATGGTTGGGAAACTAGGTAATAGGAGTAAAGAAATAAACTAACTGAGCAAAAATCAATGTGTTAAGGAAAACAGGCTTCTTCTGGCTGGACAGACAGATCAGTGGTCAAGAGCACTTGCTGCTCTTGCAAGAGGATGGGAGTTCAGTTCCTAGAGCACCCATATGGTGCTCTAGTTCCAGGGAATCCAGTTACCTTCTTTTGGTCTCAGAGAGGGGGAAATGGGGAAACAGGTAGGCAGGCACACACACGCACGTGTGCCACACAGACACACACACACACACACACACACACACACACACACACACACACACACACACACACACACACACACACACACACACAGAGGCTCGGCTTCCTGCTGTTGGTGGAGATATTTGCAATTGTGAAATGAGAGAACCAGAAAGACTAGATTATTGAAGGAATTAGTCTGACTTCATTAACATATTCTCTTCCAAACTGTCAAGGATGTGAACATGGATGTGCACATGTGAAAGCCTGAGGGGCTTTCCAGACTGAAGATGGAGAGGCCTGACAGGGGAAATACCCTATCACCTTTTCTCCCTTCCCTCTGTGTTCTTGTACTTAGCACAGTACCTAAGGCAGGCAGCACACTTCCCTGTATATACACACATGTGTGCATGCATACATAGATACTTCTACAAGTACTTATGTAGCTATATTATTTGTACATGAATGTGCATGCATTGCCATTTTAAAAAGGACATTGTTTGGGCAGTCAGTGAAGTGCACATGGCCCCACTGAATATGTAGCAGTGTTGTACTAAGCTGACTTCCTTATTTGGAAGGCTACATACAGGTACTAAGTATCTGAAAGCTACAGCCATGTATTTAGGGGCAACAGGATGTCATGCACATCTTACTTTCAAGGTTCAAAAGGAGATAAACAATGATGCACATACGTACATGCACTGGAATGGATATAGTAAAATGTCAGTTGGTGAAGACCTGACTACAGGCAAACAGGAGCTCCTGTACTGTTGTGACAACTTTTCTCTAAGTTTCAAATTATTTCAAAGTAAACTTTCTTTTTTTTCTTGGTGGAAATTTTCACCAGCTTCTGTGAAATAATTTTAATAAGCATCAGGAGCATATTAATTTCTATGTGAAAAATTAATTACAAATAATCAGGATTAAACCTAGGGCCTCATGCATGCTAGGTAAGCACTGTATCACTGAGCACATCCCCAGCATAAATAATCTCTTAAAAATCATCTAGGGGGCTGGGTGTTCATGGCACATGCCTTTAATTCCAGGGAGGCAGAGGCAGGCGGATCTCTGTGAGCTCAAGGCCAGCTTAGAGCGAGTTCCAGGACAGCCTCCAAAGCCACAGAGAAACCCTGTCTCGAAAAAAAACCCAGAAAAAACAAACAAACAAACAAAATCATCTAGGGGACCAGGCATGGTGGTGCATGCCTTTAATCTCAGCACTCAGGAAGCAGAAGCAAGTGGATATTTTTGAGTTTGAAGCTAGCTTTGTCTACAGAGTGAGCTCCAGGACAGCTAGGGCTACATAATGAGACACTGTCTCCAAAAAATAAAACAAATAAATAAACAAAAATTAATCATCTAGCTGCAAGCTGTGGGGATGGCTCAGTGGTTAAAATGAGATTCCCAGATATGGCTAGTGAGGTTAGCCATATCAGAGAGCTCTGGGTTTGACTGAGAGATGCTCCCTCAAAGGAATAAGGTGGACAGAGATTGAGGAAGACACATCAACATGAGGCCTCCACATGCATGAGTACCTGCACACATATACACACATATTGGCATACTCATGTGTGTCCACACATATTGCAAGCACACATATACTACACAAACCACACACATAAGAAAGCATGGAAAACAACTCATAGTTGGGTGTGGTGGTTCATGTCTGTAATCTCAGCACTTGCAGGGCAGAAGTAGGATGATTGCTTGAAGTTTGAGGCTAACCTGGTCTATAGTAAGTTTCAGCCAGTCAGGGCTACATGATGAGACCTTTTCTCAAAACTGAAAGGTCCAGTGAGATGGCTCAGTGGGTAAAGGCACTTGCCACCAAGCCTAAAAGACCTAAGTTTGACCTCTGGAGCCCTACATAGTGGGAGGAAAGAAATGAAACCCCCAAGTTGTTCTCTAAACTTGGCTTGTACCACATATACAATAAATGAATGAGGAGAAAAACAAAAACAAAAACAAAGAAAATTGCCAAAATAAGCAGCAGCCACCCTGGGAATCAATGTACAAATAAATATAACCACTACCAGGCTTTTACACATACTGTTTGGGTATAAGGCCTTGGGATGCGCTGGAAGAGGTGGGTTATGAAACAGTCTTAGGAAAGACATGAATATGTAATGTATAAAGAAACTTATCAATTAGGGTCCTTGAGAAAGACTGACAGGTTGGATGCTGGCCCTGAGCTGGGCTGGCATTATTATCTTAGAGCATAAAAACACCAAGGGCAGGCCACAAACTTGCTTTGAAGAAGGGCTAGCAAGTCAGAAGCTAAAATCAAATTCTTAATAAACACTTTAGATTAGGATAATAATCATGATTATGATAATGATAGCTCCCATTAGCAGGGATAATTATTCCTTAAGTAGGATAAAAGTAATTATGTAGAAATGTTCACCAGCTACTGTGAAACTATTTTACTAAGTATAAAGAACATACTACTTTCTATGTGAAAAGTCAATTATATCTACTAGAAACCTCAGGACATAGAAAGGCTTCAAACAGTTACACAGAAAGTCATCACTACATGATCTTGAAAGGATCAGGCTATGTAATGGCTAGTATGTCATCAATATTCACTGAGTCCTTCTAAGAGCCAAGGCTGCTCTGAGTGCTTTGTATATATTAACTCACAGATCCTTTAGATTGCTCTGTGAGGGGCAAGAGATGAGTGTGGGAGATGGACATGGCTCCTCAGAAGTGATGTTAACAGACTG